>NC_080865.1:37066596-37385957 GCF_030435755.1 Ochotona princeps
ATGGAAAGTAGTGTGTAGCCAGAGTGAGTCAGCCTGGTGCATGGATGACAAGTGGTTTTCCCCTCCTTTAGGCTGGCGCCTGTAAGCACCAGTAACCACCATAGGCTACGGGCTGGCTCATGTGGTGAGCACGTTCCTTGAGGCTGTGTGTGTGTGCACTGTGCAGTCACACACAGCCAGGAGAAGGCCAGAGGCCTCCGGAGTGGTTGTGTATGTAGATGATGCTGTATCATTTGAGGATAGTAAGCAAGGTTTGTGTATATGTGACTAGGTAAATACAGAGAGGCTGGCTGGTGGTATGACAGGATTAGAAAGCAGGAACCCAGGGCATTCAGTCAGAGAAACTGGAATTCGGATCAGAAGAGAAATAAGAAGTCCTAGAGATTTTGCTGAGCACACACGAGATCCGAGTGGAGTGGGGAGAACTATAGGGAGGGTTGGTGGTAGGAGAATGGGAAACACGAACCTTCTTTGCTGAGGGTTGTCTTGAATGACTTCATTAAGACTAGTAAGCAGAGATCCAGAAGGAGTAACAGAGCGATGATGTGTGCTTGCACACAGTAGAGGCGGGGGCACGGCCTGTGTGCTAGAGACTGAGGGAAGGAGGGGGGAGAAAATGACTGGGCCTGGGAGGGGAGTGAGAGAGAATGAGTGTGTGTGGAGGGGAGGTAAAAAGTGAGTTTATGGGGAAAGGTATAATCTTTGTCCTTGTGTAGACAGGTGCAGAAGGGCTTGAGTCCTAGGGTTGGGGGGTGTGGTTTGCCTGCAGCTGCTGGGCAAATGATGTCATGCTGACAAAGAGGCACCTTAAGGCAAGGAGCGCTGTGTTTTGAGTCTTTAGAAACAGTGAAAGGGAAGGATGTTGGAACAAGCGGGATGGAGGTCGGGAGGAAGTGGATGGTGAAGGACATCCTTGTGAAATGTGCAGTAACGCAGCTGTGTGTACATGCAAACAGGGTCTTGCATATGTTTGGAAGACAAGGCAGGTTTGCCGAGACCCGCAAGGGCCGAGAGGTATCTGTGTTAGAAAGAGAAATAGCAACAGTAAGAGGTGAGAACCTGTGGAGGAGATCGGGAATAGATCATGAGGCAGCCATCCAGAGGCGGCCTGTGCATCTGCTGTCACTGACAGACTGTGTACAAGAGTGTCAGGCTAGAGAGCAGGGCAGTGACCTAGTGATGTTAGTGGATGTTAGTAATCGGGAGGATGTTTAGGTCGGTGGCAGAGCCCGTAACGGGGATGACTCTTGTGCATGAAGATATCTGTCTATGACAGGGTGATTCTGGGCATCAGGATAGGCACCACCAGAGGTGGGGAGTGGGCAGGCAGAGGGACCACCATTTTTGAGGGGCTTCTCCTGGTTACATAAAGAGCTGGTCTAGGGGTGATATGTGTGCTTTTAGCTTAACGATTAAGACGCCTGCATCCCATGTCGGAGTACCTGGGTTTCATACTGGACTCCAGCTCCTGACTGCAGCTTTCTGCTGGTGCAGAGCAGGGGGGGCAGCAGTGCTACCTCAAGAAATTGGGTTGTTGCCACCCTTAGGGGCAGACCTGCGTTGAGTTCCCAGCTCCTTGTTCTGGTCTTCACCGAGTCCCACTTGTTGCAGGCATTTAGGAGGTAAACCAACAGATGGGATATGTATGTATTTGTTTCTCAAATAAATCAATAGAAATTCAGAATAAAATACTGGTCCATGGGTAAGGGTTTGGTGCAGTGATAAGCGCCACTTGAAATATCTGCATCACATTGCTAAGTGCCTGGGCTCTCGTCTTCCAATTCCAGCAGGCGATGCCTCAAATAATTGTGCCACCCAAGCGGGAGATTCAGACTGAGTTCCAGGCTCCTGGCTTTAGTCTAGCTCAGCTCTAGCTATTGCAGCATTTGGGGCGGGGGGTGAACCATTACACGGATAACTATTGATGGGTCTGTCTTTCTCTCTCTCGTCTCTCTCTGTGTGTGTGTGTGTGTGTGCACGCTTTTGAATAAATAAAATGAATAACAGGTTTTTTTTTTTTTTTTAAGAAAGTGGCCCTCGGTGGGTACCTTAGAGAATGCCAGGGGCATTAAGACAGGGAGGATGCTTTGCATACCACAGAAATACAGGCGAGCAGAAACAAAATCTCTGGAGCTCACTAGTGAAGGCTTCGCTCAGAAACACCGTATTCGTTTGTGTAAACATGGAGAGGGAGGATTTAAAGTGATCCTGTATTGAGAGTGGACTGTGTGTATGATGGTGGGGTGAGGACTGGGTTGTGCTTGTGTAAGGGCTAGTGCCTTCTCTGTCCCCTCGCCATCGCTCCATTTCTGTGTGTATGCACAGGTACAGGGAGAGAGGGATGCAACTTCTGGTTTGTATGCCTGTGTAAAAGAGGTGTGGGAGGCAGGGTGGGGCATGAAACCAGGGGCATTCATTAAGGATTTGGTACTTATATACTTAGGTGGCAGCAAGCCAGGCTTTCTCTAGTAAAAGGGATTCTTTTCTGTGTGTGCATCTGGTGGTGGTGGTGGTGGGGGGCAAGAAGACATTGCCCAGAGTAGGGGCAGGGAATATGCATTGCTTCTGAGAGAGAGCCCACCCTGAAGTTGGTGAGGGCACGAGTTGTGGGTGTGCATGTCCATTGCTTCAGGCAAGGCCACTGTCATTGCAACACGTCACGGAATTAGCATGTAGCTGTAGAGGAAATCTTAAGTCATTCAGGTACTCTGAGGTAACAGTATGTTTGGAAGAGGGCCGCTATGTGAATTCTGGGACATCCAGACCCTCCGCTGTGTGTGTGTGTGTGTGTGTGTGTGTGTGTGTGTTTGTCCATCCATCCAAAGGCAGGAAAAGGAAAATAGTGGATGAAAGTGAGCTTGAGGCAGTGATGTAGCCAGGTCTAAAAATGTTACCTATGTCTGTGTGGGGACATGGCAGAGGAGGTGGGAGGAAAGCAGAGGAACGAAAATATGTCTGTAGTTGTGTATATGCCTCAATGTGTGTGCGCGTGTGTATGTAAGAGGGGGTGAGCGAGAGAGACAGATGGACAGGCAGACATAGGGGAAGAAGGGCTCCAGGGAATGCGTGAGGAAGTAGGCTGCATGGCGCAGTGGACTGTGCTTGAGACTAAGGCAGTCCATTGGGAATGAGAGCGAGAGAGCAGTGAGACTGGGGATACATAGACAGCCTGTGCTGAGTGGGTTTAATGGGCTGGGTAGGCGGGCCTGTGCACTAGAGAATCAGTTCATCAGCCCACTCCTGCCACCTGTCTTTGTTCTACAGAAGATGCACGATGGGAAAAATTCCCTATAGGCCGAGTGCCAGGTCAGACTGAGGACCCGGCTGAGCTGCTGCTGGATAAATATGGCACCATGTATCTTTTGGAGCAGCCTGTGCTAGAGCAGCGAGTGGAACCCCCAAAGTGCAAGAGTAGGTGAGTGCCCGTGGGAGCAGGATTTCTCACCCTATGTCTCTGCCACCTGTGGAAGGGAGAGGAGGAGGCCAGGTGGGGTGGGTGGGGGTAGTGGCTGTGCCTATTCAAGGCTTACATCGGTGAAGTGTAAGCTCTAGTCACTGGCGGGGTCCTTGCTCAGGATGCCCTGCCCAAATGTGGAGAGCCAGTGAAATAGCCATACAGAGCTGGCTTGGAACCCTTCCCATTATATCCAGCTAGTGTGTGTATAAATGGACATTAGTTTGTGTGCATATGAACATGTATGTTTTTTTCCTAAGGAATTCTCTAAAGGGTCCCACAACTAACAAAAGCTTAAGAACAAGATGCTATAATTCATTTTTTTTCATGTTCTTGTACACAAAGAAAACTGAGACCCTTAAAGGGGAAGGGATTTGTGCTGCCCTGTGCTGTCTGCATTATGGCAGCCATGTTCCTCCAAAGTTGCCTTTGGATTACAGGCATAGGAGCCCAGGAGCATCAGGGAGCCAGGAACTAAGTGGCCCTCACAGAGGGCTATGCTGGTTACACCGAAAAGCCCACCCTGAGGGCCTGTACGTTCTGAAATGCTGGGCCATTGTGATCAGAAAGATCTTGTATGTCAGAAAGATACCACTGTGGACCCCTAAACTCTGCCTATTTTGTGTGCCTTATCCTTCGGGGATGTGAGCCCTTCTTTATCTGGGCATTTTTGGGAGAGGGCTCAAGAACCCAGGGGCTCCATAAAAAGGCCAGGCCCAAAGTAGTGCCATGGCCTCTCAATTCATGGTCAAGGGGGAAGCACACCTCATGGATAAGAGAGGAGGCAGCTGTGCAATCCAGGAATCCAATTGGGAGTGGGGTTTACTTTGTCTGAGAAAGAGGTCCCATCTTCCTTCAGCCCCAACCTCCTTGGCCCTGGGTAAGGCTGGCTCAGTGAGCACCAGGGTATCAAGGGTGAAGTATGAGCAGATGGAGTTGTTAAGTCAAGACAGCAGCTTATTCAATCCAGCTCTCCACACCCCTGTAGTGGGGAAACTCCTCTGCTGTAGCAGGGCATGGCCCGCCCTGTATCTCTTGACTTGCCTGTGTGACCTTGGGCAAGGCTTCTCATCACTGTGCTTCAGTTTCCTTGTTAATAAGATGGTGGGTGGTGGCATGGGATAAGACTAGATCATCTGTCAGGGATTTTTCCCCCCCTGCAGTAGCATAACCATGGATCTGTCTGAGCGAAAAAAGATGATGACTTTGTTCTCAGCTGTCACCCTCATCCAGGGAGTCCCTTTGATCTTCAGGAAGCAGGACAAACAGTCATGCTCTGAGCAGGACCAGGGAGATGCAATTTGCAATTGTTTTAGCAGTCTTATAGTTGGTGGGAAGGAGCAGGGGGTCCAGGCCTGGTGCTATGGCACAAACATGGCCTTGAACCTCTTAACCAGTTACTGTGTATGGGAAGGACCCAGGCCAGAGTCCTCTGCTGCCGTCCCAAGTTCCTGGGCCTTGCGAGGAGGTCCTGTTAAGGAATCTACTTTCAACAACTTCATACTAGTGGCATGGGGTAGGTCCCACTCCCTTACCTCAACCCTAGAAACTCAGCTTTAATCCAGTTTGTGTCCTGGGGCTACGCATAAAGCTTCATTAAAAGTTCTACTCTCCCTTCATTTTTCCTTCCCTCAAGTAAGAGGAGAGCAAAGCCATCCCTGGCTCCTACTTGAAATTGTTTCTGAGCTTTTCTCCAGACTTTATATAAAGCCAGGAAGGAGGGTGGGCCTCAGTCTATACCATTCACACACCTGCACGTGCACACCGCTAAGCATCCTCTGCCCCTCCCAAGCCTAAAGCTGCCTCCTTCCCTCACTGACCCCTCACTTTCTCTGCAGCATCTTGGGCCTGAACTGTGGTGTCAGCAGTGGCAACTGCAATAGCAGCAAGTGCGAGCGCCTTTTCTGGAGCCAGGCACAGATGCACAGGATCAAAAGTGGCCTTCAGCTCTTCTGATGCCTATCCTGGTGCCAGAGATCGTCCAGCCCCACCAGGACAACAGCCCACTGCCCCGTGCAGTGCACCTGACGTTCCATGATACACCCTGGGACACAGCCCAGATCGGCCACTTCAGCTTAACTTTCCACCACAGTGGAATTTTGAGTACATTTTGAATCTTTTGTTACGTTTTTGAAAAACAATAAACAGGCAGCTGTTGTTTTGATGTTTGTGACATGAGAGGGTATGGGCTGGGGCAGGCCGATGTAGTTTCCCCTTTACTCTGGAGGATCCAGAGAGGGTGGCATCATTAACAGACTTTGCACAGGAGCCGGGTCCTGAGGCCCCTTGTCTTGGCTGTTCCCAGAACTAGGTTTTGTCCTTTCCGTCTGACTCAAATTGCTTGTTCCAGCTGTGGTATGAGGCTTTCTCACTTGGAAGATCAGGCTTCAGAGGAGAGGTGTTACTGACCCCAGAGCTGGTGTGAAGGGAGCTGACTCAGCCGCACTGAGGGTGGGAACCCAAGACAGATGTCTTATTCATTCATCTCCTTGTCTTCTTCACTGGGCACCAAATAGCTAAAGCTGTACGTCTCCAGTCTTTTGATTCAGAATAGACTGGACTTCTTTGTGGTAGGTGTTGGAGCCACAGAAATGTCTTGAGAACTGATGAAGAACCCATTCTTTGTGGTCAGTCAGTCTCCCCTTATGATAATATACATGACATTTGATTTTTAGAAAAAATTTTATTGATTTATTTGAAAGGAAGAGTGGGGGTAGGGGAAGAGACAAATCTTCGATTTGCTGTTTCACTCTTAAAAATGGCCACAGTAAGTGAGGCTGGGCCAGGCTGAAGCCAGGAGCCCAGAACTCTGTTGGTTTCCTGGGCACTTGGACCATCTTCCACTGCTTTCCCCAGGCACATTAGCAGGAAGCTGGATTGGAAGTGGAGCAACCATGACTTGAAACAGTTCCTGTGTGGGATGCTGGTATCCCAAGTGGTAGCTTAATTTGTGTCACAATGTCAGCTCCACAATTAAAGTTTTAACTTGAGTTGGGCCCCTGGGGAGTCCACAACACTGGAAGGGGATATATGAAATATCTTCGCAGATATATATCTATAAATTTTTCTATCGAAATTGATGCACAGATTTATCAGATTGTCAGAAGCATGGTTAAGGTTTCCATTCCTATGTGAACCCAAGAGGTAGACATGTATAAAACAGTTTGACAGTCAATTTTTCTTCAACTCTTTCCTCTTTCCTCTCTCCTCACAGTAGTAAATGCTCAAAGTCAGCATCCTGGTAAGTTTGTGCCCAGAGAGCCCTCGGACAGCATCCAGGCCACATACAGTGAAGGCATTTGCAAATGTGTACTGGCCAGCACCTGTTCAGTGGGGAGATGGGTGCCAAAAGCCCTCGGTTCTCCGCCACTGCACCACAACAGCCTTGACTTTATTCTCTCTGGTTGGGATCCTACATAAGGTTTCTTTTTGAAGATGGATTTTGACAATCAGTATTCTAGCTTAGTCTAATTCATTGTAGGTATTGAGTCATAAAAACAAGAGACACGGGCCCAGCATGGTAGCCTGGTGGCTAAAGTCCTCACCTTGCATGTGCAAGGATTCCAAATGGGCGCCAGTTCTAATCCTGGCAGCTCCACTTCCCATCCAGCTCTCTGCTTGTGGCCTGGGAAAGCAGTCGAGGATGGCCCAAAGCCTTGGGACCCTGTATCCATGTGGGAGACCTGGAAGAGGCTCTGGGCTCCTGGCTTTGGTTTGGCTCAGCTCCGGGCATTGCGGCCACTTGGGAGTGAATTGATATATGGAAGATCTTCCTCTCTGTCTCTCTTCCTCTCTGTATATCTGACTTTCCAATAGCAATAAAATAAATCTTAAAAAGAAAAAAAAAAAGACACCATAAAAGAAGAGATTTGTTCAGACCACGGAGCAAGTGTTTTCTCATATCATCATCACCTGTGTACTGCTCCTGATCTTGTGAATCAGAAAGGTAGAGGAAGGTGGCAGTCTCTGGTTTAACATGTCCGTCAGGTAATTCTGATGCAAACTAAAGTTTAAGGCTCATGGATACCGATGAAGAGGTGGCTGAAGACCTGGGTTCCAGACAAATGTCACCACTTTAAAACAGGAGCTGATTTGGGCCAGTAATGTGACAGTTTCATCTGTAGAAAGATTATAATATTTGCCTCACATATTTATTATAAGAATCAAAACCAAGAATAGATGTGCTTTCTCTGAGTATGTGTGAGTGATGTGTGTTCATGCCGGGGTTGAAAAGCCTTGATTCAGAACTCGGGTGCCTATATAACTATGGCCCTCACGGACGAAAAGATGGGGCGCAGGCGATCTGAGCTCCCTTCTGGTCCAGATCCAGAGAGAGTGAAGAGTCAGGACATTGTTAGCGGTCGTCCTGAAACCTGAGAGTTGAGAGACCAGGCTAAAGCACTTCAGATGGTTGTGGGTGAGATGGGCTGGGGTGTAGACCTGCCAGGAAGCACACTTGGCCTGGTGCCTTTTCATCTTCTGATGGGAGAGAGATCAGAGACTGATTGGCATTTGAATTGCATACATTTAACTTCGACAAAGTTATGAGTGTCAAGGGAAGTGAGCGTTATAGTATTATTCAATAATGGTGATCAATCCCTTCTTGTGGATAACTCATTAGAGATGAAGAATATGGCCCCTGCTCCCCAGTAACTAATTGTTTTGGGGTGGAGACCTGCATATTTAGGACAAAATGGCAAATGCTGCAAGTATTAAGGCCCGCTGTGAGGAGGGACTAGCAGTGACTGGATCCGGAGGTGGGATGGCGTTTCAGAGGGCATGTGCGCTGTATCTTCAAAGGTAAGACTTTATTAGTCAAAGTAACACAGAATGAAGGCCAAAGGCCAGAAAGGTGAAGAAAGCCTGGTGGAAGCGGGGACGGACCAGTGCAGGTAATGTGACTTCACAGGCCATTGAGGCTGCAGAGATCTGCTGGAGAGGAATATGGCCAGAGTAGATGGTTTTTCACATGTCCATTCTTAGAATTGTTTTTACCACTCTCCCTCTTTTTGTGCTGTCACTACCCTCCAAGGAAGTTAGTGCATTAACTTTTTAACATTTTATTGGAAAGGCGGATTTACAGAAATGTCTTCCGTCCTCTGTTTCATTCCCCAACTAGTCGCAATGGCTGGAGCTGAGCTTATCTGAAACCAGGAGCTTTTTCCAGGTCTCCTGCGAGGGGGCAGGGTCCTAAGACTTTGGGCCATCCTCTACTGCTTCTCCAGGCCACAAGCAGGGAGTTGGATGGGAAGTAGAATAGCCAAGATACAAACAGGCACCCATATGGGACCCTGGGACGTACAGGGTGAGGATTTAGCCACTGAACTATTGCACTGGGCCTACAATAACTTATTTTTTGAGTATGCTTCATTCCTCTACTAGAGCGCAAGCACTCCAAGACTGGAACTGTTTCTTCCTCCTCCGTCTCACTAGATCACTGTAGGTCAGGCCCCTATTTGCTTCTCAGAACAAACTTGATACATGTGTACACTAGGAATGTGAGAGGAAACAACAGGAAGAAAAGACAAGACAGGTCAAGGGTGAGGGGAGTTGACTAGTGGAAGACGATAAAAAGGATAAAATGAAATTCTGGGGCCAGTGTTGTAGTGGGATGGGTAAAACTGCCTCTCTGGATGCCAGTATCCCAGATGGGCTCCAGTTCAGTTTCTCCACTTCTGATCCAACTCCCTGCTGATGCACCTGAGAAAAGTAAGTGGGAGAGGCCACTGCAGCAATGTGAGAAGTGAACCAGTAGACCGGTGGAAGAGCTCCCTCTACGATGTTGACTTCCAAAGTAAGAATCTTATAAAAAAGGAAAAGAAAAAAAGAAAAGTCAAGAATTCTCACTGCTCATAAGCAGACCCAAAGTCTCCCAGGACTGGGCTGTGCTGCAGTGAGGATGGCGGTGCGAGGCTCCAGAGGGGCCTGAGGGAGGCGCTGACGGCGCTATGACAAGAGCTCGCCTACCTGGGAGTCATGAGACCAGTGCTTCCAGTCCCATTTTTGCCACCGATTCTGTTTGGCTTATTCCAATCTCTTGGTGCCCTTGGAGCTTCAATTCCTCCCTATCCTAAAGCATCTGATTTGGCTGAGCACTCTGCCAAGTGGGAGGTGCGGAGTGTGAGGTTCCTTCTGACTGCTATCCTGGTTGAGGCTCAGTAGATGACATCTCTGTGATCTTGAGATTATTCAAGAGACCTTAATGGCCGTGTACTGAGATGAGCCTGGACCCTGGGTCTGTTTCCTGGTTGGGAAACACCAGCTTGAATAGCACTTGCAGCTGTGTTAGTCTTCATAGATTAGAGGGTACCTGTTTACTGTGATAAAATTCAGGTGAACTTTGGGGGTGAATTCCTTCCCTTATGACCTTAGCTCAAGGTGCAGTTCACAAGGACAGAAACACATCTCAGGAGCCAACTAGAATGTGTGCGTGTGTGTATGTGTGGCATCTGGCTTTTGTTGTTTGTAAAGAAACAGCCGTTAGTGCTTGGTAGACAAACAGTTTATGCAATAATAAGTGTGGTTACAGTTCATTGTTGTCAGTGATACAGCATTTTCCATTACAACTACAGGTAAAACCAAATTTCATGAAGTAGTCATAGCACATTCATGCTAGTGAGAATTATATTAAAACATTGCACGTGCATTATAGGGGCAGACAAAACTGGAGAAAGGGTATATTTTCACTCACTTGTGGTTGGTTTCGTGTAGTTTGTCATTGAGACTTACATTATGTTTGGGTCAAACAAAAAACCCAAAGAGGTTTTATAAAAGTTTACAACCATTAAACATTATTGTTTAATCCCACAAATGAATAAAGCAAACTACTATAGCTCAATGATACACAAACCAGGACTAAAAATAGTCAATCTGCCTAAGTATCTAGCTAACTACAATACAATAGATATTAAATATGCTGAATGTTTATAAAGGCATCGAGACAAGCAGGTTCCAGAAATATACTGGTTTGGTTTCCAGTGAGAACTAAGTATAGTGCCGTTTCGGTGGAGACTAACGCACTCCCCAATGTCAGATCTGAGGAGAAGCAAACTAGGGCAAGGAACAGAAGGGTTGGGAAGAGACCTGAGCAGGACTCTTGGACAGCTCGGCATTACTTCCCTGTGCAGATCCAGACCCAGTTCACAGAATAAAAGTGTATTGAAATCCTTGGCCCTCAAAAAGGCCGTTTGTTACAAAAATCCCATACTTACAGCATAGATAGAATGGAAACTGAGCGCCTCTCAAAGTGAACTCTTCTATGTTTAGAAGAAAACTCAGTGCCAAAAGGTTAATGGATATCTGTGTTAGAGTTACTGTATAAAGATAATGCATTCCAAAATAGAGGGGAAAAAAAAGAATTTTAGAGAAGTATTCATAACCAGCAGAGGGAGAGAGAAAGGATCATGCTATGTGTTTCATTTCTTAGAAGTGGACAAAGTTTCGTAGACCATTTCCATAAGGCATTTGTCATTCCCCCTTTTATACCGGGCACCTTAAGAGAGAGTACAATGGCTCAATGTTACCTTGTCTCACAGAAGCAGTGCCCTGGATTAAACCATGCCACCCCAGGGTCACACATCTCCTTTAGGTTAAAATAAAAGTAAAACGATGACAAAATCACACCCACACACACATAAAGAAAGAAATCACAAAATCCATAAACTCTAAGGCCTGAACAGGCACAAGCTGCTATGAGGTCAGAAAATCAGTGAAAGAATTAAAATTACAAAGCACCTCTTGGAAAATATACCACTTCTTGAAAACCACTTAAAGCGTTGGGCAGCGACCTCTGCTGAGTGCTCGGAGGTAAGTATGCATGCTTCGTCTCATGAGGGAAACTGGGTTCTATTCCCACGGGACCAAGGGGGAGGGGTTCCCGAGTGCTTCTTTATTAATCGCTGCTTTATGACAGACAATGAAAAAGTCAAGTGTGCAGACCTCGGTATAAAGAAAATGTTTAATAACTAAGAACCAAGCTGGATCTATGCATTTGTGGTCGTGCAGCTCCATTTATGGATTCTTGCAGATGATTCACCAACACTGACAACTTTTTATACAAACTCTCTTTCCCAAGGATGTATTGAACTCAATAGCCTAAAGAGAACTTACGCAGTGATAATGCTTGAAACTGTACACGTGATAGCTGGGCACCTAGTAAGAAAGAGGCCTTGAAAAAATTGTCTATAAACTATGACTGCCCTTTGGAAATAAAAGCTCCCTCACAACCTCAGCTACCTCCCTGTGACACACAGTGCCACAAACATTGGAGTGTGAAAAATCAGTCCTAATCCTAGTTGAAGATGAGTTTTGTACATGTGTTTCTATACAGTCAAGGAAAAAAGATACAATTTGTATCAACAAAAGGTCATTTCTGGTTATTTGAAGCATTGCTCCTAGCCGCTTTGGTTTATGCACAGTATGAGAGGAGAAGAATGACGATTGTTTTAGGAAATAAGAAATACTTATGCTGCCTCCAAAATATTTGCCATTGGGAGAAGCCTAGAAATTGTTCTGAGTACCAAATAGGAACATGTTGGAGATGAATTGCAGCTCACATTAATCTTGTGCTTCTTGTGCAAATTGTGCAAATAGTTAATAACTGCAGTGCCATTGATGGTTTTGGTAGGACGATGAACTAGCTGGCACAAAGGCATCAGAGTCATCAAAACTGTCAAAAAAACCTGATTTAGACACAGGGCAGATTGAGAAGGTCCAAGAAGTTAAAGGTATGAAATAGGGTCTTGTACGAAACAGCAAGCACTGCAGGGGCAACTGTCACTCTCTTTGAAACTACCTGATAGAAAATGCTTTTAATATTTTGGTAATATGCTGAGGGATGGGGAGATTAGATGGCAAGTGACTGATGTGAAGCTGTGATGAACTGAAAAGTAACACTGGCTGAGATGTAGAATTGATCGACTTGGACAGACAGAAAGCAGCATGCAAGCCATTATCAAACCACCAGAAACAACCCAGACTACAGCCTCACATTCAGAGTGTTTCACAGTAAGAAACATTTAATAGGCAGTGTCACACTTTCTCATGAAGAAACAAAGGCCAAGACCAGGCCTTCTCAACTTTCATGAAAGAAAAAAAAGAATACCACCATAGAACTTAGCAAGTTCTAGCTCAAGAAATAGTGAGCTGGTCATGGTTGAAAATGTTGAAATATACAATGGGTTCAAAAAGGGGGTTCATTTAGTGCAGCTTGAAAAAAAAAAAATAAACAAGAAATACCTCTTCTAGAGGCACTTAGCTACAAAGTTTCCCACCCTGAGCAAGAGACAAGTTGCGCAAATGATGCCTCTCAACCTGAGGCCTTTCCTCTTTAGTAGCAGATCTAAGAATTACCTAATAGCAAGTGCACCCTCTGCGGGGATTTGAAGTGCACAACTGAGCCAGCTATTAGCAAAGATGCAGCATCCCGGAAGCTGCTTTTTCTACCTAGAAAATCCCCTGGTTTTTTGTTTGTTTTGTTTCCTAAAGAAATTCTGCTCCACCAATAATTGACCTTATTGCCCAGAGGGTGGACAGTAGGAGAAAAGTGGATTACATGGCTATGCACTGTCCTCCACTACATTTCATCCTGTGGTGTTGAATACTGCATAGATCAGAAGTCCAGAAAGCATCCATTGGTCCCTCCTTGAGTGAAGCTTTAGTATTCACCATTTAATGCCATGTGAGTTTGGCCATCTCCCCGGGAAAAGGTGAGTGACCTCTGGTGGTAAATCCTTTGGTCCTGGTCAAACTCTTCTGTGCTCGTGTAGCATGCACATGTACTATGATTCAGTTCCTCTGCAGAAGGCTGCAACCTGACCCCTCATTGACTGAGGTGAAGAGACTTGGAAACTAGGAACTGTTGGTAAATGTTGGCTGGCCAGTGAGAAGTGCAAAGGAAACATCTGGTTTGCTGTGGCGCCTAAGAAAGCAATGTTCAAATATTGGCGTGTACTTTCACTTTCAAAACTAGTGAAACTATGAAATGTAAGGTCATCAAGTCAGATTCATGTCCTATACAATTATAGACTAAGGACTGTTTAGAGCCTATCTTCTCGTTATCACTATATAAAAGTTGACACAAGAGGTATGCACACATCTCAAATATATACATTCATACATGCAATATAATTGCTAAGAATAGGTTTTCGAGAAAGCTCTAGAAGCCTCTATAGTGACCCTATATCTTGCTTAATAAAGATATTGAATGATCAGATATCCATGCAGAAGGAAGCAATTGCTTTTAAATAGCTTCAGCAATTCCTATTAAGAAACCGAAAAGGTTAATATACAACCTGAACCTGATGCTTTTGCTTTCTAAACTGGATATATTATTCACACTTTGCAGTACAGAATGTGTGACTAAGAAATGCTGGTAATGGAATCCCTTGGGATTTCTTGCATTTAGGCCTCCCCTCCTTCCCCCAACCCCCGCCCACCCGCCCTGGGCTTTGTCCTCCATTACCTGTGTGGTGCAGTGCAAAAAGGTCCTGGGACTTGTCAGAGGACTTGGGTGTGTGACTTAAGTCATCTGCTAGCAGCGTGACTGGCAAGTCAATCTCTCTGAGCTTCAGCTCCCTGCTCTATAACATAGGATGTTGACAAGACCTACCTCACAGGGTTGTTATGCACTTAAATGATGTAAATACTCTGTAACTCGGCAAGTGCCACACAAATGATTAGTTACTATTATCAGAGTATTAGTGTATTTGAAGTATTAATAATCCTACTTCTAGCAAGGACCGAGTACTGTGTCATGTCAACGTGCAGCCCTAAGCTTAGCAACAATCAGGGCTGCCAGTTGCTGGGCATCTGCTGTGTGGGGATTCTTCTCCATCACTGCAAGGACAATGTTGGGAGGGAAGATATTGCAGAGGTTCTTGTAGGTCTGATACTGGTGCTCTGGGATCATATGCTCCCTGGAATCATTGCACATTCCAACCCATGGATTCCTCCAAAGCTGCTCCATCTTTTCGGGGACGCTGCGTACCATGACTGGCTCATAACACGGTTGCATGAGGCTGTTACTCAAGGGATAGGAGTGGTAGCCATAGGAGTCAGCTGCACAGGGCAGTGGGTCCCAGCTGGCGTGCTGTTCCCGGCACAGAGGAGGTCGTCTTTGCCTCATGGGGTTGCTCTCATAGAGGCGTGAGTCAGAGATGCTGTCCATCCGTGTCATCACCAGGGCCCGGCCTGGCTGGGGAGGTACCCCGGGATGGATATTGGGAGGCATGGCGTAGTCTCCTGGACAGCTGGAGCGTGTGCCAGTTGCTGGGTGCTGGGCATGCAGAGCTAAGTGTGGGACTGACTGCTTGTGAGGGGCCTGCTTAGAATCCTCTGGGCCATAACTCTGCACTCGTGTTAAGGCTTCATGGTAACCATGAGGGAAGGGCTGCAGTCGGTTCTGAGATGCTGAGCGGTGCAACTTCAAACTGCCTTCAGAATGGGCATCAGCTACAGCCAAGTACAGATTGTTGTAGGAGGAATAGTTGTCGTTCCTGGTATGGCTCATGCGGCTGTCTGGGCAGAGGTTGGGATTCCGGGCATACAGCCCCCGGTCTGCTTCAGCCATGTAGTACTCTCGATTATGCATGCTGTTGATGTTTAACTTGGAAAAATCACCTAACATTGAATAGTAGCCATGGTCCCCCATGGACTCAAACTTTGGGTATTGCTCAGCATAGCTAATAGGGGTCCCATGGCTGTTGGTAACGAGGATGGGAGGATACTGCATGCTTGCCATGTGCTCCAGTGAGGCCTTCTGGTGTGGGAAATGGGAGGATCCTGGTACTGGGCTGCTGGCCGAACGGGTGTTGAGCGCACCCACTGCATGGCTTTTGGGGGGTGGGAGTGTGGGGACACTTAGGGCGGTCACAAGCGAGGGGACAGAGCTGGCCTCAGGCTTACGGGCAATGGACAGCCATTCCTCAGGCTCCACAGCCACAGACCGGATGCTGGGATCGGATTGGCGCTTGGGGGCCACCCGTTTGACCTCTGAGGTTATCTCACCTTTGGCACTAGACATCCCTGTGCCACACTTGGCCAGGGTACCTTCGCTCATGGTTTTCACTGTGGACAGTTTGGCACTGATGCGGAGCTCATCAGCCACCGAACGCTGCGGTTGGTTGGCCCGCTCCGGGTGGTAGTATTTGCACTTGTGGCCGTAGGTGCATTTTTTGCCTGAAAAAATAATGCCTTGGAGTAAGACTTTCTCTCATAGTGTGCAACCCTCTGTGCCAGAAACTGTCATAGCAATCTGGTCACTCAGGCTAGTGTTATACTGTGTGGGACTGAAGCAGAAAATCAACTTTCCACAAAGGTGAGAGACAGACAACAACAAGGAGGCATCACACACTGCAAGGGTTGGGGGAGAGGTGGAAAGCTGCAGAGGAACTTGCAGTATCCAAGCTAAGAGCTGAGCAGTGGAACAGCCTGGATTGTTCAGTGACATACTGCTTGGCTTCAGCATAGCCTGCACGCTGAGGTGCCGATGAACAACCGAAGGCAGCGTGGTGCAGTGTAAATGAGCACAGGTTTGGAGGCCAGGCAAACCTGAGGTTCAGTTCCAGCTATGTCCCTTACTAACCCCGTGACCTTGGCCAGTGACTCATTTTTCTCTTCTGTACACAGGGTTCATAATCAGGCCTATATTATAGGGTGGTTTTGTAAAGATTCAATGAGATAACATGCAAATCTGTTTTAAATGTTAGTTGAGGACAAAAGCAAAATTCAACATAAAAAAAGTGATTATCTCCAAAGAGCCAATGTCCAAAGTAGCCTCAGACCCACCAGCCCGTGTTTCTTTCATGTGTCAGAGGGATTTGGTTACGAGCACAAGAACACTCTGGAAGAGGGTTTTTTTTTTTTTTTTTTTTTTTAAAGAAGTTAATTTTGGAAGTGAAGTGGCAAAGTATAGATCAGAAGGAAACTGTATTTTTAGTTGGCAGAAAGTGCAAGTCAGCTGCCTAACAGACACATTCTTGGGCTCAAACGCAGTTTAGCATTACTCTCTGTGTTCACAGACCCTGCAACATCTCTCAAGACTTAGGCAGCTGGAGCACATATGTCACCTTAGCAAGTGACACCTAATTCTCCCTTTGATTCTAGATACCTCTTCCTCGTACAGTTTCAAGGAGTTCTCTTTAAATGCCTACTGAGAGTGCATAAAGACACAAACCGTAACTCACAGAAAGTGGACGAAGCAGAATTTCCCATCTGAAAGGGAAACTGGGAGAGAAAAGTATCCACGGAGTCCTTATGTTTCCCTTAGTACAGAACTGAGTTCTGCACCCAGGTACTCACCATAAGGACATGGTTGCTTCTTATGCTCAGGAACGACAGGTCTCTTTCTTAGGAAATTTTCAAGGCTTGGGCCATGGCGTCCTAAAGGATCATCTGGAGGCATAAATCTGAAAGCAAGCAAGCAAGGGGTCAATGTCTTCCCTTCTGTTGCCACAAGCCCCTTACCAGGATGTCAGATTTTCATTAGTTCTTGCCTGTACTGTTGTCACGGCTTTTTCATGGGCCCTCCTGCCTCAAGGCTGGCTTTTTTTTTTGGGGGGGGGGGTGTTAGGCCAGCTGTTCTTCCTTTTGTTACCACCTGATCACACAGAAAGAATTATTTCCCTCTGCATTATTCTTCCATGTGAGTGTGTCCCAGCAGTACCAGTGTGCCTGCTTGTTCCCTCAACACGCCACTTCATAGCTTTATTCATGTTGTCCCTTTCCTCTGTCACGCCCAGCAGCCCCCTTTGCTCTGTCTGTGAGCTTCCTCTGAAATGTTATCTCTGGGAGGTCTTTTTCTAAAACCTCCTGTAGACACAGCAATTAACAAGAAAATACTTTAACTGGAGCACTTATCACAACACATTGTGGGGGTTTCTTCCCCCACCCTATACTTTCAGCCTTTTAAAAGTGAGTCCTGTTTCTCATTCAGCCTTTTATTTCCATGGCAACCAGCATAATGCATGGTACACAGTAAGTGTTCAGTAAATTTTTATTGAAATAACATGAAATCTATTCCTACTGGTAACTTGGATAGAGGCTTATTATTCAGAGCCTACTCGAAAGAAACGCACTTGTCATTCACAAAAGAATACATCAGCAACCGCTCTTCGATGAACTTCTTCCATTCTGGCTTTTCAACTTGAAGGTCTCGGTAGTTATCGTTGGACACAATTATGCCATCAGAATCAAAAGCCAGTTTGACTATGAACCGGTCATCATAGCAGACAACCCTCCTGCCTTGGACCCTTCGCGATGGTGTGAAGACAAGAATCTTTTCCTTTTCCAGTTTCCGTAGAACATCTTGATCTGTTGAAATATGATTATATGCCACAGAGTAGAAACTATCAAATTAGCAGTCTTATCCTTGTATTTGAAAAAAAATACAAAACTTTATAGTAAAGGAAAATGTTTGGCCTTATAAAGTGGGCTCCCCTTGCAGCTATAACACCAAACTGCATCGTGACCTTGGGCAAGTCACCTTCTTTGGACATCTTTTTAATAATATGAGGGAACTGAACTCAAGGGCACCTAACTTTTAAAAACTATCATGAAGACTGAAAAGTACAACTGATATTCTAGCATTCTTGATACTTATTTTGCCCTTTGGCCAAAGCCCCAGCTTGCTGGCTGTTGAAGCCAATGGGCGGGTATGCTGAAGCTGTGTCTGTTAGGAGAGTGAAGCATCACTCCAATGGACTTAGAATTTTGGCTTCTGCCTGAAGGAAGGCCAACATTAAGGTAAAACATCAAGCTATAGCTGTTGTGTTGAACCCCTTTCTTTTGGGCCTTCTAATTGGCAAGAAAAGAAATTTGCTGGCTGGGCTTGAGCTTGGCCAGAATCCACACTCAGGCTCAGGCTTAGAACCTTGCTGGGCAGAAGCCAGACAGTTCTACACACAGTCCAGGCAGCCAGTCACTGGACTTTACCATTAGGCACATCAGGGAAGAGCTGATACGCAGAAGACTGGCATCTGTGAGCCCTTGAATGTTGCAATGAACGTATTTTTCATATACTGTTCAAAGTAGCTGTCACAGTCTTACTGCCCATTAGGACCACATACTGAGTGTTGAGGACTTTTGAAAAGACATTTTTGGCCTTGTGATCCCCTTCTTTCATAAGGAAATGTTAAACTTTGCATGTCACAATTATATTGGTATAAATCCAAATATAGTCCAGCAAATACATCACTACAAATTCACCATTATCATATTCCTTTCTTTTTCCGTTTGATGTGAAAAGAAAATAAAAATATTTCCATGGGACCTGAAAAATATCCTTTTTCCTAGGTTATTGGGGTCTACTCTGCATCATGCTTTAGTCAGCTGTGACTTCCGTGGGCCTTTGCTCTTGATTCCACTCCCTAATTGCGAGCCTCACATTTCTCTGTACAGAATGAGACCTATTGTCTAGCATGGTTTCCATAGTCCCTCGAGAAATGGCTTCCTTTTCATTGTCAGCTAATCCCCGTTTAGTCTGAATCTATGCCAGGCAGAAAAGCACTCCTTTTCAACTACAGGCCTTTTTGCTTTGCTGACTTGACGCTGCTTTTATTTAACTGTCATATACCACAACGATGGGTCTCTCTGGATCACATTATCAAAAATAAGCTTAATGAAAGATATTTTACATATTCTTGACTATTTAGAAAAGAAATTTTAGCTAAATTGGTGCCATCAGCCCTTCCTGCAAATGATCTTTCTGGCTTTGCCTCCCAATGAGAACAGTACCTGTAATTGGTGCATCAGGGCGGGACTGCTCCTTTCTCCACGCAGGCACGAATACAGTAATATCTTTATGACCTTTATCTAAAAACCAGTCCACAGCAAGTTGTATTCCTCGGCAGGAGAATTCTTCTTTATTTCCATGGCTTTAGAAAAGCAGAGAATAAGAGGAAAAAGGACTGACAGTAGGCAAAAAAAAAAAAAAAAAAAAAAAAAAAAAAAGCCCCCAAATAAGGTGGTTTTTTTTTTTTTTTTTTTTTTTTTGGTATCAAAAGTTCAACAACAAATGATTTCTCAATGATGACAAAGAACATGTTTTTTAAAGGAGCAAATCAAAATGATTTTTTAGTTTATTAATTTTTTTCAGAGAGAGAGAAGGATCCTTTGTTGGTTCACCCTCCAAATTCCTGCCTAAAAGGC
This sequence comes from Ochotona princeps, assembly GCF_030435755.1. NCBI lineage: Eukaryota > Metazoa > Chordata > Mammalia > Lagomorpha > Ochotonidae > Ochotona > Ochotona princeps. Next base: position 37,086,197 of record NC_080865.1, read on the forward strand.
AGCAGCCAGTAACTCCATCTGGATCTCCCACATGGGTGAGTGGCAGGGACACAAGTACATGAGCCATCATCTGATGTCTCCCAGGGGTAAACTAGCAGGAAGCTGAATCTGAAGAGGACAGACAGAAGCCAGGCCCTCTGACACTAGATGTGGAAATCAGAAGGGGCAGCCTAATACTCTGCAGAACAATTCTTGCCCATCAGATTCTCTCAAAATGTTTATCATGCATGTACATTTAATTAAATATAATACACTAACAAAAATTCTTGAAAATTCAAGGTGTGGAAAATACAATGTAATTATAAAAGAAAAAGAGGATATAGAAATGTGTGTAAATATAAATATCATAATCCTAATTTTGCAGAAGAAAGCATTGAAAAGATATTAGAAATAAGCACAACTCAATGCTTATAAGCTCTGATGTTAAATCTTCTCCTTGCATGTGCCGGGATTCCACATGGGCACCAGTTGCTGCCCTGGCTACTCCACTTCCATCTGGCTCCCTGCTTGTGGCCTGAGAAAGCAGTGGAGGATGGCCCAAAGCCTTGGGACCCTGCACCATCATGAGAGACCTGGAAGCAGCTCCAGGCTCCTGGCTTCAGAGTGGCTCAGCTCTGGCTGTCAGAGCTACTTGGGGAGTGAACCAGTGGATGGAAGATCTTTCTATCTCTCCTCTCTGTGCATCTGCCTTTCCAATAAAAATAAATAAATCTTTTCTAAAAAGAAATAATCACAACAAAATATTAATGAAATTGTTATTCTATGTGGCAGAATTATCAATCACAAAATTTCCTATACAATTCATGTGTTTCTTTTATCATCAGAACATGACATAAAAGGAGAAAATTCTGTCACAATTACTTACAAAAGGAATAGACACCTGCAAACATAAGAGTACAATAAAAATTTTAAAAATTCTAAAAAAGTATTTAGTTGAAAGGCAGAATGAGAGAAAAGGAGATACACAGAGACTGTCACGCTGTCCTTCAAATAATTAAAAAAAAAAAGTCCCCAGTGAGTGCCACACAGAAATTACACTTCTCTACAGAAAATTTTAAGGGAAAATATATTTCACTGATAATACATCTGAGATAGCTACCACTGGTTGCTTTTAAAATTTGAACCATGGAGCAACTGGGCAAGCCCACAGTGTTCAAAGGACTAATACTGGACTAAGACAACATTAAACAGGTGGGAAAGTCAGCCAGGTATGATTTTTCCCACTCCTACAGTGATGGTAAATATAAAAAAATAATGTCACTTGAGAAAGTCACCAGAATCGTCATTAGAAGGGAAATTTTGTTTGGCTTTGTAGTGCTATAAAGTGTCATCTTCTTTCAAACGTCTAACCTTAGAAAAAAAATGCACGACTTTGATTTGTTGCTGCATACTTCAATTTTATATCTGACAGTATCAAATTCTTTCTTCTAAAGATATTTGCATCATTACAAATGTGTATTGTTATTGAATACATTCACATTGTATAAAATGTGGAAAATACATACATTATGAAGAAAAAACCTTCAAGGTCCCACTGTTTCACTGCCACCCACAAACACTGCTCATGTTTTGATGCATTTATATTTTTACATAATTTCTAAACACATAGGGAATTGTTAAATAACAAACCTAAAGTATTTTAATAAAAATACGTTAAAATGTTGACCTTAGAGCATTCCATGAGACACAAAATGAAATATCCAATAAGCACCATAGAGTATTTTAAACGTATTTGTCTAGGTGGTAATAAAGACCTATACAAGGACCTCGTATGCTAAGTTTAGTGCCCAATGAATATTTAAAGAATGAATTGATTTTTAAGAAATAAGAAAGTAATGTTTTCAAATGACTTGCCATCCCCCCCCCCAACAAAGATATAAAATGTGTTTTTATAGTCTTGAAAAGGCGAAACATGTTAGGACCTGCAAGTCACAGAGTGTGTCAGTGATACTACAGCTCACTGTGTCTTATAAACTGACTTAGAAACATGTCATGATTCAGGTTCCCAAACCGAATTCTAAATGGTAGATGGATTAGTGACTCCCCCTCCATCATTTTTTCCAGTAGGGTTCAAATATTTGAACTCCTTACAGACATAACATAGAATATGGTAGCATTCATATTTCAAAGTCTGCAATCCTTTGCAGTGGAGTTTTTTCTTTCCAGAGGCAGACAGATTTTAGAATGAATGTATCCTTTAGCATGTATCATAGCCTAATTACAATATGTGAATCAGTTATCCCATTAGTGCAAATGTTAATGCCTTCAAAGGCAGAGTATCATACTATGAACAGACTCATCCAGCAGGCTGAAGAACAGCAGATGGCAAAATGTAGTTTGCCTAAGAAATATCAATTGCATGATAAAGTTATAGTTAACTAATCAGGAAAAACAAGCCAAGTTTACATTAACAGCAGTAACAAGTTCATAAGCTGACTCTAATACTGTATTTTGACATGTGAAATGTGATTACAGAATAAATAAAATTCATAAGGAACTGAGACAAGAACAAGAGGCTATCAGGGACATATAAGCAATTTTTAAAACAGCATGTGGTCCACTATACACTATATACCATCTTAAGATGGAGTTTAAGACTCTCTAAAAATAAGACTGATGGATGATTTTTTTTTTGCTAATTTTTCAAAGATTTACTTTAGTACCTCTTACTTTTTGTAAATCATGTAAGGTACTTTTAGTTTAACAGAGTTCCTGCCATGCAGGAGACAAAAGTTTATCCTCCTGTCAGTATGATTGCTATTGACAGACTTGATAAGTTGAAAACCTGAGTGATAAAGCTCTTAACTGTTCCACTTATTTTTTAACAAAAGGCAAAAGAACTGAAGCTGGCACAGTGGGATAATGGGGTGGTCCTTCACCTGTGCTGTTGGCATCCTGTATGGGCGTCATTTCGCATTCTGGTGGCTCCACTTTCCCTCCAGCTCCCTGTGAATGGCCTTGGAAAGCAACGGAGGATGCCTCAAGTCCTTGGGCTCCTGCACCCACATAGGAAACCCAGAAGAAACTCTTCTCCTGGGTTTGCACTGGTCCAGCTCTGGCCTTTTGGGGAGTGAACCAGCAGATGGAGGATTTCTCTCTCTCTGTTATTCTGACTTTCAAGTAAAATACGTAAACTTTTTTTTTTAAGGATTTACTTACTTTTATTGGAAAGACAGATTTATAGAGGGAAGGCAAGACAGAAAGATTTTCTCTCTGCTGCTTCAGTCCCTAAATGGCCACCCCGGCTGGAGCCAAGCTGATCGGAAGCCAGGAGTCACAAGCGTCTTCTGGGTCTCCCACACCGGGGCTGAGGCCCAAGGTCTTGGGTCATCCTCTTCTCATTCCAAAATACATATACGCAATTCCAAAAACACACATCCTTAAAGAAAGGCAGGCTTTGGGAAACATGTCTGATCTAGACTGTTCTGGGAAGAGATTGAGCTGGACAGATCTGGTACCCCTTTCCCTCAACAATCACCTTGATGGGGCAAGCATTATGACACAGTGGGTTGAGCTGCTGACTGTGGTGTTGGCATCCCTTGAGTGCCAGTTTGTGTCCCAGCTGCCTCACTCTCAATGCAGCTCCTTGCTAATGTGCCTGAAAAAGCAGCAGCAGATGGCCCAAGTACTGTTGACACTCATTTGGGAGATCCGGATGAAGCTCCTGGTTCCTAGCTTCATCCTGGCCCAGCATTTGAGGAATGAACCAGTGGAGAGAAAGTCTCTTTCTGTGTCTCCTCTCTATTACCCCATCTTTAAAAATAAATAAATAAAATATTTAAAAGGAATCACTGGCTTATGCCTAAAGCAGAGATACTTTTGAAAAAAAAATAAAATCTATTTCAAGGGGGCAGAATGGAAATGGAGAGAGAAAGATCGTCCATCTGCTGCTTCATTTCCAAATGACCCCAATGGTTGGGGCAGGGCCAGGTCAAGGCTGAAAATTCCATCTGGTTCTCCCACGTGGATGCATGCTGCCAAGCACTGCTTCTCCAGTCACATCAGCAAGGAGCTGGATTTGAAGCTGAGCAGCAAGGACTCAAGCCAACACCCATATAATTTGCTAGCATCACCAATTTCAAGGTATGGCTTAATCAGCCCCCTTTCTCTGCTTTTTACTGGTCCATTGCATCATTTTGATTCTGAATATTGTCTGCAGGTCCTTTTCTTGTTACTGTGCCTCTGGTTTCCCCTCACTAAAGCAGGAAGGATGTCTAGTATATTTGGGCATATTTAATGATGATGTTGTTATGATTTAAAATATTTGAAAAATGAAATTTGCACATGTATTCTTTGGTACAGCAGAGATACTAAACAGTTTCAATAACACTAATAGTCACATACATTGTCAAAAGAGTTCTGGAGTCAGATTTGGGCTTTAGTCCAAGCTTTGCCACTTATGAACTCTGTGACTCAGGGTAGTTAATTCCTCTGAATCTGAGTCTCCTCACATGAAAACAAAATGGACCTAATTATTCCATTCTGGCAGTGTTATCTGTTTTTTTAACAATTATTTTTTGTCATTTTATTTGAAACACAGAGAGACAGAGACAGAGATGAATATTTCGTTTGCTGGAATTGGAAGCAGAGCCAGGGCTAGACCCCAGAACTCCAACACAGGATGCACGTGCCCCAAGTGACATCTCAATATGCACCAAATACCAGTCCTGAGATGGTGTATGTTGATGATAGCAGAAATAAAAAGGTCCTTTCTAGGTCGGGAAACAACATGAACACAGAGGGGGTAGGAATGAGCATAATTTTGCATGGAAACTATTAAACAGGCTGATGAGCATGGAGACGACAACAGGTGTTAGAAATGAGAGCAAAGGGGAAGTGGGAAATGCCAGGTCACGAAGAGTTTTAAAGTCAGCCAAAGGGGTCCCAATGTGTTAGTATGACACTGCGAGTTGCTGAAAGTTCCTCAGTAAGTCCCCAAGAGATGGCATCATTTTCAAGATGATTAGTTCAGTAGGCCTGAGATAGCAGACCCCTCGGAAGCACAAAGCTGAAATAGCTCTATCTCCTCTGAAGGCTCACCAACGTGTAAGCTGCCCATAGAACTCTTGAAAAATACATTGGTAGCAATTTCAAGAGAGAGGAAAGGTGAGGTCAGGATCATTTCTGTCTCTGTTTGCCTCCCCCCCCCCCAAAAAAAAAAATCAAGCTACAAGGGACAACTCATGGTCATTTGTAGTGCTTTGAAAGAAAAGACAAGGCAATTTCTATGAGCTCAAGACAGTTTTTACAAAAGCGAAAGAATATAGCAGGCTTACCTCATTGCCACGTTGCTTCCATCAATGACAATTGGCCTCAGATTATCACTGCTGTCAATTTCATCTTCAAGAGATAATTCAGGGCTTGGAATTTCTCTGGAGCTGGACCCACGAGGCACTACCAGAGTCAGGTTGACCTGCCCTTCGGAATCACCTTTGTTGCCAAGTCTGACAAGCTCTGCCAAGACATCATTAATAAGTGATTCTGGTCCCAGCTTGTGCAGTACTGATTGAATCTGTTCCTCTGCATAGCCCAGCTTCAGAGCGAAATCCATCTTGGCTTGGTATTCTTTCTCCAAGTCGAGCTTGCTATCCTGTAAAATGCTGCTCTGGGAGAAACTTGGGCGATCCAGGCAGGGTGATCGGCAGAGTTGGCGGTGGGGCTTGGAGGGCAACTCCTTCCTCTTCAGTTGGCCATCTTTAGGTTGGCAGGTGGTGGTGTTACCGCCTTTCAGGGTCACCTGCTCATGGTCACTCTCAGAGCTCATCCACTCTTCAGGGTCAGCATTGCCCTGCTCCGTGCTGTCCTGCTTAGGCTGTTGTTTCTCTTCCTTGGAGGCACTCTTGTCCATTTTTGGTGTCTCCACCGCAGCTGTGGCCGTCATCCCGTTCAGTGGGCAGTCTGAGGTCTAATCAGTTCTTTTTCTTTTTAGCCTGCTTGGGATCCACATAGAGTGGCATTCCTCTATAAGAAAATGTGGTGGCAATGGTGCACGGTTTTGTTTTTCTGGTTTGTTACGTTCCGATGTTACCAGTCCCTACAAATAAGCACACATGCCGCAACCATGTTTAAGAAAGTTCTGAAAAAGAATTTTAAAGGTTTCTTTCTAAATAACATTTTCATTTCTCTTCTTACTCTATATAATCTCATCTGACATTAACAATACAAAAAGTCGATTTTGTTTTGTGGCTTTTCATGTAAGGGGATGTATAGGAACTGTGTAATGGAGAATATAATATCCAGATGTGAGGATACAATGCAATATGCATTTCTACCTCCAGGTCAAAGATGGATTCCCAATGAAACTGTTTACTATATCTTGACAATAAGATGCTGGACTCTCTGCCGTTGTCCATGCCCGCAATGATGGACATATGACTGTGTATGAAGAACTATACTATAGCAATAATATAAAGGAAATTAGTGGGGGGGATTTGGGGAGGTGGTAAGTAGAATCCCAGAGCATATGGAACTGTACCATGTAATAATAATAATAATGATGATGATGATGGAAAAAAGAAACAAAAGATCCCAAGAAAAAATATACAAAGTTAATTCAAATACATTTTTAAAAGATTTATTTGAAAAGCAGAACTATTGGGCCCGGCAGCATGGCCTAGAGGCTAAAGTCCTCGCCTTACACACGCCGGGATCCCATATGGGCGCCAGTTCTAATCCCGGCAGCTCCACTTCCCATCCAGCTCCCTGCTTGTGGCCTGGGAAAGCAGTTGAGGACGGCCCAAGGCTTTGGGACCCTGCACCCGCGTGGGAGACCTGGAAGAGGTTCCTGGTTCCCAGCATCGGATTGGCGCGCACCGGCCCGTTGCGGCTCACTTGGGGAGTGAAACATCGGATGGAAGATCTTCCTCTCTGTCTCTCCTCCTCTCTGTATATCTGACTTTGTAATAAAAATAAATAAATCTTAAAAAAAAAAAAAGAAAAGCAGAACTATGGGCCTGTTACAGTGGCTCAATTGGTTAATCCTCCACCTCCAAATGCCAGGATAACATATGGATGTTGGTTCCTGTCCCAGCTCCTCCACTTCCCATGCAGCTCCCTGCTTGTGGCCTGGGAAAGCAGCAGATGATGTCCCAATGCCTTGGGCCCCTGCACCCACGTGGGAGACCTGGAACAAGCCGGCTACTGGCATCAGAACAGCTCAGCTCCAGCCATTGTGGCCATTTGAGGAGTAAACCAGCAGTTACAAGATCTTTCTGTCTCTCCTATCTATAACTTTCCAATAAACATAAATAAATATATTTTTTTAAAAAGTTAGAACTAGAGAGAGAGGCCCACACTGACCTTTTCCAGGTCTTCCTTGTGGTTGCCAGATCCTAAGGATTTGGGCCGTTCTCCGCTATATTCTCAGGCGCATTAGCAAAAGCTGGATTAGGTGAAGAGCAGCTGGGACTGGAACCAGTGCCCACACTGTACGCTGCTACTGCAGAGAGAACTTAGCCCATTGCACCACAGTGTCGGCAACTAATTCCAACAATTTTACTCATATGAATTTCAGTAGTGGTAGTTCTCTCCATACCCAGATGTGCACACACACACAACTGAACTAAAATTGTGTGTATACTACCACAACTTGAAAAAGGAGAAACCACATTTCACTAGGATGTAGGAATATATACATACAAATGTGTGTGTGTGTGTGTGTGTGTGTGTGTGTGTGTGTGTGCACCCACATGTTCGCACATGGTATCCTGGAAAAGGACTCTTTCTTCCTTTCTGCCAGGGAAGTGTGTCCAGATTTTATGCCACCAGATTCTTTTACTAAGGTTGAAATCCACTCTGGAAGAGCATAGGAGTCCCATCTACTAGGGAGTCTAGACAATCGGAAGAACTGCTTTCAGACAGCAGCAGCAGGCTGTTAAGGGTTCCACATCGGAACGTAGTGTTGTGCACACTCCTGAGTGGATTCGCAGTGTCCTTTATTTATTTTCATTAGTAAACAAAAGAAGAAAGTCAACTCAATTTGCATTAAAATAGGCCATGTTAAAGGGAATATTAATTACCAGAGAGAATTAAGGACAATTTCCTTTTTTTGGCGAAAAAAAAATTGATCATTGAAGATGGTGAAAGGAAAATAGCTACTTTTGCTCAAAAAGGAAGGAGAATGGGGAGAGATTGTTCAAAAGATGATGTTCTAGCCATAATTTATGTCAGATATGGAAAAGCGTTTTTTTTTTTTAAAGATTTTTATTGTTATTGGAAAGCCAGATATACACAGAGGAGGAGAGACAGAGAGGAAGATCTTCCATCCGATGTTTCACTCCCCAAGTGAGCCGCAACGGGCCTGTACGTGCCAATCCAATGCCGGGAACCAGGAACCTCTTCCAGGTCTCCCACGCCGGTGCAGGGTCCCAATGCATTGGGCCGTCCTCAACTGCTTTCCCAGGCCACAAGCAGGGAGCTGGATGGGAAGTGGAGCTGCCAGGATTAGAACCAGCGCCCATATGGGATCCCGGCGTGTGTAAGGCGAGGACTTTAGCTGCTAGGCCATGCCGCCGGGCCCTGAAAAGCGTTTTTATCTTTCATTGTTAGTGAATTGAAAAACAATCACAAATGAATACATTAAAGACTGGCATTCTTTGGAAAACCACATTAATCAAATGAAAAAAATACATATATAATATTTTTTCCAAAACTAAGAGTTTGGGTATTATATGCCACATGTCATAGGTACAGAACTTACCTTTAATCTGCTTAAGCCAATGATTTCGAACTTGTATTTAAATCTCAGAGAGCAAAGAGATGCAGGCAAAATCTGCCAACAGTAACCTCAGTGTATTTCACCAAGAAGGAAAGTCCAAAGTCTTTTATTTTCTTCTCTACCCCGAACCTTTTTGTTGTGAAACCCAGTTCATGTATTTTGCATTTATGTACAGAAATTTTCCAAGCTCAGTTTTCAGATTCTAGTATGAACTACACTTTGTGTCTTTTTAAGTCTACCAATGACAATCCTCTGTGGAGATCTGGGCATACCTAATAAGCCGAATTCATTGGAAATGTTAAAAAAAAGTTCAATAATAATAATGTAGGAAAAAGATAGCCAGCAAGAACCAAGTCAAGATCAAATTTATCAATTATCTGCACATGGCTTACCCCCTAGATTAGTGTGCCTTTGGGAATGCATGGTTTTGTGTTTGTCTATAAAGATTTATTTATTTTTACTGGAAAGGCAGATTTATAGACAGGAGAACAAGATTCTACAGAGAGATAGATCTTCTGTCCACTGGTTCACTCTCCAAGTAGCTATAACGGCTGGAGCTGAGCCAATCCCAAACCAGGAGTCAGGAGCTTCTTTCGGGTCTGCCACGTGGGTGACGGCTTTGGGCCGTCCTTGACTCTCCCAGGCCACAAGCAGGGAGCTGGATGGGAAGTGGAAAAGCCAGGACATGAACCAGCCCCCATGTGGGGTCCTGGGTTGTGGAAGTTGAGGATTTAGACCCTGGGCTGTTGTGGCGGGCTGGGAATGTTTGTTTTGATAGACTTAGGAACACCTATTTCTGAAAGGACAAGGAAGGTGTAGGTTACATACTTACTGTTTTTTTTTTTTTTTTCTGTATATAAGTAAGGTCTGGAGAAGTTTCAGTTGAAATTCATGCAGGGAAGCTGCATCCTATGCTATAGGAGATGGTCGCTGCTATGGTAGATGCACAGTGAACGTGTGTTCTCTAACCACAGTGATGACTGATAAGCTGTTAGGAAATAGCTACTTCAGAGAACACTTCCACTTCTACCATTCATTTGAAGTTTCTCTCCTCTACACTTCTCCCCTTCCTCACCTCCTTCTCCTTTTCCATCAATTTACTTGCCCCCACTCTAAGACACTTTTAGCCAAAAGTTGTAGGGAAATGTAGTTCTGATATCCTACATTTGCATTAAATTTGAAACAAATCATGCTATTCTTGTAACTTCAATAGCAATACACACATCCTGAATATCCATTCAGTTAACAATATTGATATTTTTTTTGATTCTCTCCAATCCAATTGTGAAATGAAGTGTATCCTATTTTCTGTCTCCATATTCATATAATTAAAGTGAGAAAGGGCATAATGATCAGGGCAATTCTGAGAGGCAGCCACAATCTTTCAACTATGATGTCATCATCTTGTGTCTGGTTAGTCCCTCAAATCTCCAGGATGAAATTTGGGATACACTGGAAGGCCAATGAGAGTAGGAGAGAACAGAGAGAAGTACGGGGTCATAGAGGTTAGTACACATTCTTATGTCTTAATTCTCCATGTGTCAGCCAATACATTATTTGTTTTCCCTTCCTTCCTTAGTTATGTCTTGCTCTTTTCAACAGCTATTCTGTTCTATCTTAGCAGCAACTGCACTTCTGTGGCTGGTAAAATTAACGAGAAGCCTAGTCTTAAAGGGATTTCAGAAGCATCTGGAGCAAGGAATGATTACTAATCCCATGTGTATTATCTTAAATACTATGTCAACCATGTATGACATGAACATTCTTTCGGCTGGCCAGAACCCTGAATGCTTTCGATCATTAAAGGCCTCACACAGGAACAGCAAAAGCCATCTGCGTATAGAGAGAAGCTTTCTGCATCCAGACTTAGAGTCAGTCGATCTGGCTGTAAATGGTCTCTCTTCCACTTTCTAGAGCTCTAGGACTCTATGCAGTCATCTCAACTCCAAGTTTCAGTTTCTTCACTTGGACTATCGGGGTATTCTTCTCTGTGTGCTGAGAGGACTGATGTGAAGGCCAAATACAAATATGCACATTAGGGCCCGGCGGCCGTGGCCTAGCAGCTAAAGTCCTCACCTTACACACGCCGGGATCCCATATGGGCACTGGTTCTAATCCAGGCAGCTCCACTTCCCATCCAGCTCCCTGCTTGTGGCCTGGGAAAGCAGTCGAGGACGGCCCAAGGCTTTGGGACCCTGCACCCGCATGGGAGACCTGGAAGAGGTTCCTGGTTCCCGGCATCGGATTGGCGTGCACCAGCCCGTTGCGGCTCACTTGGGGAGTGAATCATCGGACGGAAGATCTTCCTCTCTGTCTCTTCTCCTCTCTGTATATCTGACTTTGTAACAAAATGAATAAATCTTAAAAAAAAAGAAATATGCATACTAAAAGTATGGTATAAACTGTAAAATTATTTAAATGTAAGATAATGCTACTATTGGCTACAGTAGACAGCAAAATGAATTACTTAACAACAAGCAGTAACTAGGGTAGTGAATGAGAGCCAGGGACATAATTCTAGTCCAAACTCCACTAAAACTAGTTGTGTGATCTTGGGCAAATTAAACTATCTCTCTTAGCTATGGGAATGATTATTTTCCTGAGAATTAAATGTAAAACACGTGGAAACTGCTCAAGTGTTTTACCAGCTGCCCCCTATAAATGTTGCCATGGCCTAAGATTGCATTCCTTCACTATCAACTATTCTGTTGGAACATGATGTTATTTTGGTCTGAAAAGTGTCTCCATGACATTGCCACGAGGGAGAGATCGAAGAGCTGCCTTTTCACATTATAAAACTGCTATGTCAATTTTGATGTTGGAAATTCTGATTTTTCACTGTCTCCTGGCATATTATGTGATCAGCACTGCTGCCAGTGCAAAGGGTTCTACAACCATAAGACACAGTCTCTGTGAGGTGCTCACATTGTATGTAGTAGAAGTTAAATATATAAGCAAATACATATAGAACAGTATCCTAGGCCTTTACAATGTTTTTAAGTGCTAAGAAGATGCCAAGGTGAGCGTAAGCAATTCTGATGACTAATACAAGAGAGGTGAAATTTGAACTTGCTCTAAGGGCTCATCAGGGAAAGGGGAGAGAAACTGGGCTTGCTGGGCAGATGAGGGTGTGAGAGATGATGGTAGGGTTAAGATTACTGAGTAATACTTTCAGGCTTCTCTACCTCTCTTTCTCCCACTTCACTCCTTATCTTTGTTACAAATGTGTTTCTGTCTCCCAGTAGACTCTACATTCCACTAACAGCAAGAACTTTCCACATCTATGTTTATATCTCTGCTTTCCCTGATCCCAACACCTGGCATACCATATATGTGATAGGTTTTTAATAAATATTTTATTAAATTCTTTATTCTTTTACTGCTGTAGTCTCCAGCATGCCCATAAAAGCTTGCCACTACCTTCACCTGATCAAAATTACACAAGCTATTTGACTTTAAATTAATTACACATAGCCCCAGTTTTTACCTGTATGATGATGAATTGGGTTAACATGATTTTTTTTTTGGTGAGGAATTTATTATTCAGGAAGAATTTCATGAAAAAAATCTATCAATGTTACATGTAGAAGAGCTGAGTGGGATGTGGGACAGACTGGACCAGTCTGCTGTACATACTGGCAAGCACAGTAACCAGGGCAGCGGTTGGGTCTGGTGTGGGTTATTGGGAGTCACCCTGACTAGGCTGCAGCTCCCACTGGTTTGCATGATGGTCAAGTGCGTGGCGGGCAAAATCAGACTGGACTGCAACACCCACTGATTCATGGAGAAGACAGGGCTGGAAACAGAACTGACCCAGCAATTGCAACCACCAACATATGCGTGAGCTAATTCGGGAGATGGACTCTGCTGGACCCTGTACTTGCATGCACACACAGGAATCAGGCTGGGATCACCTCAGATGAAGTTTCTTTGAGGTTCTCCCCAACTGAACTGCTGATCTCAGAACCCCAACCATGAAGAGAAGTGCAGGGTAGACTGTGTCAGCCAGTGGATTCTGGAGAGATTTCATCGTGTTTGGAATGGTGAGATTGGCAGTAATTCAGAACTGTTGGACTATCAAAACCACTTGAGCAGCACCCTCAGAGCATACCCCGCATCGGGGACCTGGGATGGGAGGGAGACTGGGTGTGGCTTCTCCCTATATTCTCCCCTTATCCAGATCTAGAAAAAAAAAACATAATAATGTGGAAACAATGGTATTACCCACTTTCCTGTAGCCCTTGACCCTTTGTGCCCTAATCAACTATGTAAAGATTATAAAAAAAAATAAAAAATCTGTCAATGTTAGCCTGTTGGAAAGCAATTTTTGCACAACAGAAATTAGAGATGGTGAAAATCATGTAGAGTAATAACTCTCCAATGATTTCCAAGATCATATAATTGCATTGATGCCATGAAATATTTGATAATTTCATAATGAAATATTACTTATGAGTGATGTGAGAGAATGGCAGAAAAAGACCTCCAGAAACCTGCCTATCATTAAAGTAAAGAGAACGTGGCCAAATTTTTAAAATCAACAGTTCCACAACCCTTGAAATTAACCAAAAGCTTGCAATAATACAAGTAGTGATTTTTTTTTTCAAAACAACTACAACGAAAACAGGGGCTGATATTGTGGTGGGTTAAGTTGCCATCTATTTTGCCAGCATCCATATGAGTACCAGTTTGAGTCCTGACTGCTCCACTTCCCATTTGGCTCCCATCTGTTGCACTTGGGAAAGCATGAGAGGATGGCTTAAGCATGTGGGGGCCTCTGCCACACATGGGGGAGAGCCGCATGCAACTCCTGGCTGTTGAAGGCATCTGGGGAGTGAACCAGTGGAAGAGATCTCTGTTTATATCTCTCCTCTTTCTCTGTCACCCTGCCTTTCAAATAAAATGTATCTTTAAAAATGACTGAACTTGGTGAGAATGGGAAACTTTGTGGTATTTTGTTTTATTATCATCTTTCTCTGGATTCACGGCGATGTTTGAAATCAATGGTTTCAGAATCACAGGCACGAAGAGCTAGCAGCCTAGGATCAACAGAGGGAGCAGAACAAATTTAGAACTCCCACAAAATCCCATCCTTCATAGTTACCCCAATTTGGCCTGTTTAGTAGTCCCCTGGAAAACCTGACTTTTTCAGGGCTTGTCTTTATTTGATCTGATTTACAGATCACTCATGATTAATAGCTTTTTCTTCATGGATATTTGACAAAGGTAATTAAAGGCAACTATTTAACATCCTATTTTCCTGAGGTGTTAGTAAAAACTCGAGTAAAGAAGCTGACCACAAAAGTCAGATGGAAGGTTTTGTAAAGATCTCATACTTCCCTGAGAATCTTGAAAGGATGTGTAACTTTGTATAGGACTGTGTATGGGGTTCAGGAAAAGCCTGAAAAGTACCCAGTCTCTCTGGTTTATGGATGACCCTAAGGCTTTAGCAGTCAGGAAGTGGAGGCAAAGTTGTCATTGTCATTTGCTTTTTTACAAGGCCTCTGGGCAAAGAGAGGGAGAATGATTGTACAAAATAGTTAAAGAAAATTTCTGCTGAATCAGTAGCTAAAAAAATAAGCTATTTCAAGCAGAGACTTTAGTGGCTACACACAAGAAAGAACAGAGGAAAAAAGCAAACAGGCAAGCAAATAAACCCTCAGGAGAGGAGGAAATTTGATTTTAGAGTTGAAACGTTGTTTCAAATGCTATGTTTTCAACAAAAAATTATGAAATACACAAAGGAACAAGAGATTATGGCCCATACAGAGGGAAAAAATCAATATAACTCATGTTGAAGTTTAGTCATCGTGGTAAACTGTATTGCCATTTGGGCCCTTAGGTGGGTGATTGAATCATGGGTTCTCCTTCATGAATGGGTTATATGAGTTAGTTATAGCAAGAGTGGGGTCCTTATAATAATGGTAAGTCCATCCCACTTTCCTCTCTCAGTCTCTCACCTGCTCCTTAGCCCCTGTCATGTCATGTGCAGATTTGCAGATACCAGCACTTTTTTTAAAAAATCTATTTTATTGTATTGTTGTTGACAATCTTTACATAGTTAATTACAGTTAAAGGAAAAAGAAGAAAAAAAAGAAAAAAAAAAGGTTCAGGGGGATAGGGAAGTGGGTAATGCTATTATGTCCATATTGTTTCCATCATGTATTTGAGGTAAAGGGAGATATTGAGGGAGAAGCCCCACCCGGTTTCCCGCCCACCCTGAGTCCCGGATGTGGGGCATGCTCTGACATATGTGCTCAAGTGGTGTTAATAGTTCTCTAGTTATGAATCGCTGCCAGTTTCGCTCGATGAGGTCGTCCACTGATTGATATGGTCCATCATAAAATCTCCGTTTGCCCCATATTTCGCTGCCAATATATAGCTGAGATGAATGATTGTCCTGTTCTGTCTTCCGTCTTTTCTTGGTTAGAGTTCTGAGTCCAGCAGTTCGATTGGGGAGATCTCCAAAGATACTTTGAGGTATTCCCAGATTAGTTTCTTGTATGTTCTAGCAAGCACAGGGCCCGGCACAGTCCATCACCCCAATCAGCTGGTGGTTGCAATTGCTGGGTTGGTTCTGTTTTCAGTCCCGAGTTGCACTGGAACCAATGGGTGTTGCAGTCCAGTCTGGTTCGGCCCTTACATCAACCAGTGGGAGCTGCAGCCTAGTTGGGGCGACCCACAATAACCCCCACCAGGCCTGCCCCCTACCCTGGTTTGCCAGTATGTGTAGCAGAAGACCAGTCTGTCCCCCATCCCATTTGGCTCTTGTACTTGTCAATGGGTATTAAAGCTTAGTTCTATCTAACCAACTCAACCATCCAGCCCTCACAGATGTTGTTGAGTGCCTCTCTATCTAGCCATCCCAGCCCCCGTCCTAGTTTTCATGCCCTCCCACGGGAATAGTGACCCAAGAAGAGGGAACCCACTTTTTCCCTCCCAGGTCTCTCTGTCCCGGTTTATGCACTCTTTAGGTGGTCCTGTGATTTGACTCGACAGAATTAGTCCCCAGTGCCAGCTTCTGCCAGCTGATGCTGCGGCCCTGATCTAGTCCACATGCAGCGCACAGGTGTTGTAGCCTTGCTTAGTCGGGTTTGTCTCCATCCCAGCCCACGCTCTCCAGTGGGAGTAGCTGTCTGGCGAGGGGACCAGCCCCTTAATCCCCCCGCCAGCTCTGCCTCTTCCTTCCTGGATCTCACGTGTGCTGGATGGGTGCTGCATTCATATCCAGTACAGGCAACCACGCCCTGGCATTCCATAATGTGTACTGGTTTTGTCGCAACCAAACCCGGCTCATCCCACACTCTGTTCTGGTGATCGGATTTGCCAGTGGATGACATGAACTGATTCAGCCTGGTCTGCTCCTGACCCATGCCTAATGTATGCCGGTGGGAAACTTTCCATGGCCTATTCCAGATACCAGCACCTTATGCTAGGACTTCTCAGCCTTCAGGACCATAAACCAAATAAAC
The DNA here is from genome assembly GCF_030435755.1 of Ochotona princeps. NCBI lineage: Eukaryota > Metazoa > Chordata > Mammalia > Lagomorpha > Ochotonidae > Ochotona > Ochotona princeps. The sequence continues at coordinate 37,102,385 of NC_080865.1, forward strand.
TTCTATGGTTTACACATTGCCTAATCTGTGTTATTCTGTTACAGCAGCCAAAAATGGACTAAGATAATGTGTTATGTCTTAGACCGTGGGGGTGTATTTTGAATATTTATTGTAACATGAGCATAAGATACAGTCTTTTTTGTGGACAAGTATTCTGTAAGCAAAGAATATTAGAAATTTAAGCAGCATTTATATGGTAACTAAAGGATTTTTAAACACTGTATGTTAATATTTGGTAAATATCCTTATTAAAGTCTGCATTGCTATGCTAAAAAAAAGGAATTGTTCCTGAACAAATATGGATGTTGGGCTTACTTGAAAATATTTTCAATCAGTTATTTTAAATATGCTCAAAAATTACAGAAGGCATAACACTAAACAAAAGGGAAGTAATATTTCTTATCAAACAGAATATTCATGGAAATCTGGAGTTGAAGAAGATGACCCATAGAAATTCCATTGTAGGGCTCAGCATATTTCAGTTGACAGAAGAAAGAATTAGCAAATTTAAAGTTGATAACTGAGACTTTCCAGCATAAGGTACAGAAACAGAAAAGGATGAGAGAGTGACTGGAGCCAAAGACATCTATGTGACACCATCAAATGAATCAAAACAATGACAAGGATTTCACAAAATGAGGAAAAGAAAGGAGCGTAAGCGTTTGAGTAAATGACAGCTAAGAACCTGTAAAATTCGATAAAGAACATACATTCAAGATCAATACATTCAAAGCTGGAACAACTAAAAAAGATACATGTCTAGATGCATCATATACAGATTGTCAAATACAGATCCAGCAAGAAAGATGTGGGTTATAACAGTAGGACAAATCAGAAACCAGGAAGTGAGGAGGCAGTGGAAAGACAAATTCAAAACATTCATTAATGAGGAAAACAATTCTCAACCATGAATTTTTTATCTGGTAGAATTATCCTTTAAAAATGAGAAAAGTGTGAGTGTTTTGTGTAGCTGTTGAAAAACTTCTTAGGATGCCTGCATTCCATATCAGAGTGCCTAGACTTGAATCCCACCTATTCTCCAATTCCTGCTTGCTGTTAATGTGTGTTCGGAAGGCAGGGAAGTAGTTGAATCCCTGCCAGCCATGTAAAGAACCGGGATTGAATCTGGGGCTCCTGGCTTTAGCGTGGCCTAGTCCTGACAGTTACAGGAACTTTGGAAAGGAACCAGAAGTTGGGAGATTTCTGTGTCCTTGTCTTTCAGGTAAGTAATAAAAACAAATAAAATATTAGAAAAATAAAATGTTAAAATATGAAATAAAATTAAAAATCTGTAGGTAAACAACAGAGAATTCATACTAGGAAATATACTCTAAAATGAATACGAAAAAGAATCCTTCAGGTTCAAGAAAAGAACGCTAAACAATAGCTTGAATCCACATGAGGTAACATGGTGTTAAATAGGTAAAAGATTCTAGAGCATGCACATGTAATTTTCATATATAGTTCTTTTCTTTATATGTAATTCTTTTTAAACATGAGCTGGAGGGCAATTGCATATAGTAATTACTATAAAAACTGGGCTGACAAACTTAAACACATAAAGATGTAATTTATGTGAGAAAATAGCACAAAGAAGGGGGCAATCAGTCCTACATTAAAGTTTTTATACACTATTGTGATTGTATCGATATGTTATTAGCAGTTGCTTATAGCAGTTGCTTCAAGAGTATACACAGCTTGCACATCAATATAGCAAGTGTACACATCATCACTCTGTGTGCCTATGCCCTGGACCCTGGCTCCATGACCATTTCCGTGTGTGTCTACATCCCATACACTAGTACAACCACATCAGCAGGTATGTCCATGTCCTGGATCCTGGAACTACATATGTTCAGCACACACTCAAAATCCATATCATGGAACCACAACCATTCTATGAGTGTCCATACCTTGGACACTAGTGCCAAGGCCACAATAAGCATACCTGTACACTGATCACTGGCATCAGCATTGCAGTAGATAAAGCTGCACTTCAGATTCTAGAGCTGTGGTCACTGTTATGCCTGAATTCCAGATCCTTGCTTGCAGCCACTCTGTACTTGCTCACAGATCAGATATCAAAACCAACATGACCATGAACATGCCCACATCCTAGATCCAGTGCCAAGAAGGATCCTCTCATCCGGGACTTATCCCTGTCAGAGTAAAGAGAGAAGGAGGGGTGCTGGTGTTGTGGCACAGTGAGTTAAGCTGATGCTAGCAAAGCTGGATCCCATATCAGAGCTCCAGCTGCTCCACTTCCAATCCAACTGCCTTGTAATGTGCCTAGGAAGGCAGCAGAAGATGACTTAATTAATTGGGAACCTGCACCCATATGGGAGATCCAGATGAAATTCTTGGCTTCTGGCTTTGTCATGGTCCAGCCCCTACATGGTGGCCGTTTAGGGAATGAACCAGCAGATAGATTTCTTTCTCTGTCTCTCCCTCTCTCTTTCTCTGTAATATTGCTTTTTGAAATCAATAAAAATAAATCTTAATGAGAGACAAAGAGGGAGGACCCTGTAGTCTTCACTGAATCTGAAAGGACTATATGGAGACTATGCTGCATTTTTTTTTAGTTCATTTTCTGTTGTAACATACAATCAGAGATTGGGAAATTCATAGATTTATTTTGAGTCTTAGTTTGGGAAGCTAGGAAGTCCACAATTAGGCAAGTGTATCTAGCGAGAACCTTATACTGCTTCAGCTTTGAGAACAAAAGAGGGCAATCAAGAGCAGAGCTTGGCAGAGCTTGGCAGAGCTTGGCAGAGCCTGGCAGAGCCCCTGCTTTATATCTCTTCACTTTCAAGTAACCAGTGAAGTACCAGGAGAGTGAGACTGCAAATGAGAAAAGCAGTAATCCATTTATGAAGCTTCAAGTCCAAGACCCAAAGACTTTAAAGAGTTTACCTCCCAACAACACTGCATTGGAGTCCAGGCCTCGGCATGAATTCTGTTGGAGGAATAACATTATCAAACTCTATTCACCCTCCATGGAGCTGAAACTGCCACACCCCACCTTGATGTGCCCTTAGACACAGCCATAGTGGAAGGTCTTTCCGCACTGGAACCAGTCTATAACGGTTGGAAGAACTAACAAGTAGTGATAAGAATCCACTACACTTGTGCATTATTTCTGGGAAGCTAAAATAGTAGTGGCCATTATAGAAAAAATACTATGCAGGTTCCTCAAAATATTTAAAATACATTGATTTTATGACCCAGAAATTCTACTTTTAAATATGTACTCAAAACAGTTTAAAATATAGACTTAGCGATATATAAAAGTACTACAAGAAATTCTTGGAAATATGTGTTATGAAAAAAAACTATACAAGGATTTAAAAATCTAAAAAAAACCCACTTATTTTTATGTGAAAGGCAGAGAGAGAGAGAAAGAGAGAGAAAAGAGAGAGAGAGCAATCTTCCACTCATTGGCTCACTCCCTAATTGCCCGAAACAGCTGGCGCTGACAGGCCAAAGCCAGGAACGCGTAACTGAATCTGAGCTTCTCGTGTAGGCGGCAGGAAGCCAAGTATCTGAGTCATTACCTATTGCTTCCCAGAATGTGCATTATAGGAAGCTGGAAACGGAAGCAGAACCAGGACTTGAACTCATGCTCTTTAACATGGGTTGTGGGTATGCCAAGAGGCTTCTTCATTGTTGTAAAACTTTTTTGCACCAAAACAAACATTTTTTTTTTTCATTTTCACATACAGTTTCTGAAGTATCCACTTATTTGCACAACCAAACTCAAAGCAACATCATCTTCATAGTCAAAAGGTACATGCAATCTATCTTTGACCAAAGATGGATAACTGGAGGAAAAGATATGTGGTGTGTAAGTACAGTGGAATGTTATTCATATATAGAAACCAGTAAAGCTTATGGAGATGGAAAGTAAAATGGTGGTGATCAGGGAGGAATGGGGTGTTGTTTAATGAATTTAGAGTTTCTCTTTAACATGTTGAAGAGAGTTCTTGGAGATTGCACAGCAATGCGAATATTTTTAACACTACTGTAGTATAAACCTAAAACTGATTCAGATGTTGATATCAGCAAGGTGATAGAATAGGTAACTTTGGTCCTTAATCTGTCGCAGAAACACCAACCAAAGACATATGGTCCAAAAAAAAAAAAAAAAAAAAAAAAAAAACCCGTATAAAAATCTAAGAAACCAGTGAAGAGTTTGCAGTATCCTAGCCAAGCACAAACTCAGATACAAAGAACAGCTGCATTAAAATGAATTTGAAACAGTTTCATTTCATTCACATCAGTCCCTCCTCAATCTGGGACACCTCATAGGAAAGTTGAAGACATAGCTTTTCCTGTGTGAGAGTGAACTGTACAATGTAGATCCAACATTCTGCAGGAGCTGCCTGAGGGCGTGTTTCTGACTCACCAGACAGATTCATGGCCAATGAATGCAAACGAGCACAGAAGTCTCAGGCTGTTCCAAAGAATTTGTAATACTACAGACAGATCATAACATAGCTTGTCACAACTGGAAAAAAGAAATTAGTGCATAGTTTTAGCTACAGGAGGGTAAGAGAAGAGTGTAGTTCAACCATCTAGCATGGGGTCAGCATTGTGGCAGGTTAAGCTGCTGCTAGCTATGCCAGAATCCCTTATGACACAGCCAGTTTAAATGCCAGCTGCTCTGCTTCTGATCTCATTTCCTTCTAATGTTCCTGGGGAAGTATCAGAAGACGGTGCAGCTGCTTGGGTCTCTGCCATACACTTGGGAAATCAAGTGGAGGTCCCAGCTCCTGGCTTTGGTCTGGGCCAGCCCCAGTCATTCTAGCTATCTGCATGGTGAACCAGTGGATTAAAGATTTCTCTCTCAAACAAACAAAAGTAAATATATCTTTAAAAAGTGTTAATACAAAAAAGCTAGCATATTAGGGGATTGCCAAAGGACTGGTTTCTGCCTTGCTGCACTCAGAGTGGTGATGAGGAATGAATGCTTTTCAAAACCTGGGGCCACTGAAGACAGTAGAATGCTCAGTGGTTTAAGACAGTTACGTAGAATCTGAAGTACTGCAGCAAGACAAAAGAGGGAAGAAGAGCTAATAAGGTCCTGAGAAATACACTTAGAAAACTCTCTGATTTGGAAACTATATGCAGAAATAACAAATTATGCTAATTTCTCGGGTTGTGCGAAGTAGCGAGGTGGTTAAAGTCCTCACCTTGAACGCTCCAGGGTCCCCCCATATGGGGGCCAGTTTGTGTCTCTGGGCCTTGCTTCCCATCCAGCCCCCTGCCTGTGGCCTGAGAAAGCAGTTGAGGACAGCCTAAAGCCTTGGGACCCTGCACCTGTGCAGGAGACCCAGAAGAACCTCCTTGCTCCTGGGCTCAGAAAGACTCAACTTAGGTTGTTGCAACCACTTGCGGAGTGATGGAAGATCTTCTCTGTCTCTCCTCCCCTTTGTAGATCTGACTTTGCCATAAAAAGAAATAAATCCTTTCTTTTAAAAAAAGAATTTCCCAGAATCTCTGTCCTGGATGAACTGTTAATGGTCATTCCCAACACAAAAGGCAGTCCATAAAAACATGGAGATCTAGCAGTTTTTCAAATATAAAGGGTGTGCATTTGGCAAAGCAATTAAGATGCCTACATGACATGCTTAAGGTCAGATCTCAGCTATGCCTAAATCCAGCTTCCTGCTTGGGAATCAAGAGACCTTGGGAATCAGCAGGTGATAATCCAAGTACCTGGAGCCCTGCCACCCAAGGGAGATGCCCATTTTGAGTTGTAAGCTCCTGGTTTCAGCCTTGCACAACACAAGCTGGCCTGTAGAAAATTTGGAGGCTAGATCCAATAGAAAACTTGTCTCTGTCTCTTTGCCTTTCTTTTTTTTTAAGATTTATTTTTATTGGAAAGGCAGATATACAGAGAGCAGGAGAGACAGAGAGGAAGATCTTCCGTCCGATGATTCACTCCCCAAGCAACCGCGATGGCCGGTGTTGCACCGATCCGAAGCCAGGACCCAGGAACTTCCTCCAGGTCTCCCACGCGAGTGCAGGGTCCCAAGGCTTTGGGCCGTCCTCAACTGCTTTCCCAGGCTACAAGCAGGGAGCTGGATGGGAAGTAGAGCAGCCGGGATTAGAACTGGCGCCCATATGGGATCCCGGTGAGGACTTTAGACTCTAAGCCACCACACCGGGCCCCTCTCTGCCTTTCAAATAAATATAAATAAACCACAAGAATAAAATAATCAGGCACATGAAGAAACAGGGGAAAATGGCCTAGTTGACAATGTAAATATTCAGTGTTTTTTTTCCCTCCCTCCCTTCCTTCATTTCTTCTTTCCTTCCTTCCCCCTCCCTCCCTCTCTCTTTCTCTCTCCTTCCTTCCTTCCTTCTTTCTTTCTTTCATTCTTAGAGACAGAAACAGGAAACAGACATCTTCAGCTGCTTGTTCATTCCCCATGTTGTCACAACATCCAAATCTGGACCAGCTTGAAACCATGATGCAGGAACTCTATCCTAGTCTCTCACATGGGTGGAAGGAGCCCAGGTACTTAGGCCATCTTCTGTTGCCTCGCTATAATTGTGTTGCTATAAATACAGGGTTATGGGTCACTTTCTCACATGCAGATATATTTCCTTTGGATATATTTCCAGCAGTGGGATAGCTGGCTCATACAGTATATCAATTTTCAATTGTCTGAGCACTCGCTTAGACAACTCTCCATATTGTCTTCCATAGTGATTATACTAGCCTACACTAACACCAGCAGTGAAGGAGGGTATCTTTCTCCCCACATCCATGGCAGCAGGTGCTGTCAAGAGATTTCAAAATGTAGGCCAATCTCACTGGAGTTAGGTGGAACGTCAATGTGGTTTTCATTTGTATTTAGGGAGCCTGAGCATCTTTTCATATGTCCATTACTATTTGTATTTGTTCTTTTGAAAAAAAATGCCTGCTCATTTCCTTCACCCATTTCTTTACAGGGCACAGGGTTGTTTTGCTGTTGTTGAGTTTCTGAAGCTCTTTGTAAGTCCCCACATCTGTTATGTAGTGTGCAGAGATTTTGTCACACTCTGTTGGGTGCCTTTTGCTTTGTTGATTTTCTCCTTTGCTGTACAGAAGCTTCTTAATTTGATGTAGCCTCATTTGTTTATTTTGGTTTTGACTGTGTGTGCTTTTGGTGACTTCTCTAAGAAGTAATTTCCAATGCATATATCTTGAACAGTGCTTCCTAGGTTTTCCTTGATCGATTTAGAACTGATTTTTGCATAGGTGACAGGTGGAAATCTTGCTTCTTAACCCTTTGTCCCAATAGCATTTTTTGAAGAGAACAGTCTTTTTTTTAAATAAGATTTATTTATTTTTATTAGAAAGTCAGATATACAGAAAGGAAGAGAGACAGAGAGTTAGATGATCCATCTGATGATTCACTCCCCAAGTGGCTGCAATCGCTGGAGCTAAGCCGATCCGAAGTCAGGAGCCTCTTCTGGGTTTCCCACACCAGTGTATAGGGTTCCAAGGCTTTGGAACATCCTCGACTGCTTTCCCAAGCCACAAGCAGGGAGCTTGAAGGGAGGTGGAGCAGCTGGGATATGAATGGGCATCTATATGGGATCCTGGTGTGTGCAAGGTGAGGCCTTCAACCACTAGGCTACCATGTCAGACCCGAGACCAGTCTTTTTCCCTGGATTATTTTTAGTTCTCTTGTCTAATATTTGTTGACTGTACATGAGTAGCGTCATTTCTGAAGTTTCTGTTCTATTGCTCTTCTCTGTTTCTGTAGCAGTACCAGACTATTTTGCATACCATGCCCTGTAGCATGTCTTCAGTTTTGGGCTTCATACTGATTTATTTATTTTTCAGGATAGTTTTGGCTATTTGTTGTCTCTGGTGTTTGCAGACAAATTTTTGTTTCAATTTCTCTATTTCTGTGAATGCCGTTGGGATTTTGATTGGAATAATATTGAATCTGTAAATGACTTTTGGTAATATGGACACTTTGATCATGTTGATTCTACCGATCCAGGAACATGGTTTCTCCATCTTTTAATGTTTTCTTCTATTTCTTTATAAAATATTTTACAATTTTCATCATAGAGGTTTCCATGTTTTTGGTTAGGCTTATTCCAAGGTATGTAAGGTTCTTGTCTGTTATTTCTGTATTTACAAGTTCTTTTTCATCCATGGAGTTGTTCGTGTATACTAAGGCCATTAATTTATGCTCATTAATCTTGTACCCTGATACCTTGCCAAACTCCCTTATGAGTTCCAATAGTCTCTTTGTTGAGCCTTTTGGATCTCCTATGTAAAGAATCATATCATCTCCAAACAGTGATAATTTTAATTCTTCTTTTCCAATATAAATTTCTTGGATTTATTTTTCTTGCCTAATAGCTCTAGTAAGGACAGCCAATACTCGGATGAATAGCAGTGGTGAGAGTGCACTGCTTTGAGTGTGTTCCACAAATTTTCATGTTATGTTGATGCTTTCATTCATTTCAAGTAGGCTTTTTTTTTTTAAATTTCCCCTTTGGTTTCTTGTTTAACCCGTTCATTTGGCAGCATGCTTTTCAGTCTCCAAGTATGTCCATATCTCCTGGGTTATTTTGATCTATTGATCTCCAGTTTCACTTCATGATGTCCGATAAGATGCATGGTATGATTTCATTATTTTTAAAAATTGCTGATGCTTCTTTTGTGTCCTATCATTTGATCAATCCTGTAGAAGGTTCCATGTTCTATTGGAAAAAAAATTATGTTCTGTGTCTATAGGATAAAAAGTTCTGTAGATGTCAATTAAGTTCATTTGTTCTATTATCTGTGTGAGCTCTATTGTATCCTTGCTGAGTTTCTGTCTTGTCAATCAGTACATTGAAGTAACTGAGGTGTTAAGGTCCCTACCATTATTGTACTGGAGTTTGTTCCTGCTAATGTGCCTGAAAAGCAGCAGAAGACAGGCTGAGTGCTTTGGCCCCTGGACCCTCATGGGAGACCTGGATAGAGCTCCAAGCTCTTGGTTTTGGCTTTGTCCAGCACTAGCCATTGCAGCCATTTAGAGAATGAAACAGTGGATGAAATCTCTCTCTTTCTCTTTTGTGTGTCTAATTCTGCTTTCCAAATAAATAAATAAATAATTAAAAAGTAATAATTTTAAATTATATTACTTTATTTTATATATTCTCCCTGGTAACTAAAAGGAAAATATATACAGAAGAATTAAAGAAAGTAACCAAAGCATTTGTCTTAGTCAATTCTTTGTCAGTTCAGGCTGGTGTAATAAAATAGTATTGGCTTAGTGGCTTAAACAACAAAATTTATTTCTCATAAAGTTCAAGATTAAGGTGCAAATAGACACAGTATTTGTTGAAATTACCTTTTCTGGATTGAAGATGGCCATTTTGTCATTACATCTTCAGACAGATGGAAGAAAAATCACTTCCTTTGTGTATCTATAAACAAAGGCACAAATTTCATGTTAGTGCTCTATACTCAGACTAGAATTACTACCTTAAAACCCTCCCTCCTAAGATCATCCTATTGGAAGCTGAGGTTTAAACATATGAATTTTGGAAGGACAATGTTATTCACCCTATAACTTTATGTCACTACACAAAAATGAATGAAATATAAAGGTAGAATTGAAGAGGAGATGAGATGGCAAAACAACTAGAGATACACACAAAAATTAGGCAACAAAAGCAAAAACAGACACATTGAGCTATATCAAAAACAGCCACACAGCACATTAAATAATGAAAATAGTTAAAAGACAACCTACAGGATGAGAAAAATGTTTTAGTCCATTTATCTGAAAAGGGATTTATATTCAGAATGTATAACTAACACCTACAATTCAACAATAGAAATCAAACAATACAATTTGTAAAACGGGTAAAGTATGACCAGCAGTTTTCCAAACAAGGTATAGGATTGGTTGACAAATATATGAATAAATACTCAATGTTACTAATGGCTAGAAAATGCAAATAAAAACCAAAATAACATATTTTCTCAAACTTGTTACTATGAACATTAATAAGAACAAAACAAAAAAGAAAATAACATGTGTTGGCATGGATGTAGAAAACATGGAACACTTGTATGTTATTTGTGGAAATGTGAAATAGTGCAGCTATTGTGAGGAAAAGAGTGATTAGTTTCTGCAGAAATTTCAAAATGTAATCACCCTATGAAGCAGTATGCCACATCTGGGTATTTATTCAAAATAACTGAATATAGGATCTTGAAAAGGTATTTACAAGCTGTATTTACTTCAGAATCATTTAGAATATCCAAGAAATAGAGGCAACATAAATGTCCATTACCTGATGAATGAATAAAGAAAATGTGTTGCAACAGTCATTAAAGAACATTACCAATCTCTGGTAAGCTTTTCTGAAAAGTAGAATGATAGATTCTTAACCCTCTTTAAGAACCCAGCATCAGACTAAGTCCAGACACAACAAAAACATTTCAGTACTAAAAATTATTTCAATAAATTTTATGATACAAAATACCTTAGAAAAGTTAGTTGCATTTCTATAAAGTAGCAATGAATTGTCTGAAAATGAAGTTCAGACAACAATCTTACTTGCAATAGCATCAAAAGAAAAAAATGAATAAAAATAAACTGAGAAATAAAAGACTAATTGCACTGAAAATTGCAAAACACTAATAGAAGTAATTAAAGTGGATACAAATAACTGGAAAGACATTAATATATATACATTGGAAGAACTGATATTATTAAAATGTTCTTATTACTCAAGAGACTTATAGAGTCAATGCAATCTCTACCAAAATTCCAATGTTGTAATTTACAAAAGTAGGAAAATTTTTCTAAAATTCGTATGGAATTGTACAAGAGTCCAAATAGCCAAGAATATTTTGAGGAAAAAGAAAAAAGCTGAAGGTATTACACGTCTTCCTTTCAAATTATAATATCTAGAGTAATCAAAACAATATGGTATTGATATAAATATAGACATACAAACCAATGAAACAGAATAGAGAAATGAGTAATAAAGTCACATATGTTCGATCAAGTGATCCTTGATAAGGGTGATAGGAATGCACAATAGGAAAAGGATAGTCTATTCAACAGATGGTGTTAGAAAACTGAACGAATAAAATTATACTAGATAATAATAAACTCAAAATAAAGATCTAAATCTGAACCCTGAATTGAAAGATTCCCAAAACAAAATGTAAGAAAAGCTTCCATGAGATGGAAGGTTTTATGGCTGATTTGAGATCTTTTCTTTAATACAGGTATAACAATTTCATCTCAAAGTCTTTTCTAATTTCCCTCTTATTTCTTACTTGATTCATCGTTTTTAAAGAATGTGTTCTTAAATGTTCACATAATAGGAAGTACCCCCTTTTACTTGCTGCTGGTTTCTAATTTCATTGTATTCTGATCAGTGAACATTCTCTGTAGTACCTGCATTCAACCTTTTTTAAAAAATATATTTTCATGGTATTTCAGCAGGAAAGAGATGGTAGGTGAGAATTTCTATCTGTTAGTCCACCTCCCAAATGCTGGACTAAAGCCAGGATCCAGGAGCCAGGAGATCAATCTCTCACGTGATGTTCAGATACCCAACTGCTTCAGTCATCTGCTATTGCCTCCTGCATTAACAGGGTGTTGGGATGGAAGTAGAACTGGGACCCAAACTTAGGCACTCCAATATAGGATGCAGGTGTCTAAAGAGATGTCTTAACAACTGAACCAGGTATTTATTTCAGTATTATTTTGATCCTTTAAAATTTACTGAGGAGCCATTGTTTTAGTGCAGTGAGTTAGGCTGCATCTGCTATGCTGACATCCTATGTGAGTGCTGGTAAGAGTTCCAGCTATTCCACTTCTGATCCAGCTCCTGCTAATGTTCTTGGGAAAGCAGCAGAGGATGGCCCAGGTGCTTGGATCCCTGAACTTGTATAGGATACTGGATGGAGTTCAAGGGTATTGGCTTTGGTATCCCTGTTCTGGCTACTAGAGGCGATTGGGGAATGAACCAACAGATGGAAATTTCAATGTCTCTGTCTCTCATCTGTAACTCTGCTTTTCACATAACCAGATACTAAAAAAAAAAAAAAAAAAAAAAGAAATATTAAGTTTTGCTGTGGCCCAGCATGTGTTCCATTCTGAAGAATGTTCTATGCACCCACGACAAATACATTTTATGGTTGAACAGAAAGTTTATGTCTCTGGGCTTGGTGAAGTAGCCTAGTGGCTAAATTTCTCATCTTGCACACACGGGGAACTCATATGGGTGCTGGTTTGTATCCTGGTTGCTCCACTTCCCATCCAGCTCCCTATGTATGGCTTGGGAAAGCAATGGAGGATGATACAAAGCCTTGGGACCCTGCACCCACATGTGGGACCCAGAATAAGCTCCTGGCTCCTGGTTTTGGATCAGCTCAGTGCTGGTGACTGCGGCCCCTTGGGGAGTGAACCAGCAAATGGAAGATCTTTCTCTCTGTCCCTCCTTCTCTCTGTAAATCTGACTTCCCAATAAAAATTTTTTAAAAGAAAGTTTATGTATCTGTTAAGTGGTTCATGCTAGTGTTCAAATATTTTCTGTCAAGTTCTATCCTTACTGTAAGTACAATATAATTTTCTTTTTTTAATTTCTGTTTTTGTTTCATGCAAATTGGTGATTTGTTCAGAGATTCATATGTGTTTATACAGGTCATATTTTCCTGACGGATTGACTTATTTGTCAATATTTGTCCCTGTTTAGTAATATTTTTTAAAAATTTATTTTGTCTTAATACAAGTATTATCACTCTATTTTCTCTATAATGTTCTTTGTGTGAAGTTATCTTATTGCACAATGCTTCTTTCAAAATATTTGTGTTTTGAATCTGAACTGTTTCACCAAATTGCTAATTTAAAAAATCTAGTGTGACCCTCTTGCCTGCTGATTGTTTTTCTTAGAACATACACACTATTTATTTAGTTTGTATTCATAAATAATATACATCCTCACATTTATGGGCTACAGTGTAATAATTTGACACATGTATATTAGGCGCGGTGATCAAATAAAAGTAAGCATGTTCCTCTCCTTAAGCATTTGCCATTTTTCTGTTGTGAATCTTCAAACCTCTCTCCAGTTCTAAAACATATAATAAATTCTTGTGAACAACAGTCATTCTACTGTGCTCATGGACATTAAATTTAATTCTATATAGCTTTATTTTGGTACTCATTATGCAACTGTGTCAATTTTTGTTCCCTCTACAATTTTTTTATTATATATATATATATATTTTTTTTATTAATTATTTTGCATTATGTGACAGTTTCATAGGCTCTGGGAATCTCCCCACCCCTCCCACTCCCCTCCCCCCTGGTGGATTCCTCCACCTTGATGCAGCATTACAGTTCAAATTCAATCAAGATTCTTTCCTTGCAAACATATACCAAGCATAGAGTCCAGCTACTTATTGTCCAGATGGGTTGAACAGTTTCTTGGGGAGACCATTTCTGGTCTGAAGTTAGAGCTGGTAGAATATCATCCCAGTCAATTAAGAGTCCCAATATAACATCAACAGCAATTTGCAATATTATGGAATTGACATGGTTTTGAGTAACCAGTATGTTAAAAAAAAAAAAATTTAACTAGTGTCTACTATCTACTCCCTACTTCTATGAAACCAGTTTTCTTGGTTTATATTTGAGCAAGAACATGTGGCATTTGTCATTATGTGCATGGTTTATCTCAATATAATGCCCTTCAATTCCAATCTGCAGTGTCTAACATGAAATGAAATCATTATGTTTTATAGCTATACAATATTCTATTGTGTTATATCTCATATTTTATTTATTCATCTGTTAAGCTGCATCTCAGTTGATTTCATATTTTGGACATTATGAATAAATCCATGATAAACATGGGTGTAAAGGTGTCTCTTTTGTTATTTTTAATATTCTGTGATACAATTCCATTGGCTGTGGGATTTCCCTTACCCTCTCTCCAATTTTCCTCCCCCTCACTGATTTCCCATATATTATCACTTTTTTTAAAGATTTATTTATTTTTATTACAATGTCAGATATATAGAGAGGAGGAAAGATAGAGAGGAAGATCTTCCTTCCGATGATTCACTCCCCAAGTGAGCCGCAACAGCCGGTGCTGTGTCGATCCGAAGCCAGGAGCCAGGAATCTCTTCAGGGTCTCCCATGCGGGTGCAGTGTCCCAAGGCTTTGGGCCGTCCTCGACTGCTTTCCCAGGCTACAAGCAGGGAACTGGATGGGAAATGGAGCTGCTGGGATTAGAACCGGCGCCCATATGGGATCCCGGCGTGCTCAAGGCGAAGACTTTAGATGCTAAGCCACCACACCAGGCCCATACATTGTTACAATAATATAGTCCATCATAAGTAGGCTATCATTCTGCTATTTAAGTGTATCCTGACACTACATGAACAAACAATGGCAGACAGTCCAGCATCCTATTGTTAAGATGTATTTAGCAGTTTCATTAGGAGTCCATCTTTGATTTGGAAGTAGGGATGCACCCTGCAATGTATCTTCACATTTGGATATGAAAGTCTCTATTATACAGTTGCTATACATTCCCTTAAATGCAAAGCCATAAATCAAAATCAACAATAGGAATAAGGTTAAAAAATCTGCAACATGAATTAAATAACATGGAATGACCAATGTGTTGCTGAAGGAATGTAAAATAAAATTAAAAAAAAAACCTTCTTGGAGAAAATAATGCTACTGTATGACCTATGAGTCAGTGAAGAATTTAATAAGAGAAAAGAAGTTATTTTGTAGAAACAAAAATTAAAAAAAAATCAAAACCAACGAGTTGTAGCAAACAGTATTGAAAGGGCTATCGTGTATTTTGCAAAGAGGTTGCCTTATATCAGAGAGAACATATGATCTCTGTCCTTTGGGGATTGACTTATTTCATTGAGCATAATAGTCTCTAGTTGGGACCATTTGGTTGCAAATGGTAGAATTTCATTCTTTTAATGGTTGAGTAATATTCCGTGGAGCAGATGTAACACAATTTCTTTATCTACTGCTCTTCTTACAGGTATCTTGGTTGTTTCCATGTCTTTGCTGTTGTATATTACGCTGCTGTAAATCCAGGATTACATATCCCTTTCTCATATGCAAATCTCATTTCCTTTATTCCAGCAGTGAGGTAGCTGCGTCATATGGCAGGTTTATTTTCAGTTCTCTAAGTACTCTCTCCATATTGACTTCCATAATAGTTGTATTAGCCTATACTCCCAGCAGCACTGAAGGAGGGGACTTTTCTCCCCATTGAAGCCAGCAGGTACTGTTAGTAGGTTTCCGAATGTATACCACTCTGACTGAAGTTAGGTGGAATACTCATCCTCATCTTCAATATACAGTGAATAGTAACCTGATTTCCCCTTAGTAGTTCATATCAACCACCCCAGACAGCCCAATACTCTCTTCCCTGAATGTTGACTTGGAGGTGTAAGGAGTTCAAAATGACTAAGCATCAATTTTAATTTTTAGTTCAGTGTAATCATTGTTATGTCACTGAATTAAACATTCCACTTTAGGAAGCAGAGAGTAAGGCTATGACTAGAGCAATAAAGTTTTCCTAAGGGTCATTAAAAGCAATAGTCACCAGTTGCACTTTACTACTCCTTATGCCTGATCCTCTGAATCATGATCATGGTAGCAACAATATATTGGCTGCTGATTTTGAGCATATATAGATCTCTTTCTTTGAAACTATTGCCACCTACTGGCATTAAAACTGAGTTCCCAAAATGCCATTCCAGTATTCTATGATTTAGTTGCTTCAGGATGATGAACATGTGGGAACATAAGACCAATTAATTCCATTAGTGTGAGACCACTGCATCACTTCCTTGCTGTGCATGGAGCTGCTTGATCAGTACCAGTGTTATGTAGAATACAATGATGATAGATAAAACATTGTGTAAGTGCACAGATAGCTTTGGCAGAAGCACTGCAAGCAGGCAGGCAAATCTGCTTACAGAGTGTCTATTTATAATAAGCACAAATTATTGTCCCTTACATGATAGAAGTGGTTCAATATAATCAACCTGGCCACCAGGTAGTCTGGCTGATCATTACGGAAAATTATGCCACATCAGATATTCCTACTTGGTCTTTGCTTCTGCTGTCAGATTGGGTGTTTAGAAGTGGCTGTATTCAGGCCAGCCCTGGTGAGTAGAAGGACATAGTTGAGGCCATAGTTAGCCTTTGTCCCTGCTATCATGGCTACTTTGTTCATAAACTCACTGGGCAGTGACAAGAATGATTGAGAAGAGGCTTACTGGTATTCACATTGAGTCATAAATTTGATTACCATGTTTCATGTGACACAATGGGAATATCTTCTCATTTACTTCCCATTCAGAGAGTTCTATCCATATGCTTATTTGTCATATTTACTCATCACTAATTTTTGAAATGTTCCTTCCAAGTCCCCAGTTATTCAGTCAAATCATTGCTACAATCCATGAATTGATATATAATCATACATCTGGCAACTTCTTTCCAGGCAAATTGAATAACCAGGTATATAATATTCAAAGTTTGGCTAACTTGGCAGGACCAAGTCCTCTCTTCCTCATTCAGTTGATCATGATACTTCCTAAAGGTCTGGGAGAGAAAAGGCAGAATAATAGGAGTAGGAACCATAGACATTTTGGCCATTTCTTCATACAAGTTGTATATTCAGATCTTTATGTCCAATTATGTGTACACACACACACTTCCTTCATTATATAATGGAGTCCCATTAAGTACATACAATTTTACAGTTTTGTGTTAAGTAACATCCAGTTCATAACGGGCTGATAAGTTCATGTTAGAACATGGGTGATCTGCAGTTAAGTATTTAGTTTCTAAGGCCCAGTAGCAAACTGAGAACAGTTTCTCACAGAGAATATTTATCTGGAGATGAAAGAGCAAGATGTTCCAAAATTTTAAGTATCTATGTTGTGTTTTACACTTAAAGGGTATGTCAAAGGCTCCAAACATCACTGTCTGCCACTGACATTCAAGCACCATTAGATTTGCTGAATATTATGGCTTATGAATATTATGGCAAAGCAGCTTTCAGAGCAGCCTGATGCTGTTGTAGAGCTGTCTTCTACTCCAGGCTCAACACAAATGAGCAGCATTTGGGGTCTCAGTAAGTGGGCCAAAGTTACACAGCCAACTGAGAAGCATACTGTCTCCCAAATCCAAAGAGGACCAGTAGGCATTATATTTCTTCTTGCTTGTAGAAGGGACCATATTTCAGCAACTTTTACTTAGAAGGGATATTTTGATATGATTCACAGACTTAGAGCCTTAGAAATTTCACTAAAGCAGAAGGCCCTTGAATTTTTGGCTAGGATTCTTCCTTACCATCTGGCACACCAAGTTCTTATCAGTAAGTCTAGTATACTTGCTACTTTTTGTTTATTTGGTTTAATCAATATAATGAGCCAACATGATAATCCTTTAAAAAATCCATTTGTTTTTATTTACTTTAAAGGCAGAGTGGTAACAGAGAGGGGTGTGCACATACACAAACACACACAGAACCTTCAACTTTGGGTTTATTTCTCAGATGCCAACAACAGCCAGGACTGGGCTAGACTGAAGTCAGGAGTCTGGAACTCCATTTGTGCGTGGTAGGAATCCAAACATTTGAGCTATCACCTGGACCTCTCAGGGTGTGCATTAGCAGGAAGTTGGATAGGAAGCAGAGATGAAACTTGAAACAAGGCATCCCAGAGAGTATTCTGATCACTGTATCACAACACCTACCCACAATGTGCTATCTTATTTAAGTAAAAGTGACCAATATCCTTGTGAACAAAATTATGAGTCAGGCCTAGTTGAATATATGCCAGAGGTAGGACAGTGTGGGTATACTGCTAGTATTTCCAGGTGAAACAAAAATGGTGGGCTTTATTGAAAGGGTTGGATAAAAATCTTTTGCCTGATTAATAGGCACCTATCAGATACTAGAGGTTAGATTGATTTGCTCAACGAAACCACATTTGACACAGCAGATACAACTTAAGTCACCATCTCATTAAGCTTCTAGTAATCCACTGTGATTCTTCATAATTTTTCTTTGGTTCTTTTTATGTTTTTTTTAATCTATTTGTTGAGCATCTAATTTTGCTCATGTACTATTCTTCTGGTTTCATCTAGGATGCCTGTGTTATTTTGCAGCTTGTTAAGTTTCTTAAAGATGGTAATTTTGAATTGTTAAGCAGTTAATAGATACCTATTTTTGGAAGGTTATTTACTTGTACATCATTTTGTCCTTTGGTGATCTCATATACCCTTTGTTATTTATGGTCCTTGTAGCTATGTGTTAGTGTCTCCACATTTGAAGTAGATGCCTACTACAATCTTTATTGATTATGGAAAGAAAATCCTTCATCATCAAACTATCCAGATCTGGGTGGGTTCTCTGGGAAGGTCTTTGGATGGGATCATTGGGATAGGCCTGAAACTTAGGTTTTGCTGAGTGAAACTGGATCCTGGGTGCATGGTCATTGCCCTTCTCTGGGGACCACAGCAGTGGTTCTGTTAACTGGTTCCATGGATCCAGAATCCTGGGTATGTGAGGTTTAGCCTTGGGTTTAGGTGCTTGTGGGTCAAGCTGGTTCTTGGGTGAACCTAAGTCTATGGGGGCTTGCCTGGCACTGGGAAGTACCTCAAGCCTGGATCCATAGAGATGAATTTTTTTTTTTTTTTTTTAACCGGCGCCCATATGGGATCCCGGGGCTTTCAAGGCAAGGACTTTTAGCCACTAGGCCACACCGCTGGGCCCTATAGAGATGAATTTGTAGCCTGAGTCTAGTAGGACAGGCATGGCTTTGAAGTAGGACAGTGTTTGTGTCCATAGGGCCTGGCTAGACATTAAGTGTGCTTGGTTCAGTTTCAACTTTGGTACAACTAGGGTGAGCCTTAATTCTGGGTCTACCAGACTCTGAAGTTGTAGGGATTTGCCTCACGCTTGGGGCAATCCTAGAGACTGTGTCTATTGTTGAATCTGAAACTTGGGCCCATGGATATTGGTCTAGTCCTGAGTTGGTGGAGGCTGTTATGAACCTGAGATTTGCAAGTGTTTTTCTGGAGATTGCATTCATGGATTTTGGCTACAAGAACTGACCTGGAGGCTGGGTTTATTGAAATGAGACTGGATTCTATAACTGTTGGGGCTAGCCTGGAGTCTTTGTCCATTGAAATATTTGGCTGTGGGGATTAGCCTGGAGCTAAGGTATTTGGGTGTTGGTCTGGCACAGGAGTGTGCTTGGGGTTGTTTAGGGAGTATGCCTGGAGTCTGTGGCCAGCCTGGTGCTGAAGTGGGCCCAAATTCTGGTGCAAAGCGGAGCTTTCCTGGAGCCTAGAAATGCTGGGGCTAATCCTAGGGTTGGTTTGGGGTATGGGGCCGACTTGGAGGTTGAATCCACAGGAGGCTGGCCTGCAGCGGAGTAAACAAGAAACTTGGGGCCATAAGCTGTGGCCTGAAGTCTGAGGCCACAATTGCCAGCGTGGCAATAGAACATGCCTGGAAGCTAGCTTTGTGGGTGCCTACCTGGTGCTTAGGGTCATAGAGGCCAATCTAACACCAGGAATTTACAGTTTGGAGCTTTGAGTAGACTTGGAGCCTGTGTCTGCAGGGACTGGCCAAGGAGTCATGGGGGCTGCACAGATCTATGTTTCACTGAGGAATACCTCATTCTGTAGTCTATGATAAATGATCACTATTCATGCTATGCTGCCTAGGGCTGACGAAGAGATGGTATAGGTAATGTCAAACTTTCCTTTCTAGTCTTTGATGTGTATTTTGTTAATTCTGGCGTGGTAATCTCTCCTTTAGTTTCTTCAGCTCTTATAAAGTTATTTTTGAATATGGAGAGTTCATACGCATGTTTCTGCAGGGGCAAAGATGCTAGAAAGTCCTATTCTACAACATTGCTGATCACAAGTGCAAAGCCACTATCATTCTCCAAGATATATCAGACTTCTGCACAGGCCGGCCAACTTAATTGGAATGTGATGAAAATCATTACTTCTTTATCTTTCATGTTCTTGATGGTGGCATTAATCTCTGAAATATGCCCAGAAGAGACATTGTTTTTTTTTCTTTTTTTTCTAAATGGAGGTAGTTTTAATGACTTCCATTTGACCTTTTCCACCACAGTAGCCCTTATTCCACAAGTCAGGAATCACTGTGGCTATTATTTCAGCTGCTATGTATATATATTCCTATTAAGCATTCTAAATCTGAAGAAATAACTAAAGTTCATATTCTGACTGACCTGCAGTGACATTATGATCACTTGAAACTAGGCTCTGTTCAGATTCAATGTCAAGTAGTTCTCAGAAAGTCTGATTATTTTCTTTCCTGATTGGAATTATACTGGTAAAAGATTTCTTTGGGAAATCTGAGAAAAATAACAGAAAAATTTTCAGTGTAACAGTAACAGTACAGTATATCAGAGTTCTTCATTTATGGGGCCCAGGGGGCTCTGGGTCTATAAATGGTCTCAAGTCTTGGAATTGACAGGGGGTCCATGACTCACTTTTTAAATGACTTGAGATAGATTTTTATTTGACTTGAAAGTTTTCTGCTTGCTCAGATCAAGTAGGAATTCAGTAGCTTTCCCATCTATTTCATTTCTAGGAACACTATGATTAACAATATCATAGGTTGGCATGATTCAGGCTATTCTGATTGATGTTTTGATTCTGCTGTCTATTATGATAATCATATCCACTTTGCCTTTTTCGGTTGAGTGCCATAACTGGGTTTCTGCCATCCTGGGATCCAATTACTTCTTTTTCTTTTTTTTTTTTTTTTTTTTTTAATTTCAAAGTTCAAGGATGCTCACTGAAAGTGTGTGGGAATACAAATGATTTTTTTAAATATATAAAACCAACCTTCACAGGATGGGTACCCTTTCGATGGTTATATTAGTACACATGAATTCTAAACCTTCTATTAGAGCACTAGTGTTCTACACAATAGACCCAACTGCTCCACTTAAAATAGTGATCTCTTCTCAGTTTGCAATACAATTAAGATAGTTTGACATTACTTCCCTATAAATCTACTTAATATTTTGACATTTGTTATGCCTTCTCTATAAAACACAAAATGCTGATAAATTGTTCACAGTCATGTACTTGCTATTTCATATTTACTAAAGCTAGCTCACTAAGTTAAATAAAGAGAACTATGACTTCCGTACTGTGCCATGTGGACACAAGTTGAGACTTGCTGGGACGGCTGAAAGAGATGAAGGAGATAAGTAGCAGCATGAGAGGAGCAAGACAATATATTAGATGGTACAGTTAGAAGAATCCTACTGGACTGAACAGTATGTATCTACTGGATTAGCAGAGAATATTATTGACTGTGTAATGATGATAGAATATTATTTATTAGTACAATGAATTCTAATTACCAAAATGTTAACATGTAGTGAAGTTCATTCTCATAACACTCAAAGCCAGGTCTAGAGGTGGTCCAGACTGAACTTGGCTGTAGCACTCATCAGTGAGAGCTGGAATGGGTATGGGCCAGTTGGGTTCGGCCCCAGTACCTCCTGGTGAGTACTAAGACTGAAGGGCTGGCCATGTCAGTCTGGATAGCACCACCAACTGGTACTTGGTGCTCTGGACTTCCCTGTTTGGCTGCAGCTCCTCATGGTGAGTGTGAGAGCTGGGGCTGGGAGCAGGCTAAACCAGGTTGTGCTGCAGCACCCATTGGTATATGTGTGAGCCTTGTCTGGGGTGGGCCAGGCAAGGTCAGTCCAAGCACATACTGGCATGAGTAAGAGCCAGGACGGACTGAAATTCACCAGCTTCCATGAGGGATAGGTGGGCCAGGCTGAGCTGGGCTGCTGCACTCGTTGACAAGAGGCCCACTTGGGAGTGTATCCCTCTAAACTATGTAAGCCATACTAAAACAGAAAGTAAAAAATTTTAAAAAGAAATTATATTTACTATATATGTGTTAGGACAGTAAAATATCAGAACAAGAAGCTCTAAATACTTGTCCTTCTGCAGAAACACTGAAGAAACAATTGGCCAATCTCCCCTTGTAAGAGCTGGCATCCTATATGGGTGCTGGTTTGTGTCCTGGCTGTTCCAGTTCCAATCCAACTTCCCTGCTTATGGCCTGGAAAAGCAGCAGATGATGGCTGAAAGCCTTGGGACCCTGAACACACATAGGAGACCTGGAGGAAGCTCCTAGTTCTTGGTTCCTGGATCCTGGCTATTGGTTCCTTGTTTTGAATTGGCTCAGTTCCAGCCAGGAACTGAGGAACCAGGAAATAGGAACCATAGGAGCCAAGAACTAGGAGCTAGGGACTAGGAGCTTCCTACTTCTCTAAAAGACTGTTGGGTCTCTGTACACATGATTGTTCTCTGGAGGCTGCACATTGATGTCTATTGTTTTCCAAGGCTTGTGTGCCATACTGATTGTAGCTTTTTGCAGTGTTCTCCACTGTAGCTTCTGTCCCATTGTTGCACTAGGCATTACTCATCAGGGCTCAACCCAATCATACAACTCTCCCTGGCCATCAAGGCTATCCTTTGCAATTTTAGTACAAGGCTTCATGATCCCAAAACTTCTGTGTTCTCTACACCTGCAAATCCAGAATCAAGTGGACACTCATGCCAGTATCTGCTGCAAGCACAAGACCTAGCTAGGTCCATTTGAGCCATAACTGCAGCCCTAGCGTGCTTTGCTGGGCAAATACACAGAAATAAATTCCCAGGGAGGTCTTGGGCAAGGTCACTGAAAGTGCCCTGGAATTTCACAAAAACAATTCTCTTCAAGGTCTCTGGAATGATGAGAGTCACATCTTCAAAGAAACGCTTTTGGGATCTTTCTACCCTTGTCTTGCCTTTTCACACAGGGTTGTCTTTTGTGTACGCTAATTTCCTTAGCAGATTTATTTACTGCACTTTCCCTTCTGAAACACACCTTTTCATGGCTCATTTTCTGGACAGGCTGTGAATTTTTATTTTTTTTAAGATTTATTTATTTTATTGGAAAGGCAGATGTATAGAGAGGAGGAGAGACGGAGAGGAAGATCTTCCATCCGATGATTCACTCCCCAAGTGACTGCAATGGCCGGGGCTGCACTGATCCAAAGCCAGGAACCAGGAACTTCTTTCCGGGTCTCCTACGTGGGCCCGAGGCTTTGGGCCATCCTCGACTGCTTTCCCAGTCCACAAGCAGGGAGCTGGATGGGAAGTGGGGCTGCCAGGATTAGAACTGATGCCCATATGGGATCCCGGTACATTCAAGGTGAGGACCTTAACCATTATGCTATCGTGTTGGGCCATAGGTTGTGACTTTTTAAAATCTGTTTCTGCTCTGCTGCTTTTTGCTCCTAATTCTTAACTGTAAGATATGCTAACAGTAGCCAATAACATCCATACTGCAGCCTGACTGCTTTGCTGCCTTGAATTCCCTGCCAAACAAGTTTATTACCTCTGAACTTGGCCTTCAACAGAGAATCAGGATAGGGACACAATATGGCCAAGTTCCTTGTTGGGATGGCCTTTAGCTTAGTACCCAATATAATCTTCATTTACAATGAAACCTCAACAGCAAGGCCTTTTACCATTCATATTCAGAACAGTATATTCTGGTCTTTTAAACTTTCATTCAAGGCCTGCTCTTAAAACCTTTTACAATAAATCCATTCCAAAGTATCCTCTGTATGTTCAGGTATAATATAAGAAAAGCCTAGGAGAAGTTACCTGTGAGGATACAGGTTTATTTTGATTTATGGTTTTAGGGTTGATGGCCCAAGATTGTCAGGCCCCAGGCCCCAATTAATTCAGCCATCTTGTGAGGCAAGAGCATGGCAATGACCAGATGACAGAACATTTGTGGAGAAACGGTTACATGGTGAGTTGGGAAACAGAGGGAAGATAGGCCTGACTACAGCTATGACCCTAGATGAAAGAAGATCACAAAGACTGGGAAATTATTTTTAATGCACAGGCATTAACATATAACCACAAGTATCATGAACAATTAGGAAATGAGTTACGCTAAATGGACAAAGCAAAGTGTAAGAAATTGACCCTAAACAGACAAGAGATGTATTAGCAGTCTGAAAAAAAGATCTGAAAACAACTGCTTTTAAGGAAGCCTAAACATTTGCAAAAAATCAGAGAAACTTAACATAAATATTGACATAATAAACAAGTGAGACAAATCCTGGAGTTGAATAATAACTGAACAAAGTGAAAAAGCAATAGAGAATAAATAGTACAATTGATTAAGCAGAAGAAAGACTGCATACTCAAAAACTGGTTGTTTTTTTAATTATAGAGAGGTGAAAAGGAAATTTAATAAATGAAGAAAACTCATGTAATTTATGGGATAACATAAAAAAAAGCCAATGTAGAAATCATTGGCATTGGAGAGAAAGTAGAGAAAGATCAAAGTGATAATTTATTGTTTCTAGAAAAACTGCAGAACATTTTTCCAAACATGCAGAAATACATAAATTTTGAGTCTAAAAAGGTCAATGGTCTCAAATCATATTCAACTTAAGTAAGGCTACTTCATGCTCAATTATCAACAAGTTGTCAATACTCAAAGATAAAGAAGATTCTGAAAGAGAAAAAAAAGCAAATATGCCTACTGGCAGACTTCTCAGCAAAAAAAAAATTTTAAAAATACGAAACAGGAAATGAGAACTGAATAAAAACATATGCTACAGAATAGAAAATCAAGATGGCAGAATAGGGTAAGGACAGGTTTAAACAGAGAAATATTAGCCAGTGTGAAGCAGAGACACTTATTCCAGGAAATAGAAGAGGACAGAACAACAACAGAGGGGTACCCTGAGACTGACAGACACAGGAAAGCATTGAAAACAACGGTGTGCTGTTGCAGTAACTGGTACTCCAGAAGCATTCAGCAAACTGCGATCTGAACTCTACCAGTAGCTGGAACTCCACCAGCAACAAGGTGGGACAGCATTTTCAGTGGGAGCTCAGGAGGTGAACCCAAAGAACTGCTCGTCCTGCTGGTTTGTTTGATTTGACCAGGAGCAGATACAGAGTGGCAGGTCCCAGACCAGACGGGCAGTGCAGGAACAGGGTGGATTTCCCAGCCCAGTCGGCCTCCTAGAGCTGAATCAGGTGCCATTTCATTTAAGGAGGCAAGGGCTATGGGGCAGGCCTGTGTATGTACTGAGCTGGGAGTGAACTCATTTCTGGCTCAGTGAACTGCAACAAAGTGGCATCATACAGGTTCCACCCAAGATAGGTCCAGGTAGCCCTCAGGCCTGATGGCCAGCAGATTAAGAACTCTAGTAGTGACACATCAGGCATCTGTTTGTAGAGTGTGGCAAGGGCTTTGAGACTGAGGGGACAGCAATGAGCTACTCATGTGCTGAGCTTGGTGAGAAATTGCTGAGTTCTATGCATTGCACTGGTCTCACAGGAAAATAATTGCGACTATGGCATTGTACGGGGTCAAAATAGGTCTGTGTGGCCCTCAGACCTAATGGCCAACAGGTTTCACCAAGATCAGCACCACCAACAACCTAGCTATATAGGACACCGGGTGTCTCCCTAATCAAGGGACCTACTCCAACCAGACATGAGAGAAAGGTTGTACAGACAACAGTGCAGCATCAGCATGGTATCACAGGAGGTGGAGACTGGTGAGCCAAGAGCAGGGGCTACGGAGACCATGGTGGAAATCTAACATAAGAACCCAGACCTGGGGCCCGGTGCAGTGGCCTAGCGGCTAAAGTCCTCGCCTTGAACACTCCAGGATCCCATATGGGTGCCGGTTCTAGTCCAGGCAGCCCCACTTCCCATCCAGCTCCCTGCTTGTAGCCTGGGAAAGCAGTCAAGGACGGCCCAAGGCTTTGGGACCCTGCACCCATGTGGGAGACCCTGAAGAGGTTCCTGGCTCCTGGCTTTGGATCGGCACAGCACCGGCCGTTGCAGTCACTTGGGGAGTGAATCATCAGACGCAAGACCTTCCTCTCTGTCTCTCTCCTTCTCTGTTTATCTGACTTTGTAATAAAAAAAAAATAAATCTTCTATATAAAAAGAAAAAGAACCCAGACCTGGAATTCGCTGGATGGAGTGGCACAAGTGACTGCAAACAAAGAGCTGTGTACCAACTGTGGTAAGTAAAATAGGACTGTAGACCTGTGGATGACAGAGCTTAGAAACCTGCCCCAAAGAGAAGAATCTGATAACTAGAACTACAATGACCAAAAGCAAAAGAAGAGACAGAGGCATAATGAATATTACTGAACACTCTCCTGCAAAGGAGCAAAACCCTTTGCCAATCTCAGAGTCAACTGAGGAAGATATCGAGAAAATGGGGGGATACAGAATTCAAAACTCTTAACTTCTTATCAACAATGAGAAGCATGTAAAGCAGGCATTCAAGGAATATGTCCCACTGGAAATAAGTCAAATGAAAGCTGATATATCAGAAATGAAGAATACAGTGGAGCAAATTAACAGTATAGTGCAGAGTCTCCAAAATAGAATGAGGGAGGCAGAAGGAAGAATCTCAGAATTAGAAGGCATTTCCTGTCACCTGGGGGAAACAAACAAGAAGCTGGAAGCAGAGCTTAATCAGGCAAAAAAAAAAAAAAAGTATTCAAGATTTGAAAGACACTATTAAACGCCCAAATCTAAGAGTTGTGGAAGTCCCAGAAGGTGCAGAAACAGAAGCTGGGTTTAAAAAAGTATTCAATAAAATAATAACGGAAAATTTCCCTAATCTAGAGAAAGAATTGGGAAACAAGATTCAGGAGAGGCACAGAACTCCTAGCAGGGTTGACCAAAAGTGATGTTTACCATGACAAAATGATAATCAGGTTCTCTTCAATTGAACATAAGGAAAAGATCCTTAAATGTGCACGTGAAAAAAAAAAATCAACTGACATATAAAGGAATACCAATTAAACTCACAGGAGACCTCTCACTGGAAACTCTACAGGCCAGAAGAGAATGGAGTGACATATTCCAGATGCTAAAAGCAAAAAAAATTGTCTGCCATGATAGCGTACCCAGCAAAGCTTTCCTTTGTCTTTGAAACTGAAATAAAATTATTTCACAGAAAAGTTAAAAGAATATGCATCCTCCAAACTTGCCCTACAAATGATACTTAAAGATGTTCTCCTGACAGACAAAAGGAATAGCACCCACCAAAACCAAAGGCAAATGTGAAGAACATCCCAGCAAAATAACAACAGAAGACTAACTCAATGAACAACCCATTGGTAAAATGAGAGGACCAAATTACCACCTACTTGTATTAACCCTGAATGTAAACAGCTTAAAGTGATCAATAAAATGTCCCTGTTAGTAGACTGGATTAAAACACCAAAACCCATCTATTTGTTGCCTACAGGAGACACATATCACCAACAAAGATCAACAGAAACTGTATCTCATGGCTTTCGATTTTTTTTGTTAGTTTCATCTCTTCAAAACACTTCAGATTAAATTCTTCAATGACTCGTAGATCATACAGTAACAACATTTTTTTCAAGAAGGTTCTTGATTTTCTTTTTCATTTTTTCAGTGACACATTAGTCATTCAGTCGCTGCAGGCCCCAGTCTCCCAAGGATTAACTCCACAGCTTAGCTTGTTTCTCAGAGGGTAACAGGATGAGCAATTTTGGCCTGATACATCTAGCCACTGGCTTAACCGCAAGTTCCTGCTTCCTATTTGTCAAGTTATCTGCCAAGGGATTGGATAAACACTGGGAGGAACTCAAGGGATTTAGGGTGGAGACTAGAGGATTGGATAAACACTGGGAGGAACTCAAGGGATTTAGGGTGGCGACTACTGGGAGGAACTCGAAGGATTTAGGGTGGCCACTTGAGGACTGGATAAACACTGGGAGGAGCTAGGCAGAGTATAAAAAGAAAGCCTGGAGTTTCAATAAAGAGCAATCTGTCATCGATCGGCATTCGGTGTACTGCGTGTTGTGTTGGCTCTCTGCGTATTGTCTTTTTTGTAACCCTAGTCCCTCCGCTCGGCTCGGGGTACGTGGCGACAAGGGTGTTGCCAACAAGTCGCAAGTTATTTAACTTCATGATGTTAATTTCTTTTTTTTTTCTTCCTGTTGTTGATTTTTTTTGTGGCTTTTCATTTAAGGGGATGTATACTGTGTAATGGAGACTATCATATCCAGATGTGAGGATACAATGTGGTATGCATCTTTACTTCCAGATAATGGTGGACTCCCAACAAAACTGTTTACTGTATCTTGACAAAAGGATGCTAGACTCTCTGCCATTCTCCATGCCTGCAATAATGGACATATGACTGTGTATGAAGAACTATACTACAGTAATGATATAGGGGAACTCAGTGAGAGGGGAGGGAATTCGCGAGGGGATAAGGGAAATCCCAGGGCCTAAGGAGCTGTATTATATAAATGATAATAATAAAAAGAAGTAAAATTAAAAAAAGATATGCTACAGAAAGTAACTAAACTCAAAATAGGCAGTAAAGGAATGAATGAGGACAAAATGATTCAGGATATACAGAAAACTAGCAAAATGGCGACAGTTCTTCCTTATTAATAATTATGTTCAATGTAAATTGAGTATATTATCCAATCAAATGCAGAGATTGTCATATTGGATAAAAAGACATGACTGCTCCTAAGAGTTGGATTCAGATTATTTGACACCTAAAGTTTAAAAAAAATGTTTTTCAAAATTTATTTATTTGAAAGAAAGAGTGACAGAGAAGGAGGAAGAGAAAGAGAGACATCTTCACTGATTTGCTTACCAATGGCTGAACACGGCCAATACAGCAGCCAGGAACTCCATCCTAATCTCCCCCAAGTGTGGTAGGGGCCCAAGCACCGGGCTCATCTTCTGGTGCCTTCCACAGGAGCATTAGTGGAAAGCAGGTTTTGCAGCAGAGTGGTGGGGACTTGAACCCACTCTCCAGTGTTGGTACCAGTCATAAGCAGTGACCTAACTTTCTGTGCCACAATGCTGGTCCCTGATACCTATATTTTCATGAACTGAAAAGTCTTAGGAGATGCTTGTAAAGTACACCAAGACTCTCTATACAGATACATCATTCAGAGTTTTTGAATTTAATATTTTCAAATCTTTTGACATTTGTTTCTGGATCTGATTAAAACTTTAACATGCAAATAAGCAAGTGAATGACTTTCATTTTCGCAAACCATTTATTTTGTCAAAAAGGAAAAATGAAATTTCTTTTATTTGAATGCATAAGGTTTCCAGAAATTACAATTTTATGGAAATAATTATTAAAATTTTTAGATGCAAAATTATCATTGGTGGCTTTTCATTGTTGCTATGGTATCCATAACAATCAGTTACTATGCTCATTGACAAAGATAACTCATCTCAAATTCTTTAAAGGCTGCAATTAGTTTTGGTTTGGAGGTAAAAGAAAAAGATGTGAAAGAAAAAGAGTGCAATAGTTGCCAAAATATCTATACTAACACAGCAAACACGACAGATTATCCCTAGATAAATGAACACCTTATATTTCACTCTTTATTTTCACTTTTGACATATGTCTGAGTTATAATCCTAATATTATATTTAATTTGTTAAAACTATTTGAAAGGCAGAGTGATGGAGAAGGAGATAGAGAAATAGAGATAATCCATCTGCTGCAGCTGAGATGCCGCTAGTAGCCGGCATCTAAGGTAGGTGCCAGTTTGAGTCTTGGCTCTGATATTTTCCATCCAACTCCCTGTTAATATGTCTGGAGATGCAATGAATGATGACCCAACTATTTGAGCACTACACCCATGTGGGAGACCTGGAAGAAGGTCCTGGCCCAGCTCTGGCCATGGCCATTGCGGAGTGAACCAGTGGATGGAAGCTCCGCCAACCCCCATCTGTCCACTGTTCCTGCGTTGCTCTGGGTTTAAAATAAATAAATGAACAAATAAATAATGACTTAAAATTATTTGTATTTGAGCCTGAGGCTGAACACACATGCAAACAAAACACACAAATAAAATGTACAAGGGTACTTCAAAAAGTTCATAAATATATAATTGGAAGTAAACTTATAATTTTGATTGTACATTATCAGGTTTCTACTCAAGATACTTTTCTATCCATTAGTTTGCTCATAATTTAATTAACTAAAAGTTATATTTGTAATTCACAAAGTTAATAGAAACACAAAGGACATTTGGATCAAAACAGTCTTTCAGCATGCTACCTATCCCTTTAAACTTTGTTCCAAAACAAAATGAATAAATTATCTTTCTATAATCAGTCTACACCCTAAAGTTTTACCTCTTTAAAACATGTTTCCCATTTAGAAGTTAGAATGCTAAACCATGGGTCGGAAGTCTACATGGTCTAGGAAGACTTCTCACAGTCTGATTGCAGAGTAGTCATCTTAGGTTCCCCTACTGGTCTTTCTGTTCTTTCTTCATTCTCAAACTTCCATTATGATTTCCCTGAAAATAACCTGAGCTATCCTGTCACTGACAAATGCAGAGCGGTTGCTGAACCAGGAACTGAGTGGAAGGGTGAACATCAGTTTCACTCCCTTTGGGCACAGAGCCTATACTAGTCTCATATTTGCATATTTTGTGCAAGTTGAGGTGAGTCATTGGTATCAACATTTGCAGAAGCAAAAGTTACTTAACAAAATTATTAATCCATTCTATGCCTCAGTGATACAGACAATTTAAATTCTCACTATTTTGATAGTACCCACACACTTTTTGAATCTAGCTATTAGTAGTAGTAGTAGTAATTCTTAGTAAACTTCTTTTTCACAAAAACTGGATATTCCAATTTGAAGACACTACTTGAGTTTGGCCATGCAATAGTAACAAATGGATGTGTTATTTCAGTACCCTAGAGTCTTTATTAAATGCAAGAAGCCAATAAACAGTACTCAAAGCTTGAGCATAAAATGTTATGTGTTAAAAAGTCAACAATCAGTTATGAAATTTTTTTGCCATCTCTCCTACTGTATCCTATGCTTCATGGGAGGTAAATAATCGAATACAAATGGAATTTCTAAGAGTGCCAAAATGTGTCAATTATTAGCTTAGGGCTTGAATAAGGAGCTATAAGTCTCTAGCCTTTTTTTTTATTATGAGTAAACATTAGAAGAAAAAAATTAAAAGTTCAGAAAACACATTTTCACAGATTCATGTAAGAAAAAGAACTTAAAACATCAATAAAAAGTAATACAAACTTTAACTTAGCAGATAAGTAAATTGCTAAACAAGTCCATATATTTACCTAATTTGAGTTTTAGAACCAATATATGAAACAAATATGGTAAATATTATCTCCTATCATAAACAGGGGAATGGAGTCCCGGAAAGGCTATGTGCCTTATTCTAAGTTATGAAACTCCAGAACTGGAGTACAAATACTCTGATCCCCACTAGGCTTTTCTTCTCTCCTACATGGCATACACTACAAATTGTTTATTCATTCACTTATCTGTTGATGAAACTTTGGATTATATTTAGTTTTAAAAATAAAGTTACCAAGAATATTTGTACAAAAACATTTGTATGGAAATCTTATTTCTCTTGGTTAAATACCTGAGAATTGAGTGACCTGTTCATATAGCAGTTGTATGTTTAATTTAAAAAGTAGCCACCAAACTACTTCTCAAAGCAGCTGTATCCACTTACATTTCCACTCAAAACCTATGTATGAGTTTTTTTTTTGATCTTGCTAACATCCTTACTAATATTTCATATGATCAGTCTTTTGCCTTGTATTGTTTCTCTTTGACATTCTAATAAGGTATAGTGTAGAATCACATTCTACTCTCAACTTGTATTTCCCTAATGACTAGTGATATTTGTTAGGTTTTTAGTTCAGGCAGAGTTTTATTCATCAGTGGAGAGAGTCTGAAGGATCTCTCCCTGGCTCCCGGGACCTCTTAGTTACAGGGGATGGGAGATACAGCAGCTCTTTGGTCTGCACATGCTTGCTGTGCGGGGTACTTATCATGACGGGTGTTGCCCTTCTGTGTAGAGACAAAGGGAGTTTCGGCATTCCAAACATTCATGGATTGAATTTCACTTGACTTCAGCAGTGTGGGGGTCACTTCTACTCTGTCCAATCTAACAATACTGTTTTTATCACTGCTGTTTATTTATGATCTATCAAAACTTTTGACAGTGTTTTTAAAAATTGGAGTGTTATCTCACAATAGGGGATTTACAAAATAACGTTGATAAAAATTCTGTAACATGCAATTTACCCATTTAAAGCATAAAATTTAGTAAACTTTAATCAACTCAGAAATACACAATCACTTCATCGTAATTTCAGAAAAATCTCATCACTCTAATAAGACACTGATATTTATTTTCTGTTACTTCCTCTATTACTCAATTTTAATCACTCTTTATGTATGCCATATACAAGCCCGTTGTTGGTATGTGACTTGTAATGCCTTTTCCTCATCCTGTAGCTTGTCTTGATGATGGCTCAAATTGCAGAAGTCCTTAATTTTGATGAGCCATAACTATTCAATTTCTTCTGTGGGTTGTCCCACATTTTCTCTTTTTTTCTTTGGGTCCAGTTGCATTATCCTCCCATTTCAATTCCCAATTATTGGAGGCCAGGAAAATTGCACCAATTTGTAACAATTTTGACAAGTTTTGGCCAGTTCCGTAAGTTGTTTCATTCATGATATTACAATTCATGCACGCATAGGGATTAGGAAGAAAGAGACATACTTTTTTTGGTTTTTCTTTTCATGAGTTATTTAGCTGTTCTAAGCCTTATAAATTAGATTATTTCACTCATATTACTTGTCAAAATAATGTGCGAAGTGACAAAACAGGCTAGAGATAGAAGGGAACAAAGTTTTTTCCTGTTGATTGGTAAGAATTTACGGCTAACCTTAAAATTGATTTACGCAGGGCCCGGCACCGTGGTCTAGCCACTAAAGTCCTCGCCTTGAACGCCCCAGGATCCCATATGGGCGCCGGTTCTAATCCAGGCAGCTCCACTTCCCATCCAGCTCCCTGCCTGTGGACTGGGAAAGCAGTGGAGGACAGCCCAAAGCCTTGGGACCCTGCATCCGCGTGGGAGACCCGGAAGAGGTTCCTGGTTCCCGGCTTTGGATCGGCGCGCACCGGCCCGTTGCGGCTCACTTGGGGAGTGAATCATCGGACGGAAGATCTTCCTCTCTGTCTCTCCTCCTCTCTGTATATCTGACTTTGTAATAAAATAAATAAATCTTTATAAAAAAATTGATTTACGCAGCAGGTACTCTGGCTAGAAAAAATTTTTTACAGAAACTGCAATTCCATTTAATTCTCACTGAAAGAATGAATCATTGAAAAATACAAGTAAACATTTTGAACTCAAATCATGTTCAGTGAGTATAGGGCTCTTTATAAAATGTGATGCATGAATTCAATTTCCAACTGACTGATAATTCATTATAAAGCCGTTCAGTCTAACCATATAAGATCTGGACTTAGATTTTGAAACTAACCAGCATGCAAAACCATAAACAATAACTGATATTTATAAGAGGACTATATTTCAGTAAGTGACTTCTTATTTTACAAAATGGAACACTTAAATCAAAACGTCTTATGAAATAAAAAAGTGAAGTGCCTTATACTTAAATATTGAGGTAATTAAGTTTGTAAAAAATTGCTTTCAAAATACTTAAAAAGCTTTTTATTGTTTACTGTTCTCCTTCAAGAAGACATGAAGGCATATTTGAAATACATATTCTAAACCTGATAAATATTTCTACGTAATAATAAATATAATAATGAATATAATAAAATAATAAATATCCCTACATTCTCTTAGATAGGGAATAACTGACTAACCTATCAAGAAATATATATTGGTATATATTTACCATGTAATTTTCCACAAAAATTACATATGCTTGCAGATATGAAACAGGAAATAATAACACATGAATTCTACTTCAATTGTTGTGCTAATTGGCAGTTTACCAATTTAGATCAAGATTAATGACACAAAACTTGATTTGCAACAATACACAGTTGCTATTTCTGTATAGTCTATGTTGCAATAATAAACAGCAGGTAGAAACAGAAAACAATACTAAAAGAGGTATAAGTGCACTAAAAATTCTCATTGGATTAGGCTTCAATAACAAATGTTATAAACAAAGGATTATCTCTATTATGAAGGGAGAGAAAAAATCTTTTAAAAGAAAAATATGCTGTATTCACCAAGGGAGAATAATCCATCCTTTGAACTGATATGTTTTGCATAAATTTCATAATGCATATATTAGAACAGTAGATCATGTGTGTAACTTATAAACATACATGTTTATATGTATACATTTATGTTATTTGTAAAATGGGTAAATAAATATTACGAAATATGTTAAGAATTTTGTAACTGGTTAAGGTAGGTGATTGTAAAAAACTTTTGAGACCACTGAAGTTAGAAAACAGGTTTGTTTGAACTAAAGATCAACAAATGGGCCAGCATAATTTTCAAGCTAGCTATTGATCCCCAATTCTAACCAATTATACCTGAATAGATACCGCTAAGAACCATGAGAAAGACGGAAAGAACTCCAGACTGAATGTCTTGCTGATATTAGAGAATAAATAATAATTTTTATTGAAAAATGAAATTGATATTAAAATCAAGGGTGGGGAATGGAGAAAGAGCTCTTCACAAAGTTGATTTTAGCCTTCCAAGTGACATTCTTTGTTTCAGGTTAAAAATACTCCAACTTCCAGAAAATACAATGAAAAGCAAAAGGGGAACCAGACCCAGCAGGTCAAGACAAATGTGCTTTCAACCAGAGAACTCTACATTAAAAGCTTAGAAATACATTGATAAACAATCTTTAAGTCATAAATTTGGTTTTTATTTCCAATTGTTGGGAGAGAATTAAATTTGTGCAGGAATAAGATTTGTACAATGGGTTAAGTTAAAATTTCTGTTTACTGTGGAAAGGCTGTTTTTTTTTAAAGTCTATTTTATTAAAAATGGAATAAAAGGTAAGTGGAAATAGTTAAGAATTCAGAATTACTTAAAAGAAATAACCAAAGCTATGATGTTTTACTAATCTTAAGGGATACATTTAAGTTTAGTACAGTTACTATCACAATATAAGTTGTTCTAACATTTTGTACTTAGGTCAGTTCAAGGAAAATAAACATGTTGGCAACCAGTAACACAAGAAAAACATGTCTTCAAAAAAAAATAAAACTTTTGTGAAAGCTGAAGTCACATTCACTAGTGGGTAATGGTTTTGTCACCATTGTAACATTGGTGTTTGTATTGTCACTACCTGGCTTCTCTATCAGTTAGTATGGATCATGTCTGAAGTGCATGATTTTTATAGCAAAATGTTGATAGAAGCTTACTAAATATTACATAATCCTACTTAAATTTGAAGTTTTTCATTTTTCTACTATTAGTACAAAATTATGACCATTACCTAGTTGTTAAAAGCATGTTTGCATCCCAGCTGATTCCTCATGAATGTTAAGGATTGTTGTTAAAAGGAGAAAAGTGACCCTGTGGCAGAGTGCTAGAATACTTTTATGTGCCAATGTGGCACTTACTACATTTCTAGATTGCTCAAACAATGATTCCCAATACAACACTAAATGTCAATTTCACTAATATATAGTACATTTCAAAATAATCAGATGATTGAAAATACAGTAGTATATATATATTAACTAACACAAAAGGGAGAAAATTGATAACTTTGTGGTTATTTCTCTTAGTACAATGATCTCAAGTTGCAACTATTTTGTATAAGTGTCAGGATTTCATTCTTTTTTTAAATATAAATCTTTCATTAGAAAGTAAATCTTTTCTTAAAATATTTGTTTATTTTTATTGGAATATAGATTTACAGAGAGAGGAGAGACAGAGAAAGATTTTTCATCTGCTGATTCACTCCTGAAGTTGCTGCAGTGGCTGGAGCTGAGCCAACCCAAAGCCAGGAACCTGGAGCTTCTTCCGGGTCTCTCACGTAGATACAGGGTCCCAAGGCCACAGGCAGATATCTGGATGGGAAATGGGGCCGCAGGGACACAAACCAGCGCCCACATGGGGTCCCGGGTTTTGCAAGGCGAGGACTTTAGCCACTAGGCTACTGTGCTGGGTCCAGGATTTTATTCCTTTTATGGCTGAGTTATATCCTCTCATTTAGATCATATGAATTTAGTTTTTTTTCCAGTTAACTGTTCATGGATATCTAGGTTTGTGCCATATCATAGCTAATGTAAATAGAGCTAATAATAAATATGGCAGTGCAGGTAACTTGTTTTTATTTCTTCTGGGTACACTCCAAGGAGAGGAATGCCTAGCTCATACAGCAAATATTTTTAGTTTTCTGAGGAATTACATACTGTCTTTCTTAATGGTTCTACCAGTTTACACTCTCACCAACAGTGTATTAAGGCTCTTCTTGCCCCACATCCTCCACCAGCATTTGTTTATTTTTGTGTGGTAGCCATTCTAACTGGGATGAGGTGACTTTTGTTTGCATTTCCTAATGGTTAGTGATCCTGAACATTTCTTCATGTGTCTGTTGGCTATTTGTATTTCATCCTTTGAGAAAAATGAAAAAATATGTCTGTTCATATCTTCCACTTATTTCTTTTTTTAATTTATTCATTAATTACATTGTATTATGTGACACAGTTTCATAGGTACTGGGAATTCTCCCCACCCCTCCCCAAACCCTCCCCAAACCCTCCCCCCATGGTGGATTCCTCCACCTTGTTACATAACCACAGTTCAAGTTCAGTTGAGATTCCCCCATTGCAAGCATATACCAAACATAGAGTCCAGCATCTTATTGTCCAGTCAAGTTCAACGGCTTCTTAGGTAGACCCTCTCTGGTTTGAAGACAGAGCCAGCAGAGTATCATCCCGATCAATTAAAAGCTCCAACATACCATCAGCAAAAATGTACATCATTATGGAATTAATTGACATAGTAATGAGTAACCAATATGTTAAAAACAAATGCGATTTCTTAACCACATTCTGTGACCACCTCATTGACATTTCAATTTCAGTTTACCACTTATTTCTTAACTGGATTGTTTATTCTGTTGCCAGATTTCTTGAGCTCTTTATATATTCTGGATATTAATCCATGTTGGTTGAACAGTTTGTAAATATTTTCTCCAAATCTGTTGGTTGTCTTTTCACTTTGTTGATTTTTTTCTTCCCATTTGTCTTTTTGCTTTTATTACTTGAGCTTCTAGGGTCTTAGGAAGTCTGCCGAGGCAACTGTCCTTCAGTGATTCTCCTATATTTCCCTCTAGTCATTTGGTGGTTTCAGGTTTTAGGTTTACAGCTTTGACCCACTGTGGTTTATTTTTGTGCAGGGTTAAGGTCAGGGGTCTTGCCTCTGCACATAGAAATCACATTTCCCAACTCCATTTGTTGAAGATACAGTCTTTCCTCCAGGGAGAGATTTTAGCTCATACTCCCCTTCTGATCCAGGTCCCTGCTAATGTACCTGGGAAAGCAGTGGAACATGATCCAACATATTGGGCCCCTACACACATGCTGGAGAACTGCAAGAAGCTTCAGGATCCTGGATCCTGGTTTGAGGCCTGGCCTAGCCATTTGCATTGTGGCCATTTGCAGAGTAGAAGCTTCTCTCTATCTCCACCTTCTTCTGCCTTTCAAATAAGCAAGGGTGCACTTCTTACTGTCAAACTACATCAGCCCTCAGGGATGGGAGACACTTCTTTGATGATGCCTTAGAGATCCCAATGTGGGCAAGTGTTCCAAGGGTGTTACTTTGAGATATTGTCAGCTTTGTTGCACCAGAGTTGAGAAAATCTTGTCAAGGTCTATTGGCTGACCAATCCACCAAGTGTAGTAAGTTCCCTGCAGACCTAGGAACATGCTGCAAAGTTTGGTCAGGACAGTTGTCCAACCTGTTTTGCTTTCCATCCTCTGATTAGGCAGTCCGCTTTCCATTCTGGCTTAGATGAGCTGCTGTGGCCAAGGTTTGAGTCCAGAGATCTAACTGGAAAATCCCTTAGGAAACTTCATTTGGAGTGATTTCAAACCTATTACATGTGCCAGCCAGTGAAGGGTCAAGCATGGTCCATAAGTTGCACCAGCCAATGCACATACCAGTGGATGCAGCTGCCTGGTCAGTTCTGCCTCCAGTTCCATCTCTCATGTGGACTGATAAAGGCTATGGTCCAGCCCACCTAGCCTGCCACAGGCCTGGTCCTCATGCACACCAGCAGGTGCCATGACCTAGTTGGAATAACCCTCAAGAACCCCAACCAGGC
Source organism: Ochotona princeps (assembly GCF_030435755.1). Classification (NCBI taxonomy): domain Eukaryota; kingdom Metazoa; phylum Chordata; class Mammalia; order Lagomorpha; family Ochotonidae; genus Ochotona; species Ochotona princeps. Next base: position 37,140,677 of record NC_080865.1, read on the forward strand.
CATGTCTAGACCTGCTTTTTGGCAGGTGCCAGCTTCTGTTGTAGCCTAGCTTCGTCCATCCCACATCGCATCTGGCTCTCATGCACAATCATAGATGCTGTGGCTTAGTACAGCCTGGTCTGTCCCCAGACCTGGCCCACATATATGCTGATGGATGCTGCCTCTTTGACCAGTCTGACAGTCCCCAGCCCGAGCTTTCATGCATTCTAGTGATAGTTGCAGCCTAGAAGAGAGTGCCCACACTTTCTCTACCAGGTCTGCTCCCAGCCCTGGGATTTGCACCTGCAAGGGGGTACTGTAGACTGACATGACTCACACCCAGTACTGGCATTTGCCAGTGGGTGAGGCAGCCTATACCAGCCTGGCTCAACCCCAGCCACATGCCTCAGGTGAACTGGTAGCTGTTGTGGTCTAATCCCACCTGGCCTATATCATGTTTTGGCTCTCACTCATGTCAGTGTGTGCTGTAGACTGGCCCAGCCAAGCCCACCCCCACACCCATCCTCCAAGTATGTTGATTGGTGCTGCAGTCCTGCCTGTGCTGGCTTGCTTCCAGTCCCAGATCTCAGGCTCAGCAGCAGGAGCTATGGCTTAGCAGGGGAGTTCCCAAAGCTCCCCTACCAAGTCTGGTCCCAGCCCCGGATCTTGCATGTACTGGCAAGTGCTTTGGCTCAGCCTGACATGGTTTACCCCAAGTCCTGGCACTGACTGGAGGGGACTGCAGCTTAACCTGACTCACCCACATCCATTCTGGATCTCTCTGGCAGGTGCTATAGCCTATCCCAGCCAGGCCCACTCACAGACCTGGCTCTCATATGACTCAATGAGTGCTGCAGTTTAGCCTAGTCTGTCCCACACCCATTCTGGTTCTTTTTAGTGCCAGCAGGTGCTGGGGCTTATCCCAGTCTACCATTCCCCCAGATCCAGCCAACATGCACGCTTGCTGGATACTACAGTCTTGTCAAGCCTAATTTGTTCCATGTCCCTGCTGTTGCTCTCATCAGGGGGAGCTGTACCCTTGGTAGAGGGGTCCCCTAATTTCCTCTAGCAGGCCTGCCTCTAGCCCTGGGTGTTGTGGCTGATTGGCATGGTTTGCCCTCAGTCCCTGCCTTTGCTTGTGCTGGAGGGTGCTGTATCTGCCTACCCCAGTTTTCTCCTAGCCCTGGCTCCTGAGAGTGTTGGTGAGTTCTGTGGCTCAGCCTGTCTTGGTCCTTCACCACCCTCAGCAGTCGTGCAGACAGGTGGGTGCTACAGTTGCACAGAGGGGAGCCCACAAATCCCCTACAGAATCTGCCGATAGGTACAATTCTCTCACATTCCAGTGGGTGTGTAGCCCAGGCTGAGTGGCCCACCCCCTGCCCCTATACTTGCAGGTGGGTACTGTGTCCTAGCCCAGCCAGGAATGCCCCCTAACCCTAGCTTTTGCATGCACCAGCAGGCAGTGGGCAACTTAGCTCAGCCCACGTCTCCCGCATAGGTTGAAACCTTTGCCTGACCCAGTCATGCTCTCTGATCCTCCACCCTCCCCCACCCACGTCAAACCAACCCATCTCAATTCCCTCACCTACCTGAAATTCAGTGGCTTAGACTGTGGAAACTCCCAGAAATCACTCTTCAGCTGTTAAACATGCTCTCAGTGTCCCCCACTTCAATAATTCCCCAGAACCCCTTCCCCTGTATATATGCAGTCACCCCTCCCCAACAACTCTGCAGCAGTGCAGTGTGCCTGGGGGCCAGGGTGGCATGTCCTGGCCCAGAGTACCCTGCCCTCCCCATATATCTTTAAAAAGTAATAGAATAGGGACAGTCCCAAAAGGACAAATATGATATACTTTCTCTGATATAAGGCAAACTTCATGCAAAATATGAGATCAATAACTCTTTCTTTTTTTTTTTTTTATAATCCATTTTATTGTATTGTTGTTGACAATCTTTACATAGTTAACTATAGTTGAAGGAAAATCAAGAAAGAGAAGAAAAAAAAAAAAAGGTTCAGGGGGATAGGGAGGTGGGCAATGCTATTATGTCCATATTGTTTCCATCATGTATCTGAGGTAAAAGGGGATATTGAGGGAGAAGCCCCACCCGGTTTCCCGCCCACCCCAAGTCCCGGATGTGGGGCATGCTCTGAGATATGTGCTCAAGTGGAGTTAATAGTTCTCCAGTTATGAGTCACTGCCAGTTTCGCTCGATGAGGTGGTCCACTGATTGATATGGTCCATCATGAAGTCTCCATTTGTCCCATATTTCGCTGCCAACATGTAGCTGAGATGAATGATTGTCCTATTCTGTCTTCTGTCTTTTCTTGATTAGAATTCTGAGTCCAGCAGTTCAAGTGGGGAGATCTCCAAAGATACTTTGAGGTATTCCCAGACCAGATTCTTGTATGTTCTAGCAAGCACAGGGCCCGGCACAGTCCATCACCCCTATCAGCTGGTGGTTGCAATTGCTGTGTTGGTTCTGTTTTCAGTCCCGAGTTGCACTGGAACCAATGGGTGTTGCAGTCCAGTCTGGTTCGGCCCTTACATCAACCAGTGGGAGCTGCAGCCTAGTCGGGGCGACCCACAATAACCCCCACCAAGCCTGCCCCCTACCCTGGTTTGCCAATTTGTGTAGCAGAAGACCAGTCTGTCCCCCATCCCATTTGGCTCTGGTACTTGTCAATGGGTATTAAAGCTTAGTTCTATCTAATCGACTCAACCATCCAGCCCTCACAGATGTTGTTGAGTGCCTCTGTCTAGCCATCCCAGCCCCCGTCCTAGTTTTCATGCCCTCCCACGGGAATAGTGACCCAAGAAGGGGGAACCCACTTTTTCCCTCCCAGGTCTCTCTGTCCCGGTTTATGCACTCTTTAGGTGGTCCTGTGATTTGACTCGATAGAATTAGTCCCCAGTGCCAGCTTCTGCCAGCTGATGCTGTGGCCCTGATCTTGTCCACATGCAGCGCACAGGTGTTGTAGCCTTGCTTAGTCGTGTCTGTCTCTATCCCAGCCAACACTCTCCAGTGGGAGTGGTTGTCCAGCGAGGGGACCAGCCCCTTAACCCCCCCGCCAGCTCTGCCCCTCCCTTCCTGGATCTCACGTGTGCTGGATGGGTGCTGCATTCATATCCAGTACAGGCAACCACGCCCTGGCGTTCCAGAATGTGTACTGGTTTTGTCGCAACCAAACCCGGCCCATTCCACACTCTGTTCTGGTGATCGGATTTGCCAGAGGATGACATGAACTGATTCAGCCTGGCCTGCTCCTGACCCATGCCGAATGCATGCCAGTGGGAAACTTTCCATGGCCTATTCTGGGCTGTTTCCAATCATGCTTCTCGCGCTTACCTGCAGGGACTGTGTCCTGCCAGAGGAGTTGCCCAGGCTCCTCCATCAGAACCCCTCCCAATGCCAGATTTTGCGCTTGCCAGGGGGTTCTTGAGCCAACCCTACTCAGTTCACCTCCTGTCCTAGCAGGAACAGTGGCTTTTCCTGGCTGGCTTTCACCCCATTCTGACTCTTGTTGTTGGATGTTTCAGCCCAGCCATGGCTTGTCCATACCCACATACAGCTCACACATGGCTCAGAAGGGGATTGAGACCCAGCCTAGTCAGTCCCACATCTACCCTGTTTCTCCATAACACCAGATGGTGCTGGGATCTGAACCGGCCTGGTGCATCCAATCCCAGCCCACACTAGTGCCTCGGGTGACTGCAACTGTTTCCTAGATAGAATGCAGCCCCCATTCCAGCACATACACCCCTTGGTGGGAACCTCATCCCAGCTGTGGCATCCCAGATTGGGACCGTTCCTAGCTGTAAATCACGCACCTGCACGTGGTTGCTCCGAGGACCATTAGGTGACAGCCTGCTACACAAGCCGGAGCTTATCTTTTACTTGATAGGTGTTCAAAGCTCAGCATTATTAAGGGATTGGAAGTTTTTCAAAGGAAGAGTTATTGGCATTGGGAATCTTTAGGATTGACTCAGATCCCAGAAACAGTGGGGTCACTCTAGAGCTATCTCAGCAGCGATTCAGATGTCCAATACCCCAGAGCTCCCCGGCCGGGCGGCCAGCAGGCTCAGCCTGGCGCCAAATGGCGCACTGGCCGCCCTGGCCCAGTCCGCCATAAGCCATGGGCACATGGCGGACTGGGTTCGGGATCCGAGCTAGACGTCCTCTCCCGCAGCCCTCGGCTCGCCTCTGGCAGCCAGAGGTTAAATCCTGTAGGCCCGAGGTTGCGCCCCTCCCCAATCCCGTTCACCCACCACCCAATGAGGGTGTTGGGTGGGTCCCGGACATGCCCAGTCACGGAGGCCTCCCCCCTCGGCGTACTCACCCCAGAAGGAAGCAGGCCGCACCCAGGCATGTCCGGGCCCAGCCCGCCATGAGCCATGGGCACATGGCGGACTGGGTTCGGGATCCGAGCTAGACGTCCTCTCCCGCAGCCCTCGGCTCGCCTCTGGCAGCCAGAGGTTAAATCCTGTAGGCCCGAGGTTGCGCCCCTCCCCAATCCCGTTCACCCACCACCCAATGAGGGTGTTGGGTGGGTCCCGGACATGCCCAGTCACGGAGGCCTCCCCCCTCGGCGTACTCACCCCAGAAGGAAGCAGGCCGCACCCAGGCATGTCCGGGCCCAGCCCGCCATGAGCCATGGGCACATGGCGGACTGGGTTCGGGATCCGAGCTAGACGTCCTCTCCCGCAGCCCTCGGCTCGCCTCTGGCAGCCAGAGGTTAAATCCTGTAGGCCCGAGGTTGCGCCCCTCCCCAATCCCGTTCACCCACCACCCAATGAGGGTGTTGGGTGGGTCCCGGACATGCCCAGTCACGGAGGCCTCCCCCCTCGGCGTACTCACCCCAGAAGGAAGCAGGCCGCACCCAGGCATGTCCGGGCCCAGCCCGCCATGAGCCATGGGCACATGGCGGACTGGGTTCGGGATCCGAGCTAGACGTCCTCTCCCGCAGCCCTCGGCTCGCCTCTGGCAGCCAGAGGTTAAATCCTGTAGGCCCGAGGTTGCGCCCCTCCCCAATCCCGTTCACCCACCACCCAATGAGGGTGTTGGGTGGGTCCCGGACACGCCCAGTCACGGAGGCCTCCCCCCTCGGCGTACTCATCCCAGAAGGAAGCAGGCCGCACCCAGGCATGTCCGGGCCCAGTCCGCCATGAGCCATGGGCACATGGCGGACTGGGTTCGGGATCCGAGCTAGACGTCCTCTCCCGCAGCCCTCGGCTCGCCTCTGGCAGCCAGAGGTTAAATCCTGTAGGCCCGAGGTTGCGCCCCTCCCCAATCCCGTTCACCCACCACCCAATGAGGGTGTTGGGTGGGTCCCGGACATGCCCAGTCACGGAGGCCTCCCCCCTCGGCGTACTCACCCCAGAAGGAAGCAGGCCGCACCCAGGCATGTCCGGGCCCAGCCCGCCATGAGCCATGGGCACATGGCGGACTGGGTTCGGGATCCGAGCTAGACGTCCTCTCCCGCAGCCCTCGGCTCGCCTCTGGCAGCCAGAGGTTAAATCCTGTAGGCCCGAGGTTGCGCCCCTCCCCAATCCCGTTCACCCACCACCCAATGAGGGTGTTGGGTGGGTCCCGGACATGCCCAGTCACGGAGGCCTCCCCCCTCGGCGTACTCACCCCAGAAGGAAGCAGGCCGCACCCAGGCATGTCCGGGCCCAGCCCGCCATGAGCCATGGGCACATGGCGGACTGGGTTCGGGATCCGAGCTAGACGTCCTCTCCCGCAGCCCTCGGCTCGCCTCTGGCAGCCAGAGGTTAAATCCTGCAGGCCCGAGGTTGCGCCCCTCCCCAATCCCGTTCACCCACCACCCAATGAGGGTGTTGGGTGGGTCCCGGACACGCCCAGTCACGGAGGCCTCCCCCCTCGGCGTACTCATCCCAGAAGGAAGCAGGCCGCACCCAGGCATGTCCGGGCCCAGTCCGCCATGAGCCATGGGCACATGGCGGACTGGGTTCCGGATCCGAGCTAGACGTCCTCTCCCGCAGCCCTCGGCTCGCCTCTGGCAGCCAGAGGTTAAATCCTGTAGGCCCGAGGTTGCGCCCCTCCCCAATCCCGTTCACCCACCACCCAATGAGGGTGTTGGGTGGGTCCCGGACATGCCCAGTCACGGAGGCCTCCCCCCTCGGCGTACTCACCCCAGAAGGAAGCAGGCCGCACCCAGGCATGTCCGGGCCCAGCCCGCCATGAGCCATGGGCACATGGCGGACTGGGTTCGGGATCCGAGCTAGACGTCCTCTCCCGCAGCCCTCGGCTCGCCTCTGGCAGCCAGAGGTTAAATCCTGTAGGCCCGAGGTTGCGCCCCTCCCCAATCCCGTTCACCCACCACCCAATGAGGGTGTTGGGTGGGTCCCGGACATGCCCAGTCACGGAGGCCTCCCCCCTCGGCGTACTCACCCCAGAAGGAAGCAGGCCGCACCCAGGCATGTCCGGGCCCAGCCCGCCATGAGCCATGGGCACATGGCGGACTGGGTTCGGGATCCGAGCTAGACGTCCTCTCCCGCAGCCCTCGGCTCGCCTCTGGCAGCCAGAGGTTAAATCCTGTAGGCCCGAGGTTGCGCCCCTCCCCAATCCCGTTCACCCACCACCCAATGAGGGTGTTGGGTGGGTCCCGGACACGCCCAGTCACGGAGGCCTCCCCCCTCGGCGTACTCATCCCAGAAGGAAGCAGGCCGCACCCAGGCATGTCCGGGCCCAGTCCGCCATGAGCCATGGGCACATGGCGGACTGGGTTCGGGATCCGAGCTAGACGTCCTCTCCCGCAGCCCTCGGCTCGCCTCTGGCAGCCAGAGGTTAAATCCTGTAGGCCCGAGGTTGCGCCCCTCCCCAATCCCGTTCACCCACCACCCAATGAGGGTGTTGGGTGGGTCCCGGACATGCCCAGTCACGGAGGCCTCCCCCCTCGGCGTACTCACCCCAGAAGGAAGCAGGCCGCACCCAGGCATGTCCGGGCCCAGCCCGCCATGAGCCATGGGCACATGGCGGACTGGGTTCGGGATCCGAGCTAGACGTCCTCTCCCGCAGCCCTCGGCTCGCCTCTGGCAGCCAGAGGTTAAATCCTGTAGGCCCGAGGTTGCGCCCCTCCCCAATCCCGTTCACCCACCACCCAATGAGGGTGTTGGGTGGGTCCCGGACATGCCCAGTCACGGAGGCCTCCCCCCTCGGCGTACTCACCCCAGAAGGAAGCAGGCCGCACCCAGGCATGTCCGGGCCCAGCCCGCCATGAGCCATGGGCACATGGCGGACTGGGTTCGGGATCCGAGCTAGACGTCCTCTCCCGCAGCCCTCGGCTCGCCTCTGGCAGCCAGAGGTTAAATCCTGTAGGCCCGAGGTTGCGCCCCTCCCCAATCCCGTTCACCCACCACCCAATGAGGGTGTTGGGTGGGTCCCGGACACGCCCAGTCACGGAGGCCTCCCCCCTCGGCGTACTCATCCCAGAAGGAAGCAGGCCGCACCCAGGCATGTCCGGGCCCAGCCCGCCATGAGCCATGGGCACATGGCGGACTGGGTTCGGGATCCGAGCTAGACGTCCTCTCCCGCAGCCCTCGGCTCGCCTCTGGCAGCCAGAGGTTAAATCCTGTAGGCCCGAGGTTGCGCCCCTCCCCAATCCCGTTCACCCACCACCCAATGAGGGTGTTGGGTGGGTCCCGGACATGCCCAGTCACGGAGGCCTCCCCCCTCGGCGTACTCACCCCAGAAGGAAGCAGGCCGCACCCAGGCATGTCCGGGCCCAGCCCGCCATGAGCCATGGGCACATGGCGGACTGGGTTCGGGATCCGAGCTAGACGTCCTCTCCCGCAGCCCTCGGCTCGCCTCTGGCAGCCAGAGGTTAAATCCTGTAGGCCCGAGGTTGCGCCCCTCCCCAATCCCGTTCACCCACCACCCAATGAGGGTGTTGGGTGGGTCCCGGACACGCCCAGTCACGGAGGCCTCCCCCCTCGGCGTACTCATCCCAGAAGGAAGCAGGCCGCACCCAGGCATGTCCGGGCCCAGTCCGCCATGAGCCATGGGCACATGGCGGACTGGGTTCGGGATCCGAGCTAGACGTCCTCTCCCGCAGCCCTCGGCTCGCCTCTGGCAGCCAGAGGTTAAATCCTGTAGGCCCGAGGTTGCGCCCCTCCCCAATCCCGTTCACCCACCACCCAATGAGGGTGTTGGGTGGGTCCCGGACATGCCCAGTCACGGAGGCCTCCCCCCTCGGCGTACTCACCCCAGAAGGAAGCAGGCCGCACCCAGGCATGTCCGGGCCCAGCCCGCCATGAGCCATGGGCACATGGCGGACTGGGTTCGGGATCCGAGCTAGACGTCCTCTCGCGCAGCCCTCGGCTCGCCTCTGGCAGCCAGAGGTTAAATCCTGTAGGCCCGAGGTTGCGCCCCTCCCCAATCCCGTTCACCCACCACCCAATGAGGGTGTTGGGTGGGTCCCGGACATGCCCAGTCACGGAGGCCTCCCCCCTCGGCGTACTCACCCCAGAAGGAAGCAGGCCGCACCCAGGCATGTCCGGGCCCAGCCCGCCATGAGCCATGGGCACATGGCGGACTGGGTTCGGGATCCGAGCTAGACGTCCTCTCCCGCAGCCCTCGGCTCGCCTCTGGCAGCCAGAGGTTAAATCCTGTAGGCCCGAGGTTGCGCCCCTCCCCAATCCCGTTCACCCACCACCCAATGAGGGTGTTGGGTGGGTCCCGGACATGCCCAGTCACGGAGGCCTCCCCCCTCGGCGTACTCACCCCAGAAGGAAGCAGGCCGCACCCAGGCATGTCCGGGCCCAGCCCGCCATGAGCCATGGGCACATGGCGGACTGGGTTCGGGATCCGAGCTAGACGTCCTCTCCCGCAGCCCTCGGCTCGCCTCTGGCAGCCAGAGGTTAAATCCTGTAGGCCCGAGGTTGCGCCCCTCCCCAATCCCGTTCACCCACCACCCAATGAGGGTGTTGGGTGGGTCCCGGACATGCCCAGTCACGGAGGCCTCCCCCCTCGGCGTACTCACCCCAGAAGAAAGCAGGCCGCACCCAGGCATGTCCGGGCCCAGCCCGCCATGAGCCATGGGCACATGGCGGACTGGGTTCGGGATCCGAGCTAGACGTCCTCTCCCGCAGCCCTCGGCTCGCCTCTGGCAGCCAGAGGTTAAATCCTGTAGGCCCGAGGTTGCGCCCCTCCCCAATCCCGTTCACCCACCACCCAATGAGGGTGTTGGGTGGGTCCCGGACACGCCCAGTCACGGAGGCCTCCCCCCTCGGCGTACTCATCCCAGAAGGAAGCAGGCCGCACCCAGGCATGTCCGGGCCCAGTCCGCCATGAGCCATGGGCACATGGCGGACTGGGTTCGGGATCCGAGCTAGACGTCCTCTCCCGCAGCCCTCGGCTCGCCTCTGGCAGCCAGAGGTTAAATCCTGTAGGCCCGAGGTTGCGCCCCTCCCCAATCCCGTTCACCCACCACCCAATGAGGGTGTTGGGTGGGTCCCGGACATGCCCAGTCACGGAGGCCTCCCCCCTCGGCGTACTCACCCCAGAAGGAAGCAGGCCGCACCCAGGCATGTCCGGGCCCAGCCCGCCATGAGCCATGGGCACATGGCGGACTGGGTTCGGGATCCGAGCTAGACGTCCTCTCCCGCAGCCCTCGGCTCGCCTCTGGCAGCCAGAGGTTAAATCCTGTAGGCCCGAGGTTGCGCCCCTCCCCAATCCCGTTCACCCACCACCCAATGAGGGTGTTGGGTGGGTCCCGGACATGCCCAGTCACGGAGGCCTCCCCCCTCGGCGTACTCACCCCAGAAGGAAGCAGGCCGCACCCAGGCATGTCCGGGCCCAGCCCGCCATGAGCCATGGGCACATGGTGGACTGGGTTCGGGATCCGAGCTAGACGTCCTCTCCCGCAGCCCTCGGCTCGCCTCTGGCAGCCAGAGGTTAAATCCTGTAGGCCCGAGGTTGCGCCCCTCCCCAATCCCGTTCACCCACCACCCAATGAGGGTGTTGGGTGGGTCCCGGACACGCCCAGTCACAGAGGCCTCCCCCCTCGGCGTACTCATCCCAGAAGGAAGCAGGCCGCACCCAGGCATGTCCGGGCCCAGCCCGCCATGAGCCATGGGCACATGGCGGACTGGGTTCGGGATCCGAGCTAGACGTCCTCTCCCGCAGCCCTCGGCTCGCCTCTGGCAGCCAGAGGTTAAATCCTGTAGGCCCGAGGTTGCGCCCCTCCCCAATCCCGTTCACCCACCACCCAATGAGGGTGTTGGGTGGGTCCCGGACATGCCCAGTCACGGAGGCCTCCCCCCTCGGCGTACTCACCCCAGAAGGAAGCAGGCCGCACCCAGGCATGTCCGGGCCCAGCCCGCCATGAGCCATGGGCACATGGCGGACTGGGTTCGGGATCCGAGCTAGACGTCCTCTCCCGCAGCCCTCGGCTCGCCTCTGGCAGCCAGAGGTTAAATCCTGTAGGCCCGAGGTTGCGCCCCTCCCCAATCCCGTTCACCCACCACCCAATGAGGGTGTTGGGTGGGTCCCGGACATGCCCAGTCACGGAGGCCTCCCCCCTCGGCGTACTCACCCCAGAAGGAAGCAGGCCGCACCCAGGCATGTCCGGGCCCAGCCCGCCATGAGCCATGGGCACATGGCGGACTGGGTTCGGGATCCGAGCTAGACGTCCTCTCCCGCAGCCCTCGGCTCGCCTCTGGCAGCCAGAGGTTAAATCCTGTAGGCCCGAGGTTGCGCCCCTCCCCAATCCCGTTCACCCACCACCCAATGAGGGTGTTGGGTGGGTCCCGGACATGCCCAGTCACGGAGGCCTCCCCCCTCGGCGTACTCACCCCAGAAGGAAGCAGGCCGCACCCAGGCATGTCCGGGCCCAGCCCGCCATGAGCCATGGGCACATGGCGGACTGGGTTCGGGATCCGAGCTAGACGTCCTCTCCCGCAGCCCTCGGCTCGCCTCTGGCAGCCAGAGGTTAAATCCTGTAGGCCCGAGGTTGCGCCCCTCCCCAATCCCGTTCACCCACCACCCAATGAGGGTGTTGGGTGGGTCCCGGACATGCCCAGTCACGGAGGCCTCCCCCCTCGGCGTACTCACCCCAGAAGGAAGCAGGCCGCACCCAGGCATGTCCGGGCCCAGCCCGCCATGAGCCATGGGCACATGGCGGACTGGGTTCGGGATCCGAGCTAGACGTCCTCTCCCGCAGCCCTCGGCTCGCCTCTGGCAGCCAGAGGTTAAATCCTGTAGGCCCGAGGTTGCGCCCCTCCCCAATCCCGTTCACCCACCACCCAATGAGGGTGTTGGGTGGGTCCCGGACACGCCCAGTCACGGAGGCCTCCCCCCTCGGCGTACTCATCCCAGAAGGAAGCAGGCCGCACCCAGGCATGTCCGGGCCCAGTCCGCCATGAGCCATGGGCACATGGCGGACTGGGTTCGGGATCCGAGCTAGACGTCCTCTCCCGCAGCCCTCGGCTCGCCTCTGGCAGCCAGAGGTTAAATCCTGTAGGCCCGAGGTTGCGCCCCTCCCCAATCCCGTTCACCCACCACCCAATGAGGGTGTTGGGTGGGTCCCGGACATGCCCAGTCACGGAGGCCTCCCCCCTCGGCGTACTCACCCCAGAAGGAAGCAGGCCGCACCCAGGCATGTCCGGGCCCAGCCCGCCATGAGCCATGGGCACATGGCGGACTGGGTTCGGGATCCGAGCTAGACGTCCTCTCCCGCAGCCCTCGGCTCGCCTCTGGCAGCCAGAGGTTAAATCCTGTAGGCCCGAGGTTGCGCCCCTCCCCAATCCCGTTCACCCACCACCCAATGAGGGTGTTGGGTGGGTCCCGGACATGCCCAGTCACGGAGGCCTCCCCCCTCGGCGTACTCACCCCAGAAGGAAGCAGGCCGCACCCAGGCATGTCCGGGCCCAGCCCGCCATGAGCCATGGGCACATGGCGGACTGGGTTCGGGATCCGAGCTAGACGTCCTCTCCCGCAGCCCTCGGCTCGCCTCTGGCAGCCAGAGGTTAAATCCTGTAGGCCCGAGGTTGCGCCCCTCCCCAATCCCGTTCACCCACCACCCAATGAGGGTGTTGGGTGGGTCCCGGACACGCCCAGTCACGGAGGCCTCCCCCCTCGGCGTACTCATCCCAGAAGGAAGCAGGCCGCACCCAGGCATGTCCGGGCCCAGCCCGCCATGAGCCATGGGCACATGGCGGACTGGGTTCGGGATCCGAGCTAGACGTCCTCTCCCGCAGCCCTCGGCTCGCCTCTGGCAGCCAGAGGTTAAATCCTGTAGGCCCGAGGTTGCGCCCCTCCCCAATCCCGTTCACCCACCACCCAATGAGGGTGTTGGGTGGGTCCCGGACATGCCCAGTCACGGAGGCCTCCCCCCTCGGCGTACTCACCCCAGAAGGAAGCAGGCCGCACCCAGGCATGTCCGGGCCCAGCCCGCCATGAGCCATGGGCACATGGCGGACTGGGTTCGGGATCCGAGCTAGACGTCCTCTCCCGCAGCCCTCGGCTCGCCTCTGGCAGCCAGAGGTTAAATCCTGTAGGCCCGAGGTTGCGCCCCTCCCCAATCCCGTTCACCCACCACCCAATGAGGGTGTTGGGTGGGTCCCGGACATGCCCAGTCACGGAGGCCTCCCCCCTCGGCGTACTCACCCCAGAAGGAAGCAGGCCGCACCCAGGCATGTCCGGGCCCAGTCCGCCATGAGCCATGGGCACATGGCGGACTGGGTTCGGGATCCGAGCTAGACGTCCTCTCCCGCAGCCCTCGGCTCGCCTCTGGCAGCCAGAGGTTAAATCCTGTAGGCCCGAGGTTGCGCCCCTCCCCAATCCCGTTCACCCACCACCCAATGAGGGTGTTGGGTGGGTCCCGGACATGCCCAGTCACGGAGGCCTCCCCCCTCGGCGTACTCACCCCAGAAGGAAGCAGGCCGCACCCAGGCATGTCCGGGCCCAGCCCGCCATGAGCCATGGGCACATGGCGGACTGGGTTCGGGATCCGAGCTAGACGTCCTCTCCCGCAGCCCTCGGCTCGCCTCTGGCAGCCAGAGGTTAAATCCTGTAGGCTCGAGGTTGCGCCCCTCCCCAATCCCGTTCACCCACCACCCAATGAGGGTGTTGGGTGGGTCCCGGACACGCCCAGTCACGGAGGCCTCCCCCCTCGGCGTACTCATCCCAGAAGGAAGCAGGCCGCACCCAGGCATGTCCGGGCCCAGCCCGCCATGAGCCATGGGCACATGGCGGACTGGGTTCGGGATCCGAGCTAGACGTCCTCTCCCGCAGCCCTCGGCTCGCCTCTGGCAGCCAGAGGTTAAATCCTGTAGGCCCGAGGTTGCGCCCCTCCCCAATCCCGTTCACCCACCACCCAATGAGGGTGTTGGGTGGGTCCCGGACATGCCCAGTCACGGAGGCCTCCCCCCTCGGCGTACTCACCCCAGAAGGAAGCAGGCCGCACCCAGGCATGTCCGGGCCCAGCCCGCCATGAGCCATGGGCACATGGCGGACTGGGTTCGGGATCCGAGCTAGACGTCCTCTCCCGCAGCCCTCGGCTCGCCTCTGGCAGCCAGAGGTTAAATCCTGTAGGCCCGAGGTTGCGCCCCTCCCCAATCCCGTTCACCCACCACCCAATGAGGGTGTTGGGTGGGTCCCGGACACGCCCAGTCACGGAGGCCTCCCCCCTCGGCGTACTCATCCCAGAAGGAAGCAGGCCGCACCCAGGCATGTCCGGGCCCAGCCCGCCATGAGCCATGGGCACATGGCGGACTGGGTTCGGGATCCGAGCTAGACGTCCTCTCCCGCAGCCCTCGGCTCGCCTCTGGCAGCCAGAGGTTAAATCCTGTAGGCCCGAGGTTGCGCCCCTCCCCAATCCCGTTCACCCACCACCCAATGAGGGTGTTGGGTGGGTCCCGGACACGCCCAGTCACGGAGGCCTCCCCCCTCGGCGTACTCATCCCAGAAGGAAGCAGGCCGCACCCAGGCATGTCCGGGCCCAGCCCGCCATGAGCCATGGGCACATGGCGGACTGGGTTCGGGATCTGAGCTAGACGTCCTCTCCCGCAGCCCTCGGCTCGCCTCTGGCAGCCGGAGGTTAAATCCTGCAGGCCCGAGGTTGCGCCCCTCCCCAACCCCGTTCACCCACCACCCAATGAGGGTGTTGGGTGGGTCCCGGACATGCCCAGTCACGGAGGCCTCCCCCCTCGGCGTACTCACCCCAGAAGGAAGCAGGCCGCACCCAGGCATGTCCGGGCCCAGCCCGCCATGAGCCATGGGCACATGGCGGACTGGGTTCGGGATCCGAGCTAGACGTCCTCTCCCGCAGCCCTCGGCTCGCCTCTGGCAGCCGGAGGTTAAATCCTGCAGGCCCGAGGTTGCGCCCCTCCCCAATCCCGTTCACCCACCACCCAATGAGGGTGTTGGGTGGGTCCCGGACATGCCCAGTCACGGAGGCCTCCCCCCTCGGCGTACTCACCCCAGAAGGAAGCAGGCCGCACCCAGGCATGTCCGGGCCCAGCCCGCCATGAGCCATGGGCACATGGCGGACTGGGTTCGGGATCCGAGCTAGACGTCCTCTCCCGCAGCCCTCCAATAACTCTTTCAATACTGTTTTTGCTACATTTCAGGGATGTTTGATATTTTTGTTTTTATTTTCATTCATTCAAAAAAATTTGTTTTGTTTTTCTTATTTATTTCCTCACTGACTCATAGGTCACACAATAGCATTGTTTCCTGCAGGAAGGTCCTTGATTTTCTTTTTCATTTCTTCAGTGACATTGGTCATTCAGTAGCGTATTACTTAATATCATGTTGTAATTTCTTAAAAATTTTCTCTGTATCTGGTTTTATGACTTTTCACTTAAGGGGATGTATAGCAACAGTGCAGTAGAGACTATTACATACAGATACGAAGATACAGTGCAGTGTGCATCTCTACTTCCAATTCAAAGATGGACTCCCAACGAAACTGTTGAATGTGTTTTGACAATAGGATGCTGGAATCTCTGCAACTGTTCATGCCTACAATGTCAGGATATCCTTCAATAGCAGCATGATGAACTTATGACTGATTGTGAAGGACTATAGTATTGTAATGACATGGGGAAAATTAGTGGAGGGGTCCGCAGGGATTTGGGGAGGGAAGAAGGGAAATCCCAAAGCCTATGGAACTGTAGCATGGAATAATAAAATTAATTAATTAATTAAAAAAGAATAGGAAACCTATTCTGGCACACCAGGATCGTTAACACAGATTTAGTATTAACAATGCACAGAATGCCTACCAGCTATTGGCTACTTTTCTCACAGCAGTGTAAAACTTGTCTAGGTGCAAGGCAACCTAGGCAGTTGCCATAACTTGGAGGACATTTCTTTAATTTTGCATATAGAATTCATTCATATCTTATTTCAGTGCAACAGGAGAATTGGAAAAGCAAAGAGGAAAAATTATGCTTTAAATAATCAGTAAGATTTATTGAGCATGTTGCAGTTTGTTAGATATGTTTATATCCAATAGTTCACTTGGTCCTGCCAGACACTTAGTAATGAAGGCAGTAATTATTGTGGTTTTCACTTTACAGAAGAAAGTGAAGCCAAGAAATGTGACTTGCTGGTAGTCAGGCAAGTTTAAGTAGTAAAGTGAGGCTTATCCCCAAATTCCCTGAATGAATATTCCTATGTGCTTTCTACTGTAGTATATTTCTGCTTATATTAGTAATTGCAATCAGGCTAAGAGCATTTTTGTACGTACAAGTAATGCCCTTTCTCATTTGTTTAACCAACGATGCCAAAAAATGTAGATTTCATGGTATGTTCAAATTTGGCATGAGACTAGTTGCTGTGTGTGAGTGGGGAACTGAGACTTGCTTCTGGTCACATGGCCAGACAGAAAGCCAAGAATAATATTCAAGACTGCATGCTCCTTCTCCTATACTACTAGATCAGCCCTACGTAGAACCTTCTCTCCATAATCACTGTTATCACTAATATATCTAGTGTCAGTAAGCATTTTATATACATGTGTGCATTTTATCCTGAGTCAGGTAATTTTAATCACTTTCTTTTACAGAGAAACCTGATGAACAGAAAAGCCATTTAATTTGCATAAGAAAGTTAAGATTTATACCTATGCAGCTTGACTCCAAATTCAGGGAACTTTGAGGCAACAAATATCTCATATAGTGAGTATAACAAAAATACAATGAGTTATGGGGACAGAGAATATGGCTCACCAGACAATGAAATTCAGCTTTAAATCAGTGGACTGGTCAAACAAGATTAATTAGTGATCCATACTCAGCCTACCGGCAGTCAGTTGACAGTCCTCAATACTAACTCAACTTTGTAGGAATTTTAGTGAAAATTTGATGTGGAAAATGTGGTAAATGTCAATGCCATTAAATATGTCATCTCTGAAGCATAAGAAATGTTAGTAAACATTCTAGAATTATTAAACAGATATATAAATCATTAATAATAGTACTTGTTTCCTGAATACTATAGCTACATCCCTACAATAGTGTTTCCTACTCCCCTAAGGTATTCATCAATTTAAACTATTTCTATGCCAAAGTTGTGACATGAATACATTAATTGATACTACTGCTATTATTGTGGCTATTTCTATTTAAAACAACATAAAGTAAAAATTACAATTACCTTCTGCTTTTAGCCATTATAGAGAAAATGAAACTAACTTGCCTTATTGCCATACATAAAAACAAAATTGGGGTAGGGAGTAAACAGGAGAACTTTTTAAAGATATTAGACAGCAGTATAGCACAGGAAAATATCATAGCAGGTATCACAAAGAATGGAAATTAATCAAGTGAGCCCAATGTTCATCCCCAACTTTCTACATGGAATCACTTTCCAAGATGGTGGTACAATGAGAGAGAATACAACCAGATCACTCTGGTATCTCTTAGTTGAGAAAACACAAATTCAAGGTGAGGCTTAGATGGTGGAATTTATGGAGTACGAGAGTGTAAATACTATAAGGTAGAAAGAGCTCCAGAGAACTGACTAAGCATGAGTTCCTCACTGAATATACAACTGCACATGTATAGAAGGATATTAAAAAATGTCAGGCAAAGAAAACTACCAGGAGTTATCATATATTTCTCAGAACTCTTACAGAGTTGTAAAAAAAATGGAAATTCTATATAGAGACAAGAACAGAAATAGAAGAAAATGCATAGTAAATCACAAGCTAGTTTTCGTTTTTTGGAATAGTAAACAAAATTGGCAAGCTCTTACACAAGACTAAGAAAAGAAGAAGACTCAAAAAGAAAAAAATGAGAAATGAAATTGGAGACATTGCAATATATTCCTCAGAAATTAAAAAAAATCAACAAAGGACTATTAAGAACAATCATATTCTAACAAATTTTATAACCTACAGGTCTTGATAAATTCCTAGAAAATATAACCCATCAAAATTGAATTATGAAGAAATAAAAAGCCTGAATGGAACAGTAACAAACAATATAAAGAAGTAATTTAAATTTTTACCGAAAGAAATAATTTTTTCATAGTTGAATTAATTCCAAAAAATTACTAATACTTATTGAACTCTTAGAAAAAATTAAAGGTGCTTCTAAATAGAGAATACTTCTAAAGTAGAGAATTCTTCCAAACATGTTTGGTTAGACTAGCAATACCTTCAGACCCAAGCCAGAAAAAGACAAATGAATTGATCCTTTCTGCTCCAACAAAAATTATTTCTCAATGGATTGTAACAAGATCTAATAACAGTCATAATATCAATGATAAAATTCAAAATTGCATGGAAAGAACAGGAAAGTCTGATTCTGAAGTGAAAAGGAAACCAACAGATGCCAATCTTAAGATGACCCAAATGATGAAATTATAAAATAAAAAAATTTAAACAAGGCCAATTTAAGTACTCATGAAATAAATGAAAAATAAGAATCTACTGCAAGGAAATGGGAACATTTTGTTAATTTGAATCAAAAATGAAAAAGTACACCTGATTTTTTTTTTAAATCAACGTATGGAATGAAAATCAGAATACCTGCCACTTGGGGTGCCTACATCATATACTGATGTGCTGCTTCAAGGCTTAACTAACAGATTCCCAACTCAATTTCCTGTTAAATACAACTGAGTGACATCCGCTGTAGATAACTGCTTAGGTTGACTTGTACCTAGGTAAATGTTAAACTTCTGGGAGAAAAGCATCAAATAGTTGGTAGGAGTTTGGTACCTGGTTAATGACAACTTTATGTTAACTATTCCATGTGCCAGTATACTTGTTTGTTTATTTATTTATTTATTTATTAAGATATGTGGGGAAGGCGGAGAACACTGGGCCAGGACACACCACCCTAGCTCCCAGGCAGGGGACCTGCAGATTGCCCAGGGAACAAGTTCTGGGGATGTGGTTTAGTAGGAGAAATTGAGGGTATGTTTAACAGGGAAAGAATGACTTCCAGAGGCTTCCATGGAACAGGCTATTACTATCTCAGGTAGGTGAGGGAGCTGAGGGGAAAATCAGAGCAAATGTCTGGATCAGACCAAGGCACCCATCCATGTGGGAAATGTGGGTTGGGTGAACTAGCATTACCCATTGCCAGCTGGCATATGTGAAAGCTGGGCCTAGAGGCACACCTGGCTGGGCTATACCGTATTAACTGTCCTCGAGTGTAGGGGAAGGGGATGGGTAACTCAGACTTGGCCACAGCACCCACCAGAAGGCCAGAGAACTGAATCTGGGGGCAGATTCTGTATATAACTCATGGGCTCACTTCATGGCACCCATTGTTTTGAAAAATAGCTGGGAACAGTAATGGGCTAAGCCAGGGTGGACTATAAAACTCGATGCTCACAGAAGTTCGGGCTGGGAAGAAGCAGCCTAGGCTGCAACACCCACCGGCAATATGCAGGGGTCAAAACTGAGGGAAGAACATGTCAGGCTGAACCAGAGCACCTGCCAGTACATGCAAGATCTGGGGCTGGGACTAGGCCTGGTAGGGGAACTTTGGGATATAGGCCAGGTGTGATTGTATCACAACAGCTACCAGTTCATCTGATGGATGTGGCTGGAGTTGAGCCAGGCTGGTATAGGCTGCCTCATCCACTGGCAAATGCCAGTACTGGGTGTGAGTCATGTCAGTCCACAGTACCCCCTTGCAGGTGCAAATCCCAGGGCTGGGAGCAGACCTGGTAGAGGAAGCGTGGGCATTCCCTTTTAGGCTGCAACTCCCACTGGTAATTGCAAGCATCAGGTCTGTGGACTGGCAGGGCCAGGCCAGGCCAGGCCAGGCAGGGGTGTAGCACCCATTGTCATATGTGTGGCCAGGAGAAGGGATTGGTCCAGGCTGAGCCAGTCCATAGCACACACTGGCATGAGTGAGAGCCAGGACAGGATGCAGGCCAGGCAGGGCTTGTGCTGTTATAAGCCATGAGTTCACATGAAGGCTGGGGCTATGGGTGGGGCAGGCTGGGTTAGGTTTTGTACCTTCCAATGAGAGCTGCGACTAGGGGCTGGCTGGGCTGAGCCAGGCCAGAGCACTTTTCAGTGAATGCCAAGATGGGGGGCAGGCCATCTAAGACTGGGTCACAGGATCTGCCTACACAAGCTGTGTTGATAGGGGAGTCTCTGGGACTCCCCTGCTGGGTTGCTGCTTCTACTGGTGAATGTGAGAGCTAGGACTGGGCGCAGGCTGGTCTGGGCAAGGTTGTAGCACCTATCAGGCTGCATGTGGTCTCAGTCTGGAGGTTGGTCAGGCTGGGCCTGGTTGTCATTCTTGCTGGCATTTGAACGAGCCAGAATGGATGCAGGGTAGCTGGGCTAGGGTGCAGCTCAGTTGGTAAGTGCTGAGACTGGGAACAAGTTACAACAGCTGAGATTCCAGTGCCCTCTTGCAAGATCCTGGGCTGGGAACAGGCCTAGTAATGGAACTGTGTGCACTCCCTTGCTAGGATGCAGCTCTTACTGGTTAGCCAGGGCTTGGGGCAGGTCAGGTTAGAGTAGGCAGTAGCATCCACCAGCATGTAGGCAGGCCGAGTTTGGGGATAGGTAGAGTAGAGCTAACCACAGTATCCATTGGTGTGCACAAAAGCCAGACAGAATCAGGGATTGGTTTGGCTTAGTTGCAGCATAAGCTGACACATGCAAAAATTGGAACTGGGGGCAGGCATGGTGGGGGTTATCAGGTGTTGCTCTGATGAGGTTGTAGCACCTATTGGTGTGTGAGAGGGTTTGGCTTGGTTGGCTGTGTGGGGCTAGCTGAAGCATCCATGGGTTCACATGAGATAAGGGGCTGGGAACAGAACTAATCAAGCAGCTTCATCCACCAGCATGTGTGACAGTTGGTGTGGTTGATGGACTGAACCTGATCCTGTACTGTGCACACAAGTCTGAGGTCACCCCAGGCAAGGTTTCTTGGAGGATTCCCCAGCTAGATGGCTGTATTTAAACCCTGGCCGCAAGGAAAATCACAATATACGTTGTCTGTCCCTGCAGTGTGAATATCAGGACTGGGCCTCCTCAGTTGCTGATGCTTGTGCAGTGGAAAACATGGCCAGATGTAAATGGGGGACATGACAGCCAGTTTGTCCAGGCCAGCTGCGAACATCAAGTGCCTCATCAAAGGATGGAAAGCAGAGCAATTTGGACAACTCTCTTGGCCAAGCTTTGCAGTATGTTCTAGCGTCTGTGGCTGCACTTAGGTGGGCTTGGTCAGCCAATAGACCTTGACAAGATTTTCTCAACTCTGGTGCAACAAAGCCGATAACATCTGACAATTATCAAAATCACTCAAAGTAACACCCTTGGAACACTCCTGCCCACATTGGGATCTCTAAGACATCATCAAAGACGTGTCTCCCATCTCTGAGGGCTGATGCAGTTTGACAGCAAGGAGTGGGTCCCCACCCTTCCCCATTTGTGGACACAGGAGAGAAGAAAAAGAAAACCAAAAATTTGTCCAACCCTCATTCCTCCATCCTTAACCTTCTCCAACCTAATCAGAGACCCACATGGGTGTGCATCCCTCTTAACTATGTAAACAACATCAAAAATTACATTAAAACAAAAAAAAAACTAAATGAGGAGTAAATAAAGCACTCTCAAGTACTGACACAATTTTGTCGTGTTAGAAGAAAATTGAAGAAATGCTAAGATAAAATCATTCTTTAAGATAACATGTATTTTCTCTATGAGGCATCCACTATTCCTACAAAGTATACCTAGCCATATCTCTTTTGTAGTTGTGATAGCTTGATAACAATACTCGTCACAAGCTCATCCCCATGTATTCTCGTTTTATATGTTTCTTTTTTCTCTTAGCCGGTGGAGTACTTAATGATAGTTAATAATAACAGTACTTATCAAATGATTACTCTCTGCCAAACACTACACAAAAGAGCCTTCCATATATTACATATTTGATTTTTAGGTTTACAAAAAATTCTTAGAAAAAAAATCATATCACATTTTGGAGATGGTAGAATAAGAGCTTAATAAAGTTAAAAACGTGTCCAAAGTCAAACAGTTCATAAATGTTAAGACCTTGGGTTTCTATTACTTCAGAAATGGTACTCTTATCTCCTATGTATTATTTCATGGTAGAACAGAAGCTTACTGAAGTTAAAACCTTGCCCAAAGTGATAGTTTGTAAATGTTAAGACCTAAACTTGGGCTTATATTACTTCAGAATCGGTGCTTTTAATTCCTATGTATTATTTCATCAGATATATGCATCATATATTGTCTCCCTAATATCATATATATAAAGTATTCATTTTTTGTTACTACAAAAAATACATTAGATAAGCTACTTATAAAGAAAAGAGGCTCATTTTGGTTCGAGGTTCTGGAAGTCAACAGTTCAAGGCCAGACAGGCGCTCTGGTTTGAAATCTGATGAGGATAGTAGATGGCAATGATGAAGTGTGCCAAAGAAGCACATGGTAAGCCAGAAAGTAAATATAGAGAAAGAGCCATCTATTTGTGCCTTAGAAACACTCCTCCCATTTGAATTGCCTTCTGACTTGTCATTTTGTGTTAGGAGCCAGAGACTTCTGGGCCTTAGACTTGGCCTACCTGACAGCCTGTTGCATTGCAAAAGCCTGCAAGCAGGGCTACCGCAAGCAGGATATTAGGCCAAAACATCCTCTGTAGAGCAAGCAGAATAGAATCTCCACCCTTGTTCCTGTTCAAACAATTAGTTCCTCCCCTGTTTCAATATAGTTGATTAGTTCCTTCCCTGCTTCAGTGAAGATAATTACTCCCCTCCCTTTCTCCCCCTCCCCTAGAGAAGAAGGTATATATATGAGGAGAAAAAATAAAGAGAGAGGCACTCTTTTCCACCAAGTACGAGTGTCCGTGTGTTTCTTGGGCCAGCAGCCCGGGGCTACCAGCCGGGCATTCCCAGTCCACCCTCAGGGTTTGAGCGTCGTGTCCTGCAGGTCGGGACAATTTTGGTGTTTAAATGTTCACATGAGTTTGGTTGGAAAATAATGTCCAAACCCAAGCATACAGATATAATAAGAGAGAGGGAAGCACAGTCCAGCACATAGTATATACTTAATATATATTTTCTAACAACAGAAATATTAATGTACAAAAATTAGTGAATATAATAGATTCCCCAATGAAGGAGAAAATGACCTCATGTAACCAGCATCGTGAGCATAGAAAAGTCACGAAACTTCTTGGAATTTGTGTCTTTATCCTTAAAAACAACGAATACTTTTCTAACACTGTAGGTGTGAGAATTGCACACAATAAATAAAAGAAAACTAGCACAGTCTTGTCCTTTTCTATGTTCTGTCATGGTAGTGGCAGAGGTTGGTTTTTGTAGCAGGAAGAGAGATTAACAAATTATTCTATCTTGATTGCTGTTAAAATAGTTGACAAGTTATCCCAGCATCACTCAAATTGACCGAAATGACTACATTTCTAACACTGATGGGTAAGAAAATACAAACTTATTAAAGTGTTAAAGTCAGAGTGTAGTTTGATAGAGGATGCTGTTGTCACAGACTACCTATTGGGGCACATGAATGATTCCTCAGAAGACAATATCATATTCAGATGTTGCTGCTGAAAATATTTTTCTCTTTAGATTAATACAAATTAGACTCAGTTTAGATTTATACAAAGGAGTTAAATACATGAAAAAAATGAATAACCAGAAATTGAGACAGTCCCTTGATTATCAGAAAGCCCTGGGTTTCAAAGCAATTATTAATCCTAAATTTATTATATATGCTCTATTTGGTAAAAAGATAATGAGATGCCTCTTTTTTTCAAGTAAATCTACTTGCAACCGTAACATTAAGAACTTCAAAGGACCCTGCAAAGAGGTAAAGACTATTAAAAGGAACCTCCAAGAAAAGAAGGTTCTAGCAGAACTGAATCTCATATATCTACTAAGGCTATATATGAACTCTTTGAAGAGTTAGAGAACAAAAATGTGGATATGGTAAGTTATATTTGAGGAATTAAATAAAAAATACATGCTGGGCCTGGCGCGATAGCGTAATGGTTAAGCTCCTCGCCTTGAATGCTCCGGGGTCCCATATGGGCATCGGTTCTAATCCCGGCGGCCCTGCTTCCCATCCAGCTCCCTGCTTGTGGCCTGGAAAAAGCAGTTGAAGACAGCCCAAAGCCTTGGGCCCACGTGGGAGACCCGGAAAGAAGTTTCTGGCTCCTGGCTTCGAATCGGCGCAACACTGGCCACTTGGGGAGTGAATCATTGGACGAAAGATCTTCCTCTTTGTCTCTCCTCCTCTCTGCACATTTGCCTTTCCAATAAGAAAATCTTTAAAAAAAAAATACATGCTACGTATCTGCATATTTGGGCACTCTCCACTTTAGATAAATGATCCGTACTTTTCAATATTTCAAATCCCTTTCACCAGTTTTGACATATCTGAATATTTAATACCTGTACAAAATAACTGTGGCTATCTGAATTTATTTCTCTTCAAGTTAACTCACTTTTACTTAACTGTCTCCAAAAGCTTTTTTCTTAATCCTATCTTAAACCCTTTGCTTAGTCTTTTCTTAATTTTATTCATGAAACTCTGGCCTTGATTTGATAAGTAAATATTTTTCCCTAACAAGTATTAAATAAATACATTAAAAGTAAAATTTTAAATATCCACCTAGGTAATATTTCAAATCATCTCAGGTGTCTCTAGTGGTATGGCTATGTAAGTTTAAGTGATAACACTCAAAATTTACACAGGTGGATCATGCTTATTTTAAGTCTATAGAATCATCATTGGAATATATGTTTTTATGTTATGCTACTTTAGTACTATGGGGGGGACATTCACAGAACTAATCATATGAAATTACAAGTGATATCAATTGTTAGGGCTATGAAGAGGTTAGGGATATTACTAATAATCTTGCGTATTGCCTGTATAAGTTTGCAAATATAAAAAATTCTATTTTAAACTTACTGCCAGGAAAAATTTATTTATCTGCTGTCATCTCTGCAATGAGATCTGTTATTATTGTGTATTTATATTTTCCTTGGCTGCTTAGAGGCTCAGAAAATTCTTGTCTTAGTGACTATATATTAATCTTTATGGACAGTATACCTACCACTTTAAAAACTTTTCTTGGGCCCGGCGGTGTGGCCTAGCAGCTAAAGTCCTTGTCTTGAACGCGCCCCGGGATCCCATATGGGTACCTGTTCTAATCCCGCAGCTCCACTTCCCATCCAGCTCCCTGCTTGTGGCCTGGGAAAGCAGTCCAGGATGGCCGAATACCTTGGGACCCTGCACCCGCGTGGGAGACCTGGAAGAGGTTCCAGGTTCCCGGCATCGGACTGGCGCACACCAGCCATTGCGGCTCACTTGGGGAGTGAATCATCGGATGGAAGATCTTCCTCTCTGTCTCTCCTCCTCTCCGTATATCCAGCTTTCCAATAAAAATGAATAAAATCTTTTAAAAAAATTTTCTTGATTATAATTTTTCAGCTTTACCTAATGAATTTTTTCTGTATTTTCTATTTTAAATATATAAAATAATATTTTAATAAAGGAAAAACATTATGGCACTTCAAAAACTTCATGGAAAATAGAATTAAAATGCTTATTTGGTACAAAATCAGAAATATATATATGGCTTTTTAAAATTATTGCACTTTTCGGCCCGGCGGCGTGGCCTAGAGCTAAAGTCCTTGCCTTGAACGCACCCCGGGATCCCATATGGGCGCCGGTTCTAATCCCGGCAGCTCCACTTCCCATCCAGCTCCCTGCTTGTGGCCTGGGAAAGCAGTCGAGGATGGCTCAAAGCTTTGGGACCCTGCATCCGTGTGGGAGACTTGGAAGAGGTTCCTGGTTCCCGGCTTTGGATTGGCGCAGCACCTGCCGTTGCGGCTCACTTGGGGAGTGAATCATTGGACGGAAGATCTTCCTCTCTGTCTCTCCTCCTCTCTGTATATCTGACTTTGTAATAAAAATAAGTAAGTCTTTAAAAAAATAAAATTATTGCACTTTTATGAAGTTTTTGAAGACTTCCCATGTATGGAGCATACAAAATTTTTTAATTGTAACAGCTTATTTATTTAGCTATTTATGTTATTTGGATTTAACATAAAAGCAATGATTTTTAAAAATTCCTTTTATAGTTAATGTCTTTTAGGTTTGGAAAACTAGAGTTGCCAGATCAAGCTTAGTAACTGATTTTTTAAATTTGACAATGAGGGACGGAGATTAAAGCTTTCATTTTTTTAAAACAAATAATATGTCCTAGTCCATTACCACCTTGGCAAAATATAATTAAAATATATACACATAATGGAATCAAAATCAGCTATAAAAATAATGAAATTCCCTCATTTACATAAAAATGAACACAATTGGAGAATAATATATTGAGCAAAATAAGCTTGATACAGTAAGACAAATATGCCATGTTTTCCCTTATATGTGGAAGCTAAAGTTTTACAAGCCAGTCTAGATTATCCCAAAATCTGCCAAGATCAGCAAAATTATACTTCAACACAACAAATGGCTAAATACTAAAATGAAATAGACACGAGACAGCTGAATGGTACCTTATAGCCATTTTAAGGTATATAGCAGCCGGTCCTGTATATAAACTAAAATTGAAATGTCACTGATCTAATCATAGGTTGTGGTTAGGACTTGCTTTTTTTTTTTTTTTTTTTTAACATACTGGTTACTCAAAACCATGTCAATTCCATAATGTTGCAAATTGCTGTTGATGTTATATTGGGACTCTTAATTGACTGGGATGATATTCTACCAGCTCTAACTTCAGACCAGAAATGGTCTCCCCAAGAAACTGTTCAACCCATCTGGACAATAAGTAGCTGGACTCTATGCTTGGTATATGTTTGCAAGGAAACAATCTTGATTGAATTTGAACTATAATACTGCATCAAGGTGGAGGAATCCACCAGGGGGGAGGGGAGGGGGAGAGGAAGGGGTGGGGGGATTCCCAGAGCCTATGAAACTGTCACATAATGCAAAATAATTAATAAAATATATATATATATATAAAAGAAGAAAAGAAGCCGCAATAAAGGACTTAACAATAAAAAAATAAATAAACCAAAACAAAACAGGAAAGGCTTGTGTGTGTATCAATATGGCTTCAGGTGGTTAAGAATGCTATACTATTACAGTTCTAATGATTGGTGATTATTTTCAATTGTACCGTATGTGAGTAAAATGTTTATTTTCCCATTGAATTATAGTTTATGACCACTGTCTGCAGTCCCACAGAATCAAGATATTTTTGCTTTTTATGTGTTAAAATTCCTATTTGATGAAAAATTAGCACTTTCATTGTAATGTAAATTGAAAACACTTAATCTGGAAAACTAACGAAATGGAGAGAGAGGATAAGAGGGAAGGAGGAAGTAAGACTATAATATTCTTAGAATTATATCAATGAGCTATATTGAATCTGTTAAAAACTAAAAATAAGTAAAATTAAAATCTTTAATAAAAAGCAGTATACTATTTCGACAATGATAAAAGTATATCAGGCAAACATTTATTTTTAAGATTTATTTATTTTTATTGGAAAGTTGGATTTACAGAGAGAAGGAGAGATAGAAAGATCTTCTGTCCCCTGATTTACTCCCCAAGTGGCTGCAATGGACAGAGCTGAGGTGATTTTAAAGCCAGTACCCTAGAGCTTCTTCTGAGTCTCCCACAGGGATGCAGGGTCCCAAGGCTTTGGGCCGTCCTCTACAGCTTTCCCAGGCCACAGACAAGGAGCTGGAGGGGAAGTGGAGCAGCTGGGATCCGAATCGGCACACATACGGGATCCTGGTGTGTCCAAGATGAGGAGTTTAGTCACTAGGCTACTGCAATTGGCCCGCCAGGCAAACATTTTATGGAAAAAAAAAATGGAGGGGGCTGCCATTATGGTACAGTGAGTAAAGCCAGGGCATGTAATGTTGCTCTTTCGTGGATGCCCTGGTTCATGTCCCAGCTGTTCTACCTCAGATCCAGGTCCCTACTAATGGCCTGGAAAAAGCAGATGAAGATGGCCCAAGTGTTTGAGTCCCTGATACTCATGTAGGAGACTGGGAAGAACCTCCTGGCATCTGGCTGATCCAGTCCCAGCCCTGGCTGTTGTGGCCATCTGCGAAGTAAACCAACAGATGGAAGAGCGTACCCTTTGTCTCTTTCTCTGTAACTCTGATGTTCAAATAAATAAACAAATCTAAAAAAATAAAAGCTTGCCTTCAGCTATAGAGAAATGATACATTTAAGTTTAGCTAAATTCTAATGACTAACTTTACTTAATCATCTAATTAAGTATTGAATTAATTATACACTTATAAATAACATTCATTTCCAGTGATCCCAAATGTGTCTACAAAGGGTCCATGTTAAACCCTTTCTTACCACAAATATGCTTTCATTTAGTAAAACACAAGCTTATATGAAATGAAACAAAGAAATTTTTCTGTCTCAACAGGATTCATCAAATGTTTCTAATAATTGGAACCTTTTTCATTGAATTTGTGTACTTTTCAAATAATTATCTACCTGATAAGGTGCTAAAGATGACCTAGGTTTTGTCTCACAGAAAAGAATTTCCATATGGAAAAGTGAGCAAAGCAAGATTTATTCAACACAGAAACCTTCCACAGCTGCTAGGAAGGGAGCTCCAAGAGGGAAAAGGAGGAGTCACTACTCAAGGAATAATCAGAGGGCGGGGACAAAACCCATCAGAAGGCCAGAATTGTATCTATGTCCAGCCTACTCCCCCCCAAAATAAAAGCCATCAGATGGGTGTGATTGGCCAATTCTTCCTATTCTCATGGTAACGAAGAACTCAGAAAGGTAGAGGAACACTTCTGTCGTGCTAAAAGCACCTACTCAGCAGAAAAAAAAGTATCTTATACTTTTTAAAAAAAGATTTATTTTTATTAGAAAGCTAGAGATACAGGGAGAAAGAGAGACAAAGAAAGATCTACCACTGGTTCATTCCTCAAGTGGCCCCAACAACCAGAGCTGAGCTGATCCCAAGCCAGGAGCCAGGAGCAAATTCTTCCAGGTCTCCCACATGGATTCAGGGTCCCAAGGCTTTGGGACATCCTTTACTGCTTTCTCAGGCCACAAGCAGAGAGCTGAATGGGCAGTGCAGCATCCTAGACATGAACCAGTGCCCATATCGGATCCCAGGAATGCAAGGTGAGGATTTAGCCCCTAGGCTATCATGCCGGGCCCCATCTTGTACACTTTTACAAGGACTCATTCCAACAGGGACCTGAGCCAATTGCCAATAGTTCATCCAATTCCTTACAAAGGGATAGTAGAGAAGCAGATAAACAACCAAGAAAATACTGCCAACTGCAGGCAAACCAAAATAGAAAATAAGAGCTCTCAAAAATTATAAAGAAAAGGCATAAATTAATTTAAGTTTAATTCAACAGGTATGGAGTTACCTTCTAAATTCAGGCTATTACCAAACCTTGGAGTCCAGATGACTCCAAAGGCTCACATAAATTTAAATGAGAAAGTTTGGAGAGGGGAAAAGGGAAATTCCAGGGTCTATGGAACTGTATCATAAAATAATAAAATAAATAACTTTAAAAAAATCCCGAAAAATTTAAATGAGAAAGAAGAATGTTTAAACTGCTAAGGCAATACAAATTGTAAGGCACCATAATGCTACTAGTGAAAAGTAAGCAAACTTTTTTTTGGTACCTATTATATATCAGGTATTGTGGTAGGGGCATTGTAACTCATTAACTCATTTAATATAGAATTTTTATTAAGCAGATATAAATAAACAAGCACACTTTACAGAAGAGCTTTGAGAGTCATAAAGATTAGGGCACTTGTTCAAATTTTTTATGAGATTTAGCAAAATAAGTAACAATCAAAATTACAATGTAAGTGTATTCATACTCGCCTCCCCTATACATTATGTGCTAAAAAATAGTATTTATTTGTTGTTTTTGGAAAGGTTGAGAAACAGGGAGACTTTCCTTCTCTTGGTGCACTCTGCCAAATCCCTGTAATAGCCAGGGCTGACCAGAACAAACCCCGGAGTTGGCATCTCAATCTGGGGCTGCCATGTGTGTGGCAGCGACTAAAGTACTTGAATTATCATCTTCTGCCTCCCAGTGTGTGCATTAGCTGGAAGCTGAAATGAAGTGTAGAGCTGAGACTCAAACCTAGGCACTTTGACAAATAAAAGTTGAATCACTCTGTCAAATATTTTGCCACTACACATTAATCTAATATCACGTTTCATTTTATTTCCTTGATAATTATTCAGCTACATTTTCTTCAAAACATTATCTTTCATGTGCTCAACCAGATGTTTTACATTAAATAATAAGCTTCTCAAGGTAGAAATTATTCATCTAATCATTTATCTGTCCCTACTCTAAAACAAAATAAAGGGATTCTCAATGGACTAGAACCTATGAGGTCCCTGAAACACAGAAATCCAATAATATCAAATTAAAAAAGTAAGCCAGAGTTCAGTTCTTATGAAGTAGCAAAAGAAAGCCTGGCAAACCAATACAAGAAGGTTGAAGCAATATCAATAGATAAATTACATAAAAGGAAGCATCTAAAAGCAAGTGAAAATAAGTTTTCAATATGACTATTAATCAGAGAAACACAACTTAAAAGTTTTGATAAAATTGAATACTCATCAGATTGTCAAAAATATGGATCAGCTAATATGAAATGCTACACTTGATGTTAGCCAAAAGGCCGAGAAGCGATTAAAATGCTGATGAAAGTGGAAGAACTGGGAACTTTCATGTAGCACCTGAGTGAGTATTTTTATCTTGGAAATTATTTTGACAGTCTTTAGTGAAAACAAGAACAGACATATTTCATAACTGAGAAAAC
Organism: Ochotona princeps; assembly: GCF_030435755.1. NCBI lineage: Eukaryota > Metazoa > Chordata > Mammalia > Lagomorpha > Ochotonidae > Ochotona > Ochotona princeps. The sequence goes on from NC_080865.1 coordinate 37,170,970, forward strand.
CCTTTGCTGGCTACATGCCTCAGGAAATATTCCACACATGTTCAAATATAAACATCTTTACTGTAGCACTGTTTATAATGACAGAGTTGGGAGAAACAAAAATGCCAAATGTAAGAGAATAGTTAAACAAAATATGGCACAAATGAAGGGCAGAATAAAAAACTATATTTACATATATATCAACAGATATACATTTTTAAATGTAATGCTGACAAAGAGGAAATTTTGCCTGTGGACAACAGCTTAGGTTCATGTCTGTGGATCCAGTTTGTCATTGATCTACCTATACTGAGTATCCTACAAATTGCAGATTGAGTTAACCAACTTCACAATTGCAATTTATGGAATCTAGATTAACACATGTTAATGTGCCCATTTTTTGGAATCAAAGAAAATAGGAACACACGGGAATCAAGATTTGTAACTAAAGATGATGTATTTAGAAAAGTAATTTGAACATGAAAAGTACCACTATCATTAAAATCACTTTTTTGTCAATGATTGGTCTAATAAACACAATAAATCTAAATGAAATGCTCTGGTTAATACTGTGAAGAATTTTAAAAAAAGATTTATTTACTTTTCTTGGAAAGACAGATAAACAGAGAGAAGGATAGAGAAAAAGATCTTTCATGCTGTGAACCACTCCTCAAATAGCCACAATGCCCATAGCCGAGCCAATCTGAAGTCAGGAGCCAGGAGCCAGGAGCTTTGTCTGAATTTCCCATGTGGGTGCAGGGTCCCAAGGTTTTGGGACATTTTCCAGTGCTTTCCCAGGGCATAAGCAGGGTGCTGTATCTGAAGTGGAGCAGCTGGGACATGAATCGGCACCGACATGGAATGCTGGCACTTGCAGGTAGAGAGCATTATCAGTTGAGCCATCACACTGGCCCCAGCAATTCTTGAAAAATAATACTTAAAATGCTAAAAAAAAGTATTGCCTTATGGGAAACCAGGACATACAGAGGGAAAATCAGTAATGATACAGTGTAAAAGAAATTTCTAATTAAGTGCAGACTAATACGTAACAAGTTGTATATATGCCAGTGTAAGAGATCAAACATCTAGATTTTATTTCTGCTAATTAAGGAATGAATGCTTCCTGCAATAGAATATTTAAATTAAGATTATGCAAAAAAACTAATTATAAAGATAAGGAAGAAAAAAAGATGATTTGTTGATTACAAATACAATGAAAGATTAGAAAACTTCATGAAATGCAAAAAAAAGTTTGATGAGGAGGAGGCAATGACATACATTGTCAACCAATAGTGTTGCCAACTTGAGTGATAATGAAATGCACATATGATAGTTCATGGAAGTCACAATAATTGAATAAAGGAATTTAACAAGAAGTAGTATTAAGAAAGTTTTTTTAGATTTATTTTATTTTTATTTAAAAGGCAGAGTTAAAGGGAAAAGAGAGAGAGAAAGAGAGAGAGATTCTCAAGTTCACTGATTCATTCCCCAAATGGCTATAATGGCCAGAGCTGAGCCAGTCCAAAGGCAGGAGGTAATAGCTTCTTTCTTTGTCTCCTATGCGGGTGCAGGGTCCTAAAGGACTTGATCCATTCTCCGTGCTTTCCCAGGCATATTAGCAGGGAGCTGGATTGGAAGTGGAGCAGCCAGGATTGAACCGGTGTCCATATGGATTGTGACCATATGACATCACAAGTGGAGGCTTAACAAACCAAACCATGGAACTGGCTCCAAAAGAGAAAGTTTTTGAATAGGAGAATGACACAGTTAAAATAGTTTTGGTGTGACAACATAGAAAATGGTGAATATAAGCATTAAAAAAGAGAAAACCAATCACTTAACTTTACATGTAAGGAGCATAAAAAGGAGCACACACTAAATCAAAGACAGTAGAAGCAAGAAAACAATAAAGATAAGAAGTGAGATAAAAAGAAGTAAAAAGTAAATGAATCAAAGAAATCAAACTTTTTGGTGTCATCAATAAAAATAACAAATCTGTAGCAAGATTAACAAGGAACAAAAAGAACCAAATTACTAAAAATAGAAAGGGAAGTAGGGACATTACACCAACAACCAATATAAGCACAAATAAGAGGAGAATATCAACAACTAAAGACCAACTAATTTGACAATAAAGGTGACATTTTAAATAAATTTAAGGGGCTGGCACAGTGGCATGACAAGCTGATCCTCTGCCTGTGGCAGCAACATCCCATCAGGGTGCCAGTTCCTGTATCTGGCTGTTCCACTTCCCAGGCAACTCCCTGCTTATGGCCTGGAAAGGTAGCAGAAGATGGCTCAAGTCCTTTGTCCCTGCACCCACATGGGAGAGCTAGAAGAGACTTCTGACTCCTAGCTTCAGATCGGCTCAGCTCTGGCCATTGTGGCCATTTATGTAATTATTAGTTATATAACTACAACTACTAGTTATTTTTTTTAAAGATTTCTTTATTTTTATTATAAAATCAGATTTACAGAGAGGAGGAGAGACAGAGAGAAAGATCTTCCATCTGCTGCTTCATTCCCCAAGTGTCCTCAACAGCCGCAACGGTGTCGATCTGAAGTCAGGAGCCAGGAGCCTCTTCCAGGTCTCCCATGTGGGTACAGGGTCCCAAGGCTTTGGGCCATCCTTGACTGCCTTCCCAGGCCACAAGCAGAAAGCTGGATGGGAAGCGGGGCTGCCGGGATTAGAACTGGCGCCCGTATGGGATCCTGGCATGTGCAAGGCAAGGACTTTACCCATTAGGCTACCATAATGGGCCCCAACCCTTGAATTTTTATTCTTCCTTTGAGAAGTTGCCTTATGAAAAATGCTACTGGTTTTCTAAGAATGTCCACACAAAAGCAGGGTAAACACACTGCAGATAATGCCTTCCAGAAAGTGCCTTCCTCAGGCCTCATTGCCTCATCCTCCTGCAGAACAGTGCACCCAGCACTGTGCAGCCTTCTTCCACTACAGGACTCCTTTCATGTGCCTGAGTCCTCTTGAAGGCAGAATGCTTTTACAGCAAACATCTAAGCGCTCTGTACTGTGGAGCACTCGCCTTTTCTCTCAGTACAATGGATAATATTTGGGTTTCAATGGACTGCTACAGCAGGGACAAATAACAGAAAGAATACATCACGCATTTGGAGACGATCTACAGCGTCACTGGGTCTGTGCAAATACAGCAGGCTACAGGACTGAAATCCCCTTCCAGGAAACATGCTTGTTAAAGCAAAAGAAAACGAAAGCATATAACATCTTCCCCGAGGCCTTATTTGTCACTGAGGCCTTATTTGTCGACTGTGAGCAGCTCTGGTTGTCACTAGACAAAAATAATAACAATAACAATAATAATAGTTTTCTTTCCCTAAAACATAAGGGATAGCAACCAGAAGGAACCTGAATGGAGAAACATTTTGTTTCTCTTGATGGACATTGATTGCATGAGTATATTCAGTTTCTGAAAATTCACCCAGGTATAGGAAAATGTATACTTTTTAGAGTGTGTGTACTTTGAGAGAAAGTAAAAATTAAATAAATGAATAAACAGAACACAAAGGCTGGAACTGTGGTGTAACAGATTAGACCTAAGATGGGACACTGGTATCCTGCATCAGAGCATCAGCTGGGAGTTCTGGCAGCTCTGTTTCAGATCCTGCTTCCTGCCAATGTGCCTGGGAAGGCAGCAGAAAACAGTCCACGTTCTTGAGCCCCTGACACCCACGCAGGAGACCAGGAGAAAGCTCCAGACTCCTGATCTCATCCTTGCCCAACTCCACCTCTTTCAAGGCAGAATGGAGATTCTCTCTCCCTCTCTCTCCCTCCCTCTCACTCACTCTTTCCTCTCTACCTCCCGCTAAACCTCCCTCTCTCTCTTTTTCCCCTCTCTCACCCCCAATATCTCTATCACTCAGCCTTTCAAATAAATAAATATTCTTTTTTTTTTACTCTTTTTTTATTTATTTTTAATTAATATTTAGCATTATGTGACAGTTTCATAGGCTTTGGGAATCCCCCTCCCCCACCCACTCCCCTCCCCCCTGGTGGATTCCTCCACCTTGATGCAGCATTACAGTTCAAATTCAATCAAGATTCTTTCCTTGCAAACGTATACCAAGCATGGAGTCCAGCTACTTATTGTCCAGATGGGTTGAACAGTTTCTTGGGGAGACCATTTCTGGTCCGAAGTCAGAGCTGGTATAATATCATCACAGTCAATTAAGAGTCCCAATATAACATCAACAGCAATTTGCAATATTATGGAATTGACATGGTTTTGAGTAACCAGTATGTTAAAAAAAAAACAAAAAACAAAAATCAAAGAACAAAATAACAAAAAACAAGTCCTAACCACAACCTATGATTAGCTCATTGACATCTCAATTTTAGTTTATATACAGGACCGGACCGGCTGCTATATACCTTGAAAAGGCTATAGGGTACCATTCAGCTGTCTCGTGTCTATTTCATTTTAGTATTTAGCCATTTGTTGTGTTGAAGTATAATTTTGTTGATCTTGGCAGATTTTGGGATAATCTAGACTGGCTTGTAACTCTAACAAGATATTTGTCGACATTTAAGGTGCAGAACATTTTTTTTTGGGGGGGGGGTGTGCAGGAAAATCCTCAACACCATGGTGAGGAGTGACTAATCTTTGTGTCCCACCCAGCAAGGCATGAGCCAATCCATGCCAGCTCTTTCCTGTCAGATTTCAAGCTCTACTTTCTGTTGTTTGTCTATTTATTTTAGGGTTTTTTGTTTTGTTTTGTTTTTTTTTACTTTGTATGATTGTTTGCTGTGAGGGGTTTTCGAAGCGATCCCGATGGTCACTGCGAGGGAGGGCGGGGGTCCAGAGGTGGAGCCAGGCTCGGACCAGAGAAAGCTCTCCTCCCTGGTCCCGAAGGAGGACATTAATTGTTCTTCTGTGTCTGCTGACCGCTCAGGGCTTCTGGTTGTCTTTCCAATGACGTTGGTTTCTGCGCGGTAGTGTTTGGACTTCTTCCATCCCCTGCGGAAGCTCCGGTTGGGGGTGGGTGACCTCAGAGTACTCAGCCTCCGAGGGCATCCAATTCCCTGTGGCCTCCTTGGCAGTTGGGGTATAGTCCTTGTTGCTCGTATTAGTAGTTTGTGTTGAAGATCTGGGAGTCTTCGTGGTTGGGATCCAAGCTTCCTCCTTACCACCTGCTCCACTCTGGAGTGCCCCCCTGCTCCACGCACATGACCTCCTGTTAAGAGGTTGTCAGGATCGCACCCAATTCCCCCCTCGTGCATTGGTATAGTAGTTTTATTGTTGTTTAGTTCCGCTTTGAGTCTGTTGTCTATGAATTACCAGATTTGACCTTGATAAGCTATATTGTACTTTTTTTTCTCTCACTCTTTTTATGGTCTTGAAAGATTTCCCTGCACTCCCTCCCCATTACCGGTTAACATAGCGTATTGAGGGTATAGTAGGTTTTACAGTTTTTTGATGTAGATCTTAAATATTCTGACATTAATTGTTGGTTTATAGATTATATCGTGTTATCTTATTGCATTGGATACAGGTTGTTAGAGATTGCACTAATATTACAATATACAGGTACTATCTTTCAAGTTGTCATCTTTTCATCTCAGATTAAGGCGAACATGTGGTATTTAACCTTTTGGGATTGGTTCATTTCTCTTAGCATGATGGATTCCAGTCGGGCCCATTTGTCCACAAAGAACTGCATTTCGTTTTTTTTAATAGCTGAGTAGTATTCCATAGAGTAGATGAACCATAGCTTTCTTATCCAGTCTTCTATTGATGGGCATTTTGGCTGCTTCCAGGTTTTTGTGATTGTAGATAGTGCTGCTATGAACATAGGCGTGCATGTTGGTTTCTTGTGTAGGAGATCTTTTGGATATATTCCTAGGAGTGCTATTGCTGGATCATATGCTATGCTGATTTTCAGTTGTTTGAGTATTCGCCAAACTGATTCCCATAGAGGCTGTACAAGTCTGCAGTCCCACCAGCAGTGGAGAAGGGTTCCCTTTTCCCCACATTCTCGCCAGCAAGTGTTGGTGGTATTATGTATGTGTGCCATCCTTACTGGAGTTAGGTGGTACCTCATTGTTGTCTTCATTTGGATTTCCCTTATTGCCAAGGAACTTGAGCATTGTTTCATATGCTTGTTTGCCATTTGGGTTTGTTCTTTTGTGAAATGTCTGCCCATTTCCCGTGCCCATTTCTTGAGCAGTTTGTTTGTTCTGTTGTTTTGGTTTCTCTGTAGCTCTTTGTATATTCTGGAGATCAGCCCTCTATCGCCTATGTAGTGTGCAAAGATCTTCTCCCATTCTGTAGGTTGTTTTTTTACTTTGTTGATTGTTTCTCTAGCTGTACAGAAGCTTCTTAGTTTGATGAGGTCCCAATTGTTTATTTTGGTCTTGATTTCTACTGCTTTTGGAGTCTTTTTTAGGAAGCGAGGGCCTACCCCTAAGTGTTGCAGTGTGTTTCCAACATTTTCTTCCAAAAGTTTGAAGGTTTCTGGATGTAGGTTTAGGTCTTTTATCCATTTAGATTCGATCTTGGTGTATGGTGAGAGATGTGGGTCTTTTTGTTTCTGCAGGCTATCAACCAGTTGTCCCAACAGCATTTATTGAACAGACCTTTCCATTTGCTTGGGTTGTTGTCTGTCTTTTTGTCAAAGATTAATTGACTGTATCTGTGTGGGTTTCCATCTGTTGTTTCTATTCTGCTCCACTGATCTTCCTCTCTATCTTTGTGCCAGTACCAGGCTGTTTTGATGACCACTGCCCTATAGTATGTCCATAGATCCGGTACTGTGATTCCCCCTGTTAAGTGCCTGTTCTTCAGAGTGGTTCTGGCTATTTGTGTTTTTTTGTGTTTCCAGATGAATCTGTGTATCATTTTTTTCCAGTTCGATGAAGAATGCTGTGGGTAATTTGATTGGGATTGCATTGAATGTATATATTGCTTTTGGTAGTATAGACATTTTGATGATATTAATTTTGCCTATCCAGGAGCATGGGATGTACAACTACTAGTTATAAAGGGAGCATTAAGTTCCAATAAAATGGTAGCAGTGAACTTCAGTACCATACATTTTCAGAACATTAATGGAATAAAACTAAAAAGTTACAAAAGAAACTCCAGGTTCGGGCCTTGGGTTTGGGGGCAAGCGCCGCGCCTCACAGTGTGGTGGCTGTTGGGGGGTGCCCCTGCCGGGTCGGACCAATGCTGGGGGCTCATGCCAAAGACACTGCCGCAAGGCAGTGAACGAGTCCTCGGCCTCCCCCAGGACCCAAGAGAGCTCTTTCCTCAGGGTCAGTACACCAGGAGGGAACTTGGGAACTGGCTTAAAATTCCCAGCTCCGCCCAGCTGCTAATATCTGGCAGCTAGGTGAGTTTGGGAGGGGTTCGGGCCTTGGGTTTGGGGGCAAGTGCCGCTCCTCACAGTGTGGCGGCTGTGGGGGGGTGCCCCTGCCGGGTCGGACCCAATGCTGGGGGCTCATGCCAAAGACACTGCCGCAAGGCAGTGAACGAGTCCTTGGCCTCACCCAGGGCGGCCAGTGCACCATGTGGTGCCAGGCTTTGCCTGCTGGCTGCCCGGCGGCCTGCTCTGGGGTTTTTTAAGATTTGTTTGCTGCCTGGGGACACCCATGACTAAGTCCAATTTTAGTGTAGGTGGTAGTGAATCTTGGGTGATTCCCAGTGACAGGGTCATGGAAAGTTTAGGCATGCGTGGGGACTGAGACCTGGTAGTTTGGAGGGAAGTACCCAGGAGAAAATTATGGTTAGTCAGATACACCAACCCAATACGGAATACAGAAATGGCCTGTTTGCCTAGAACATCACTGATCGTCACACACCAGCCCACACCAATACTATGGATGGGGGCCTCTTTGGCAGTGATGGGTACCATTACCCAACTGTTTGGTGGAGTGGTGGAGTGGTTACATTTGGCAGGGTCAAGACTGTAACCAGCACGCGAGAGAACTTGGTCTGGGGGTAGACTCTATGGGGTTGTCTGGGCCCAACCATGTGGAAATACAAGTTCCCATAGTTGGACACCTTAACAGGGTTGAGGTTCCCACCAAGGGGCGCGTGTGCTGGAATGGGGGCTGCGTTCTATCTAGGAAACAGTTGCAGTCACCCGAGGCACTAGTGTGGGCCGGGATTGGATGCACCAGGCCAGTTGAGACCCCAACACCATCTGGTGTCATTGAGAACCAGAAGGTAGATGTGGGACTGACTAGGCTGGGTCTCAACCCCCTTCTGAGCCATGTGTGAGCTGTATGTGGGTATGGACGAGCCATGGCTGGGCTGAAACATCCAACAACAAGAACCAGAATGGGGTGAAAGCCAGCCAGGAAAAGCCACCTTTCCTGCTAGGACAGGAGGTGAACTGAGTAGGGCTGGCTCAAGGACCCCCTGTTATGTGCAAAATCTGGCATTGGGAGGGGTTCTGATGGAGGAGCCTGGGCAACTCCTCTGGCAGGACACAGTCCCTGCAGGTAAGCGCAAGAAGCATGATAGGAAACAGCCCAGAATAGGCCATGGAAAGTTTCCCACTGGCACACGTTCGGCATGGGTCAGGAGCAGACCAGGCTGAATCAGTTCATGTCATCCACTGGCAAATCCGAACACTAGAACAGAGTGTGGGTCGAGCCGGGTTTGGTTACGGCAAAACCAGTACACATTATGGAATGCCAGGGTGAGGTTGCCTGTACTGGATTTGACTGCAGCACCCAACCAGCACACGTGAGATCCAGGAAGGAAGGGAGGGGCAGAACTGGCCGGGGGATTAAGGGGCTGGTCCCCTCGCCGGACAGCTACTCCCACTGGAGAGCGTGGGCTGGGATGGGGACAGACCAGACTAAGCAAGGCTGTAACACCTGTGCGTTGCATGTGGACTAGATCAGGGAAAAGCCAGGCTGGGCTGATTATTTCTGTGGGTGCAAGCATAAATTAGAGTGGGTGAGGGATGTTTGGGCTTGGCCGCAGCATCAGCTGGCAGAAGCTGGCACTGGGGACTAATTCTGTCAAGTCAAATCACAGAACCACCTAAAGAGTGCATAAACCGGGACTGAGAGAGACCTGGGAGGGAAAAAGTGGGTTCCCCCTTCCTGGGTCACTAGTCCCACGGGAGGGCATGAAAACTAGTATGGGGGCTGGGGTGGCTAGACAGAGAGGCACTCAACAACATCCGTGAGGGCTGGATGGTTGAGTTGGTTAGATGGAACTAAGTTTTAATACCCATTGACAAGTACAAGAGCCAAATGGGATGGGGGACAGACTGGTCTTCTGCTACACATACTGGCAAACCAGGGTAGGGGGTGGGCCTGATGGTGGTTATTGTGGGTCACTCCGACTAGGCTGCAGCTCCCACTGGTTAGTGTGAGGACCGAGTACGTGCTGGGCAGAACCAGACTGGACCGCAACACCCATTGGTTCCAGTGCAACTCGGGACTGAAAACAGAACCAACCCAGCAATTGCAACCACCATCGGGGTGATGGACTGTGCCGGGCCCTGTGCTTGCTAGAACATGCAAGAATCTGGTCTTGGAATACCTCAGATAAAGTTTCTTTGGAGATCTCCTCAATCGAACTGCTGGACTCAGAACTCTAACCAAGAAAAGACAGAGGACAGAACAAGTCAATCATTCATCTCAGTTATATGTTGGCAGCGAAATATGGGGCAAACGGAGACTTTATGATGGACCATATCAATCAGTGAATGACCTCATCGAACGAAACTGGTAGCGATTCATAACTGGAGAACATTTTTAAAACCACTTGAGCAAATATCTCAGAGCATGCCCCACATCCGGGACATGGGGTGGGCGGGTAACCGGGTGGGGCTTCTCCCTCAATATCCCCCTTTACCTCAGATACATGATGGAAACAATATGGACATAATAGTATTACCCACTTCCCTATACCCCCTGAACCTTTTTTTTTTAACCATAATTAACTATGTAAAGATTGTCAACAACAATACAATAAAATAAAAAAAATTAAAATTAAAAAAAAGAAACTCCAGAAATTGTACAAATACATGTTTGCTAAAACATGCTCCTGAATGGATTACAAAAGAAATCAAAAGAGATTTAAATGCATTCCATGAAACTAGTGAAAATGAAAACACAGCATGTCAAAACTTATGGGTCACAGCAAAAACAGTAGCAGGAGGGAAGTTTGCAGCAGTAACAGCCTATATTAAAACAAAACAAAACCTGAAAGCCAACTGTTGTGTGCTAAGGCGTTGATTAGCACTAGTTAAGCTGGGCAGGAACTGGGCTTGTGGCTAAAAACACTAGACTAATTGGACTCATCTCTATTCAATTTCCTGGCTAAATTAGGACTTGGGGGGAAGAGTATATAAGGAGAGTTGAAGGCGCAATAAAGAGAGACTTCACAGAAACTTCAACCATCACTGCTCTCTTGTTGGTGCTTCATCCCCAGACCCTCTCCCTGGCTCTGCTGGTTGGAGCAGATAACCAAAAAACAATCTTACAAAGCATCTCAAGGACTTAGAAAACCGACAGTAAATCAAACTCAAACTTAGTATAAGGGGAGAAAGTGTACATTTGTAACAAAAATCATTAAAATGGAAAGTTAAAAGTAATAGAATAGTAAATGAAATGAGGATTTCTTTGAAAAGGCATAAGCTACAAACATTTATACTAAGAAAAATGATTATAATAACACATATAAAAAGATAACAAATAGATAAATATATTAAAGAAAAACCAAAACAGAAACATTACAAATTAAGTGTTCAATAAGCAAAATACAAAAACAGACTGGGAAGATTTGATAATAGACTTTGTGAGGCAGAAAAGAGAATGTTTGATCTGGAAGAGAGGTCTTCTGAAATAATTAGAAGGACCATATGTCTTAGTAGTAGTTCCCACATGAATGGGAAAATAGAATGGCTTGCTTAGAAACTAACTCATGCAATAACAACAGAAATCTTCTCAAATTTAGAGAAACGTATGACTGTTCATATACATGAAGAACTCCAAATAATCATGTTCAGAAAAGATCTTCACCGCTACACATTGGAGCTAAACTTTCAGAAGTAAAACATAAATATGCTGAAATATGCAAGACAGAAATAACAGAACACTTTTAAAGGTTCTCCCATCAGAATAACAGTGAATTTCTCAACAGAAACTATAGGCTGAGAATGGATAGTCCAAACTGCCCAAGTCTCAGTTTTTATCCAGTGAAGCTCTCATTCTTAAATAAAGGTGAAATAAAGACCTTTCAAGATATGCAAAAATTGACAGAATTTGTCAGTACCTGGCCAGTCTTACAAATGATTCTTAAGGAAACAAAGACATTCAGCTTCTTGAAGAAATGTGAAGATAGAAAACTCCCATTAACAGAACAAATGGGATTCAAGACAAACAATAGGAATATTCATGAAAAAAGAAAGATCAAAGCATTATTTACCTTGAGTATAAATTGACTAAATTTTTAATTAGAATATAGAGATTGCTTTAATTTAAAGATTTAAATTAAATCTTCATGTAAAGATTCATTTATTTACAGCTTATTCATTTTACTTGAATGTCAATAAATGTTTTCTATTTGAAAATTTATTTATTTTACTTGAAAGTCAGATTTACAGAAAGATATATGGACAGAGAGAAAGAGATGTTCCATCAACTGGATCACTCCCCAAATAAGTGCAATGGCCAGAGCTGGGCCAGTATGAAGCTAAGCACCAAAAGCTTCTTCTAGATTTCCCACATGAGTACAGGAACACAAGGTCTTGGGTCATTCTGCAATGCTTTCCCAGGCCATATGCAGGGAGTTGGATCAGAGATGGAGCAGCAGAGACGCCACTAAGTGCCCATATGTAATCCTCTGCTGCTACACCATTGCCTTAGCATATCATTTACAGTCTTTTGAAAAAAAATTAATTTGAATTTTCTTTAATATTGTTCACATAGTTGAGAGGGACGCAAACCCAGGTGGTTATGTAAGGATTTTCATATCAATTCTATAGAAAAAGTGTGACTATAGTAAATGTATATATACCCAAATTCCAGGGCATCCAGTTTTACAACACAAGTGTTAATGGATCTAAAGGTATACATAAATTTCAATATAATAATAATGGAGGACACAAACTTCCACTTTCGTAAATGGGAAGCTCAAAAGTTTCCAAAACAATTTAAAAGTAGTGAACTCAGTCTATGAGGCCAATATTATCTTAATTGCAAAACCAAAAAAGATACAATAGCAACAGAGAAGTATAGATCAAAATCTCTGATGAACATAGATGTAAAACTCCTCAATAAATACTAATACATTGAATTCAATAACACATCAAAAAGGTCACCCACTTTGACCAAATGGAAGTTTTCCCATAGATGGTTCAACATATATACAAATCAATAAAAATGATACATCACATCAACAACATGAAGGATAAAAACCATACAATAAATATCAAAAGGAAGAAAGAAATTATCTGAGAAAACACAACATTCTTTCATGATTAAAACAAAAAACAACTTAGGCAAATTGGGTATAAAAAGAATACACCACAACACAATCAAGGCAATACATGATGAAACCACAGCGAGTATCATACTGACTGGAGAAAAGCTGGAAAGATTTTCACAAAGATCCAGAAACAGACGTGATACCCAGGATGCCCACTCACCATTATTCAATAATGTTCAAGAATATTTAGCCAGAACTATTACATAACCAAAAAGAAATCAAAGAAATAGAAAAGGATAAAGTCAAATTATTCTGGTTGCAGATAACATGATCTGCTATTTGGGGAACCAAAAGACCCCACTAAGAGATTATTGGAAATGAAAACGTCAAATTACTTAAAGGAAAACATTCAGGGAATAGTGCAAGACATTGTGATAGCCAAAGACTCTTTAGATTAAGACCCCAGATACACAGGAAATAAAAGTAAAAATGAACACATTGGATTATATATTAAGAAGCTTCTCACAGTAAAGAATATATCAATTAAGTGAAGAAATAGCCAACAAAATGGGAGAAAGCATTTAAAATTATGTTTTTAATAAATGATTAATATCCATAACATATAAGGAGCTAAAGAAACTCAACAGTAAAAAAAAAATTGCAGCTTAAAAATGGGCAAAGGATATGATAAGCATTTTTCAGGAAGGATATCCAAATTGACTAGGATGACTAGCCATCAGGAAAATGCAAACAAAAACCACAATAATGTATTATTTCATCACAATTAGAAGACTATCATCCAAAAGTAAAATAAATGTTGGTGAGGATGTGAAGAATAATGTACCCCAATACAATATTGGTGGGAAATTAAACTGGTACAATCATTAAGTTATACTGTATGGACAGTCCTCTAAATATTAAAAACAAATCTACCACATGATAATGCTATTCTACATCTGGGACTACAGCCAAAGGAAATTAAAGCAGCATATGAAAGAGTTACCTGAACTACCATGTTTACAGCACCTCAGTTCGTAATAGTTAAGGTGTGGAATCAACCAGGAGGTCCAACAACTGATGATTAGATAAAGAAAATTGAGCCAGTATTATGGCATGGGATAAAGCTGCTGCCTGCGATGCTGACATTCCAGATGGGCACCTGTTCACATACTGACTACCTGACTTCTGACCCAGCTTTCTGATGACGACATGAAAAAAGCAGAATAAGATGACCCAAGTCTTGGTCCCCTGCTACCTATGTGGGAGACCTGAAAGATGTTCCTGGCTCCTGGCTTCAGCCTGGCTGAGTCTTGATCATTAGGGAGTGAAGCCGCAGATGAACGGTATCTCTTAATGTCTCTATCTCTCTGCAATACTTCTAAGTAAATAAATAAATAAATGTTCAAAAAAAGAAAATGTGTGTGTGTGTGTGTACACAGGTGATGGAATATATTTGGAATCGACAATCAAAAGTCTCACATTAATGTAAAGTGCAGAAGCTGATGCCTTCACTGCTGAATTTTTACCAAACTTTAAGGTAGAACTAACAGGAATCCTCATTAAACTCTTTCAACTAATTAAAAGGGACAGGACCTCCCAAACTCATTCTATGAGGACAGCATTATCATTATGCCCAAAGCAGACACGGACACAACAATAATGAAAACCACAAGCAAACCTCCCTAATGAGCGGAAATGCAAAGATGTCAACAAATACTAGACAATCAAAAGCAGTAACACATCTAAAAGATCATTCATGATGATCAAGTAGGATTTATACCAGAGATACTGGAAAGTTTTAATTTATGTCTTTTAGCACTGCTGTGTATCACATCAACAGAATAAATGATACAACCATATTATCCACCTTGATGGGTGCAGAAAAAGCATTCAGTGAAAGGCAATATCCTTTTATGGTAAAATTCCAAGATCATTTTGAATAGGGGAAAGCTGAAAGAATTTCCTTTTAAGATCTGGAATCAAACAGGCATGTTCACTCTCAAAACTTTTACTCAAAATAGTTTTAGAAGTTATAGCCAATGCCATTAGGCAAGAGAAGCAATAAAAGACATAAAAATAGGAAATGAGAGACTGGGGCTAGGACAGCTTTAGCTACTGCTTGCATCCTGTCCATTGCGGCCCTGGACTGAGGACTGCTTTCCTGCCATGTCTGATGCTCACGAGCCAGCAGGACGGAGACGGGCTGCTCACTGTGACCTGTGGGGAGACAGGATGCGACCTGACTCTGCTCACACCCAGCAGGAAGAAACGCGAGGTCAGAGGGACGAGGTCTCGGCCGTGACCAGGGCCCCTGATGAGAGCAGTGTCTCCCAGGTAAGGGAGTGGTCCGGCCTGTTGCCCAGTACTGGGATGTGAAGGCCGGATGATTGCTGTGCCCGCCCAGCTGCGCAGCTGTGGGCTCCAGAGCCCTGGGTGCATTCCATCACCCTCCATCACTGGCACTCATTGCCCTGGCAAGAGAAGCCATAAAAATAGGAAATGAGAGACTGGGGCTAGGACAGCTTTAGCTACTGCTTGCAATCCCAGTATCCCACATGGGTACTGCTTCAATTCTTGGCTTCTCCACTTCTGATCCAACACTCTACTAATGTGCTTGGGAAAGTAGTGGTGTATAGTCCAAGTCCTTGGGCCCTTGTATACATGTGGAAGACCTGGAAAAATCTCCTGGCTCCCAGCTTCAGTATGAAGAGTGAAGAGGCAAATGATATTTCTCTCTCTCCTCTCAATCTGTAGCTACCTTTTAAATGCATAAATAAAATCTAAAAAAAAAAAGAAAGGAGGAAGTCAAATTTTCCCTGTTTGCAGATGACATGATTCTACTTGCAGAGAAAGTGAAATATTCCATCAAGAGACTATTAGAACTGATAAATAAATTCAATTAAATAGCAGAATACAAAAATCAACATGCAAAAACCCAGTAAGCATCTTTATGCATAAATAATTAAATCACTGAGAAATTCTAAGAGCAATACATTCACAAGTACAAATAAAATATGTTGTACTAAATTTAATCAAAAGATGTGAAAGACTTCTACAATGAAAATACAAAGCAATTGATGAAAGAAATTGAATAAAAGGAATTAACATGCTCATAAATTGACAGAATTAATAGTATTTAAATGTCCATATTACATAAAGCAATTCACAAATACAAGGTAATCCTCATGAAAACATCAATGAAATTTTAAAATCATATTTGTTTTTATTGGAAAGACAGATTTACAGAGAGAAGGAGAGACAGAAAGATCCTCCGTTCACTCCCTCCACCACCTAAGTGGCCACAACTGCTGGAGCTGAGCTGATCTGACACCAGGAGCCTGGAGCTTCTTCCGGGTCTCCCATGCAGGTACAGGGTCCCAAGGCTTCGGGCCGTCCTGGACTGCTTTCCCAGGGCACAAGCAGAGAGCTGGACGGGAAGTGGAGCAGCTATGATTAGAACAGGTACCCATATAGGATCCCAGTAGATGCAAGGTGAGGACATAGCCACTAAGCTATAACACTGGGCCTGTCAATTATGTTTCTTAGAAAATTAGAAAAAAAAAAAAAAAACCCTAATGTTCACATAAGAACATGAAAGACTGAACAGCCAAAGCAATCGTTAGCAAAAAGAATAAAGCTGCAGATGTTTAAGCATACTATAGAGCTGTTATAACTCAAATAGCATGGTACCAGCATAAACACACAGACATATATAATTGGAATAGAACAGATACCAGAAACGAATCTACGAATCTACAATCAACTTGTTTTTGACATAGGTACTACAAACATATACTGGAGAAAGAACAATATTTTTAATAAATGCTGCTCGGAAAACTGTATACTCATTGATACAGATCAAATCTTTATTTCTGCCTCCCCTTCTATAATAAGAATCAAAATAAAATGGTTAAAAGGCCTAAATGTAAGACTAAATGAAGAAAAACATAGGATAAACACAGAAGAAAACATAGGGCAAAGAATGGAAAAAATGACACACAGTGTGTTTAAAAAAAATTTTTTTTTGAACAAGACCTCAAAAGAACAGGCAAAAAGTAAAAACAAACAAAAAAACCAAAAAACCAAAACCCACAAAACAAACAAACAAACAAAAACCAAAGTAATGATGATGATGATCCAAATAATTATGGGGACAAAATAATAATAAATAATAAACGGGGATAATACTAAGCTAAGAAGCGTCTATACAGAAAACAAGATCAACTGAACGAAGAGAAAACAGAACAGAATAAGTTCAAAGTATTCATCCACAAAAAAGTGATATCCAGAAGAAATAAGAAACTTAAAAAACCCAAAGTACCAAATCATACACTTCCTTTGGTATTCTTCTATTTATTTGATTTTTTATTATTTTTATTTTTTAAATTTATTTTTTATTAAATTCTTTCTTGTGATACAATTCAAACATTACACTTAAGAAACGAGGAAAGCAGGAGAGAATTCAGTTCTGGCACAATGGCTCAATGCCTAATTCCTCTCCTTGCAAGCACTGAGATCCCATATGGGGGCAGGTTCATGTCCCAGCTGCTCCACTTTCTATGCAGCTCCATGCTTATGGCCTGGAAAAACAGTGGAAGATGGCTCAAAGCCATGGGGACCTGAAAACATGTGGGAGACATGGAAAAAGCTCCTGGCTCCTGACTTTGGACTGGCTCAGCACTGGCCATTTGGCCATCAGTGGTGTAAACCAGCAGATGGAACATCTTTCTCTGTCCGTATTCCGATCTACCTTTCTAATAAACATTAATAAATCTTTTTCTTAAGGAGAGAATTCCCAGAAACATAAATACAAATGTACAACACACACATAAAAATGTTCTGCATCACTAGCCGTTAGGGAAATGCAAATCAAAAACTGCAGTGAGATATTATCTTCTTTCAGTTGGAATGGATATTATCAGAAAAGACAAAAATAAAATATTGGGGAGGATGTGGAGAAAAGGGAACCCTTATACACTTTGATGGGAATGCAGATTAGTGCAGCCAGTACGGAGAACAGTATGGAGATTCCTAAGAAAACTAAAAGTAGGTCTATCAAATGATGCTACTATATCACTTCTGAGTTTATATATCAAGGAAATAAAACCAGCATGTCAAAGAGGTATTAATAATACTGAGATATGAATTTCACTTAGTTGTCCATGAAGGGATGAATAATGAAATTTGGTTATGGACACACAATTTATATTCACATATAAATAGAATAACATAATCATATTTGCTATAAAATTGATGGAAGTTGATATCACTTTGTTTAGTGAAATAAGCCAGACACAGAACGATGAATATTGGTGCCAGTGCTGTGGGGTAGTGTGTCAATCTGCTGCCTGACGCTCAGATTCCTCATGGGCACCAGTACAAGTTCCAGCTCTTTCAGCTTCATGCTAATTACCTGGAAAAAGCAGTAGAAAACAGCCCAAGTAGTTTGGCCCTTACACACATGCAGGAGAACCAGATGAAGTTTGAAGTTTCCTGGCTCCTGGTTTCAGCCTGGTCCAGATCTGGCAATTGTGGCCATTTGGAGAGTTAGCAAGCAGATGGACAGTTTCGCTCTCTCTGTGTCTCTTTCTCTCTCCATAACTCTGCATTTCAAATAAATAAATAAATCTTTTAAAAGAAAAGAAAAAAGAAAGATGATTATCACAGTTTCTCTTTCATATGTGGAAGTATTTAAGCAAGGAGAGATTGGATGATGTATACCAAAACACCATCAGACAGAAATAACATATTCTCATGTTCCAAAGCACAGTGAAGCACCTATATTTAACAATGCTATGCTAATGTACAGAAAACTGAAGATCTGGCAGAATCTTAAGCAAAATAAAAAGATAAAAAGTAGAAAGCCTAGTTGCCTAGTTTGTTAAGTTCACTCTGTGTACATGTGTTGAAATACTGCACTATTCTCCATAAAAATGCACTAGAATTATATGTTAATCAAAACAAATGTTGAAAGATTAATCAGAAAAGCAGAATGACAAAAACAGAGGTACAGAAAATGGAAAGGGAGGGGGGAGAGAGAGAGATCTTCCACTCACTGATTCACTCTTGAAATGGTCATAACAGCAAGTGTCGAACCAGAACGAAGCCAGACCCCAAGATTTTTACTTGGGTCTCTTACAGGAATGGCATCTGTCTTCCTAGGTGTCTCAGCACAAAGCTAACTGGACCAGTCAGGGTTTGAATTAGTACTCTGAATTGGGATGTGGGCATTTCAAGTGGCTGCTTAATACACTGTACTACAATACCCTATTAATTAAAAATTTTGATATAACAGAAACACAAAGTTTGAAAGAATATTAAGAAAGTAATTCCAATAACATCAAATGTTACAATTGCTAACAAGAACTTTGAAACTGAGGAGGTTTATGATTTGCACACTAGGACTCAGCGTGGTAGCCTAGTGGCTGAAGTCCTCGCCTTGAATATGCTAGTATCCCATATGGGTGTCAGTTTCTATCCCAGCTGCTGCACTTCCCTTCTAGCTCCCTGCTTGTGGCCTAGGAAAGCAGTGGAGGATGGCCCAAAGCCTTGGGATACTGCACCTACATGGGAGACCCGGAAGACTCTGCTGGCTCTTGGCTTCAGATCAGCTTAGCTCCAGCCCTTGCGACCACTTGGGGAGTGAACCAGTGGATGAAAGACCTTTCTGTCTCTCCTTCTCTCTGTAAATCTGCATGTCCAATAAAAACATCTTTGCATACTAAAACCTCTAAATTATTGTTGAAAAATTAGGTAAGATTGGGTACTGGGGAGGCTATTTGTGGCCTCTTCCAATGTATTCTCCCCTTCTCCAATACAAAAAGAAGAAAGATAATGTGTAAACAAACAAAAAAAGAAAAATTAGGGAAAATAAAAACAGAGATACATAAACTTTGTGTTCACAACTTGTAAAAAATGGTCTTCATTTTTTTTTCTTTTTAAAGATTTTTAAAAATTCATTGGAAAGGCAGATGAAATTTATGGAGAAAAGGAGAGACAGAGAGTAAAATCTTCCATCTGTTGATTCATTCCCCAAATGGCCACGATGGCTGGAGTTGAGAGGATCTAAAGCCAGGACCCAGGAGTTTCTTCCAGGTTCCCTATCCGGGTGCAGGATCCCAAGACTCTGTGTCATCTTCCACTGCTATCCCAGGCCACAAGCAGGCAAGTGGATGGGAATACAAGCAGGGAACTGGGATATTAATTGGAGCCCATATCGGATCCCAGTGCATGCAAGGTGAGGACATCAGCCACTAGGCTACCATGCTGGCTGGGCCCTCTGGACTAGTTTTGAAAATGTATTCCCTTTCTAATTAATTTAGTGATAAAAGTACTTTCCTACTTTCAGTATTCCTCCAATAAGACAAATGTCATGATGTATACTTTTCTATGTAACCATTACCTGATTGTCTATGAAATGAAATTGGCTTATTACTGCATTGTCTTTTATGAATAATAAATAACAGCTATAATCTGTATGGCACAAATTGCAATTAGCACTTCATTGTGCACTTTTAGCCCTGATTAAATTCATCTCTGGAGTCATAAAAAACTTTGGTAGTCTTTAATTTTTAATTTTTAAAATTTTTATACATTTAGTAGCTATTTTCATATAAAGCAACATCAAGAAAAACATAAGATATCCCAAATAAGAAAAATATATTTATATCATGAGCAATATTCTCTAACAATGCTTAAAGATTAGAATGCATCTGCAGTTGAAATTTTAGCTGTTGACAAATTGCAGAATAAAGAGTACAAAAAAATCAAGTGGAAATTGGATGCAATATTTGAAGTCATATCTTTTTCCTCTTCTGTAGGATCAATGTAAGAGGGTTGTTATAAATGGAGAAATGACAAATACAGCGAAAGAAGTAGTGAGGAAATGAGTTCATGGAAAGGTATATTCTAAAACAAATGAAACTGGTCTGTAGCAGCTACTATACTAGAGCTGTATTTTTAAAATTCTTTTTGTGTACTTTCAAAATTTTAATTTTTATCCAGTTTTTAACAGGTACAATGTGATTTGTAGATACAGTTCTAGAAACACAATGATATTCCCTTCATTCTTACATTCGTATTTCATTCTCTTCCTCTCCCACTCTCCTTCCCACACTCCTTCCTTCTACTTTTTTGTTTGTTTTTGAGATAATATACTTTAAATATAATTCACAATAAAAAGGCTTAAGATTTCACTGAATAAGAAGTGCAAACCAAAAGACCCTAGTTCAGTTGGAATAACTGAGTGGAAAAATGACCATTTCACCTATATATAATAAAGCTTAAAGTAATCATTATTTATTAAAACTATAATAGCATAACATTCTTTTTAAAAGGGTTACTTAGTTTTATTTGAAAGGTAGAGATACAGAGAAATGAGAGAACAGAAGAAGTAAACAGTAAGAAAGAGAGAGAGAGAATCTTCTGATTGATGGTTCACACCCCAAATGGCCATAAGAGCTGAAGTTGGGCTGGTCCAAAGCCAGGAGCTTCATCTGGGTCTCCCACTTGGCTGTAGGGACCCAAGCACTTGTGCCATCATCTGCTACATTCCAAGCCCACAGGCAGAGAGCTGGGTCAGAACTGGAGCAGCTGGGACACCAGCTAGCATTTATATGGAATGCTGACGCAGCAGGCTAAGGTTTAACATGTTATACCACTGTGCTGCTCCTCATATTCATAACCATTAGTTTTATAAAGGTATAAAACAAAGTTTTGGAGATGAAATTGGAATGTATTAGCGTGTATTTGGACTTTATCTGAAAATGCATAATGTGTTTCTTTTGGGGTTGTTTTTCACATTATGTTTCAGTGCTGGGACATGCATTTATATGGTTGTCTGCAGTATCCTGAGCTGTTCAACCAATTTTAAACATTTTGGAGATGAAAATATTTTAAGCTTTCTCCAAGTATTATTCAAGGTATTGGGATAATAACAAAATGGATCCCTGAGAGCTCGAGAATGAAGTTTATATGCTGACTACACTGCTAAGCAAGAAACTGATTGAGATATACATGAGAAATTATGTCAGATTACTATTGATAAGATTATGTTAGAATACACAGTAACATTTAATCAGAATGTTACTCACTGGCATGAAATTTGATATGTTAGCAAAAAGTAAATTATGTTTACTGGCTGATTTCTAATGAACTTAATAATTCTGATTTTTCCTTTCATCAGTTTATTGGTAAAATCCATTCATAAAAATTGAAACATAATGTGATTATCCTTCCCTCCATCCCACACTCCTTCCTTCTCTCTTGTGCCATTCTTTTTTAGTTTTTGAGATGATATATATTAAATTTACATTATAATAAAAAGGCTTAATGTTTCACCAAATAATAAGTTAAGCAAATAAAAATCAAAAAGGCCTAGTTCAGCAGGAATATAAAACAAAATGCTGTAAATGACTGAATGGAAAAATCATCAAACTATACACAACAAAGTTTGAAGTAATCACAGATTAATAAAACTATTTAATCATTGGTTTCACAAAGGTATAAAACAAAGTTTTATCAAGCCATATTTGCAGACTACAACAGATAGGGGACTAATATCCAAGATCTACAAAGAGCTTCAGAAACTCTGCAACAGCAAAACAAGGAAATCAGTGAAGAAATGGATGAAGCACAGGAGCAGACATTTTGCAAAAGAAGAAATTCAAATGGCCAATTAAGGTAAGATAAAACGCTCAGGCCTCTTAGCTATTAAGGTGCAAATAAAAAGCACATTGATGTTCCACCTAACTCCAGTGAGAATGGCCTACATACAGATATTAACAATAACTGCTGGCAAGGATTGGAGGGAAAAGGTACCTTCCTTCACAGCTGGTGGGAGTATAGGCTAGCACAGCCACTATGAAAGTCAGCATGGAGAGTGCTCAGACAACTGAAAATTGATCTAACATATGACCCAACTGTCCCGCTCCTGGGAATATACCCAAAGGGAGTGAAATATACATATGAGAATGCGACCTGCAACCCTATGTTTATAGCAGCACAATGCACAACAGTGAAGACATTACAACAATCCAGTTGCTGATCAACAAGTGATTGGATAAAGAAACTGGTATATGTACTCTATATACTACTCAGTTATAAAAAGCATGGAATCCTACCATTTGCAACAAAATGTTTCCAACTGGAGACCATTATGCTTAGTAAAATAAACCAACCCCAAAAGATGCAGTATGCATCTATACTCTGAAATAAAAGGAGGGCTTCCAAGGAAACAGTTAAATGTATCTTCACAGTATGATACTAGATTTTTCTACCTTTGCCTATACCTACCATGCTATGATACACAGAAAGTTAAACTTGTAACTGCTACTAAGAGACTATAATACTGCAATAATATGGAGAAAAATAGTGTGAGGCAAAAATGAGGAGGGAGGAATAGGAATGGAAGGGAGGAATCCCTGTATCTAAAATAATGTATCATGGAAAATAATAATAAAATAAAATATAAATTAAAAAAGCACATTTGCAGCAGCAGTACTGATACATATAGGCATTTCTTTTAAAATTTCTTTTTCTTATGTTTTTTAAAATTTGTTTTAATTGTAGCTTCCACATAGGAGGGAGAACATGCAATATTTTTCTTTCTGTGCCTGGCTTACTTCATTAAACTTGTCCTCCAGTTGCACCCATTTTGCTGCAAATGGTTTACTTTGTTCTTTTTTTTTTTTAAAGTATGTCTATACACCACATTTTCTGTATCTATTCATTGAATGATGGACACTTTGATTCAAAATTTTGGCATTAAACAGTGTTGCTATAAACATATTGCTGCAAATATCTCATTGATACAATATATTAATGTCTTTCGGGGATACATGCAGTAGTGGGATTGCTGAATTATACGGCAAGTATATTTCTACTTTTTTAAGAAATACCCATACTGTTTTCCACAGTGGCTGTTTCAGGCAATGGAAGTCTTTAAACTTGCTTTGCTATTACCTCAGATGTTGTATGCAGGGTCTTCAGAAATGGAAATGTATAGTATGAGAAGCAATTTCAATATTATTTTGTGAAAATAAATAAAAAAAATTTCCATAAGCCTTTGCATTACCTCTAAGCTATAGTATCCCTACATTAAAACTGAAATACACATAGATGTTAATTAAATAGAAATACATATAAAATTATAAGCTATGATCTATTCACAGGCAAAAAAATTTCTACACTATCAATAGAATATATTAAACTTTATTATGTTTTACTATAATTATAATCTCATCTGATCCCTTAAACTCAAAAGCCACTAACATACTTTCAATGGTGAATATAGTCACATTAATAAAGGCATCTTCAAGGATCCGGCGTGATAGTCTAGTGGCTAAAGTGCTCACTTTGCATGTGCCAGGATCCAATACGGGTACCGGTTGTATCTGGTTGCTCCACTTCCCTTCTAGCTCCCTGTCTATGGCCTGGGAAAGCAGCAGAGGATGGTCCAAAGCCTTGGGACACTGTACATGCATGGGAGACCCGAAAGAAACTCCTAGCTCCTGGCTTCGGATTGGCTCAGCTCTGTGTGGGCCATTCCAGGCTGGGTCAAAGCAACCACTGGAACACACAAGGTCTAGTGGCTAAAGTCCTTGCCTTGCATGTGCCAGGATTCCTTATGGGCACTGGTTCATATCCCAGCTGCTTCACTTCCCATCCAGCTCCTTGCTTGTGGCTTGGGAAAGCAGTGGAGCACAGCCCAAAGCGTTGGGACCCTGCACCCACATGGGAGACCCAGAAGAAGCTCCTCACTCCTAGCTTCAGGCCAGCTCACTTCTGGCTGGCCGTTCTGGTCACTTGGGAGTGAACCAATGGATGGACGATCTTCCTCTCTGTCTCTCTTTCTCTCTGTAAATTTGAGTTTCCAGTAAAAATAAAGAAATCTTTAAAAAAAAACCCCAAGAACTTGATATATTATTTTAAAAAAAGAAAACAAGAACCAAAATGTTTAAATATTTTCATTACCAAAAGTCACCCAGAAAAAAAAAAAGAAAATAAGCATATTACAGGTATTTGTAAATTAAATCCAAAATGAGATTTCACTAAGTTCTATTATAACAGCTAAAAATAGAGAGAGAAAAAATGAAGGTTGCAGAATTGCTGCGCTGTCATACCAATGTTTTGCAGTTGAAAAATGACAGGGGGTGGGGTCGGTTTGCGATAGCTCAATTGGCTAATCTCTGCCGATCAGCGCTGTCATTCTGTATGTGTCTTGGCTGCTCCACCTCCCATCCAGCTCCCCGCTTATGACCTAGAAAAGCAGTTGGAGGATGGCCCAAAGTCTTGGGACACTACACCCATGTGGGAGACCCAGAAGCTCCTAGGTCCTAGCCCCTGGTTTTTTTTTTTTTAAGATTTATTTATTTTTATTACAAAGTCAGATATACAGAGAGGAAAGACAGAGTGGAAGATCTACCGTCCGATGATTCACTCCCCAGGTGACCGCAATGGCCGGTGCTGCGCCGATCCGAAGCCGGGAACCTGGAACCTCTTCCGGGTCTCCCACACGGGTGCAGGGTCCCAATGCTTTGGGCCGTCCTCCACTGCTTTCCCAGGCCACAAGCAGGGAGCTGGATGGGAAGTGGAGCTGCTGGGATTAGAACCGGCGCCCATATGGGATTCCGGGGCGTTCAAGGCGAGGACTTTAGCTGTTAGGCCATGGCGCCGGGCCCAGCTCCTGGTTTTGGATTAGCTCTGCTCTGGCCTAAGGAGCATTTGGGGAATGAAGCAGTGTATGAAAAATCTCTCTCTTTCTCCTCTTCTCTCTGTGAATTATTTTTTTAAGAAGAGAAGTGAAAATTGTTCAGCTACACTTGGAAAAATGTTTGGAAGTTTTTTTTCCCCCTTTAAAACATAAGTATAAAGAGAGCAGATTTCAAGTAGATAATAGATTCAATTATAAGAATATAATACTACCCCTCCTTCTCTCACTCTTTCTTCCTTTTCTTTTACTTTTTGAGGTAACAGATTTTGAAGTTACTTCACAATCACACACGTAATTCTCCACTAAATAAAGATTTCAACAAGCAAAAAACAGAAAGCCAGTGTTCTTCAGGGGTATGGACTAGCATTATGAACAATCAGATTCTAAGACAGCAGTTTCAGGCTGTGATGTCAGCATCCCACAGGGCTGTAGCTTGAGTCCCAGCTGTTCCACATCTGATCCAGCCCTCAGCTAATACATCTGGGAAAGCAACCCACATGGTAGACCCTGATAGATTCCATGCTCCTGGCTTTAGCTTGGCCCAGTCCTGGCAATTACAACCATTAGGGGTGTAAACCAGTGGACAGAAGAATCTGTCTCCCTTTGTATGTCTGTGTCTGCATCTATTTCTGTACCTCTATCTTCAGCTCATTCTACCTTCACTTCTATCTCTGACTCCCTCCCCTCCCTCCCTGTAACAATGCCTTTCAAACAAATAAATATTAAAAATACAAAAATATAAAGTTCCACATAAAAATACTGTCTGAACCAAAAATTCTAATCCTATAAATGAGTATGTACCCAAAAGAAATGGAATATATCCTAAAAAATCCATTTGTGAAACTTTAGAGCAGATTTATGCATAATAATAAAAATCTGGACACAGTTGAAAAGTTCATTAATTGGATTATGATATGTTCATATAATGAAATAAAACTCATCTATAAAAAGGATTATATCCTATCAATACAATAAAAACACCAGTAAATCTCAAAAGCATGATGTAAAATTGAAAGAAGCTAGGTTAAAAAGCTATATCCTTCTTGTTTCCATTTTTACTTCATTCTGAAAAACTCAATGTATTTGAAAAGTTTGTGGAAAATAGATATTTGCCAAAAAATCATTAACTGCAAATTTTTCTTTGCATTGAAATAAATGTATCTTTAATTTCATTCTGTATCATTTTTTGAGGTACTGCTGGGAGAATAGATCAGCGGTTGCTAAGGGATGGAGGTGATGGGGGTGACATACAAAGCAGCAGGAAGAAAGTTTTTAGGGTGATTTTATGTAACAATTGTGGTGGGTTTTATACACCGTAGTTTGCCATAATTCATAGAACTATATACATAAAAGGGTTAACTTCAGTGTATGCATCTTATGCCCCAGTAAAACCGAAGTTGTTCAGTGCAAAAGAGAAAGTGTAACACACACACTCTCACACACACACAAATATAGTTTAAGCAGCAAAATGAAAAGTCTATCTTGTTCATGGCTGTATAAGCAAACACATAAATACTAAGACAATGCACACAAAATGGACATGTACACTCAAAAGGGGAGATGAAAATGTTTACTAGGACATGGGATGAAGAAGACAAGACAGATGTACAGACATGAACAAACTGAGGAGTACTGTCTGAATGGACAAGAATTACTAATGATATCAAAGTGTGTTCATTGGATGTATAAAATAAAAGTCCAGAGTAAAAAATCAGAAAACAGGGGTGGAGAGAAACACTGGTTAACTTTTATACAGTGTAGAAAAAACATAAATGTATTCCTTGTGCCTAAATTTTTTTTACATTTTATTATTATTATCATCTTATGATACAATTCCATAGGCTCCTGGCATTTTCCTTATCCCCTCCCAAATTCCCTCCCCCCCACCTAGTTCCTCTATATCATTACTAAAGTATAGTTCTTCATACTCAGTCATATGTCCATCATTGCAGGCATGGACAATGACAGAGAGCCCAGCATCCTATTGTCAAGATACAGTCAACAGTTTCATTGTAAGTCCATCTTTGTCTGGAAGCAGAAATGCATACTACATTGTATCCTCACATCTGGATGTTAGTCTCCATTTCACAGCTACTGTACATCCCCTCAAATGAAAAGTCATAATACAAAATCAACAATAGAAAGAAAAATAGAAATTTACAATGCCATGAAGTTAAATGACATGTTACTTGATATGACAGTCTCCATTACACAGCTATTATACATCCTTTAAATGAAAATTCACAAAACAAAATCAACATCAGAGAGAAAAAAGAAATTAACAACACCAAGAAGTTAAATAACATGCTACTAAATGACTAACGTGTAGCTGAAGAAATGGAAATCAAGAACCTTCTTGAAGAAAATGATGCTACTCTGTGATCTATGAGTCACTGAATGATTTAATCAGAAGTGTTTTGAAGAGATGAAACTAACAGAAAACAAGAAAACACATGCGATACAGTTTCCGCGGATTTTTGTTGGTGAAGTGTGTCTCTTCTAGACAATAAATAGAGGGTTTTGTTTTTGAATCCAGTCTACTAATCTGTGACGTTTGATTGAGCTTAAGCCATTTACATTCAGAGTTTAATATGTATGGATGGTGCTTTGGTCCTGTCATTTGTTCATTGGTTTAGTCTTCTGTTGTCATTTTACTGGGATGTTCTTCCCATATGCCTTTGGTTTTGGTAGGTGCTATTCCTCTTCTCTGTCAAGAGAACATCTTGAAGTATCATTTGTAGGGCAGGTTTGGAAGAGGCAAATTCTTTTAACTTTTCTTTACCATGGAAGAATTTTATTTCATTTTCAAAGACAAAAGAAAGCTTTGCTGGATATGTTATCTTGGGCCGACAATTTTTTCCCTTTAGAATCTGGAATATGTCACTCCATTCTCTTCTGGCCTGCAGAGTTTCCTGTGAGAGATCTCCTGTGAGTTTAATTGGCATTCCTTTATATGTCAATTGATTTTGTTTACGTGCACATTTAAGGATCTTTTCCTTATGTTAGGTTGAAGAGAGCTTGGTGAAGATTGCTTTTGATCAAACCTGTTGGGAGTTCTGAGAACCTCCTGGAGTTTGTTTCCCAATTCTTTCTCCAGATTAGGGAAATTTTCCTTTAT
The DNA here is from genome assembly GCF_030435755.1 of Ochotona princeps. Lineage (NCBI taxonomy): Eukaryota > Metazoa > Chordata > Mammalia > Lagomorpha > Ochotonidae > Ochotona > Ochotona princeps. The sequence continues at coordinate 37,199,210 of NC_080865.1, forward strand.
TATTTCATTAAATACATTTGCAAACTCAGCTTCTCTTTCTGCACCTTCTGGGACTCCCATAACTCTTATATTTGGCCTCTTAATCGTGTCTTTCAATTGTTGAATACTTTTTTTGGCCTGATCCAGCTGTGCTTCCAGCTTTTTTGCTTGCTTCCGCCTGATGACAGGAAATATCTTCCAGTCCTGAGATTCCTTCTTCTGCTTGCTTCATTCTATTTTGGAGACTCTGCATTGTACTTTTCATTTGCTCTATTGTGTTCTTAATTTCTGATATATCAGCCTTGATTTGCTTTATTGCTTCCTTAAATTCTTTGAACTCTTGTATGTGCTTCTCATTGTTGATCAGAAGCTTTAAAATGAGTTTTATGAATTCTGCGTGCCCCATTTTCTCGATGTTTTCCTCCTCAGTTAACTGTGAGGTTGGCATAGGGTTTTGCAACTTTACAGGGGAGTTTTTGGTAATATTCATTGTGCTTTTGTCTCTTCTTTTGCTCTTGGTCATTGTACTTCTGGTTAGCAGAGTCTTCTCTTTGGGGCAGGTTTCTAAGCTGTGCCACCCACAGGTCTACAATGCGATTTTACCTATTGCAGTTGGTACACAACTCTTTGCTTGCAGCCACTTGTGCCACAACCTCCAGTGAGTTCCAGGTCTGGGTTCTTATGTTAGATTTCCACCGTGGTCTCCACAGCCCCGGCTCCTGGGCTCACCACTCTCCATCTCCTGTGATGCTGTGTTGAGGCTGCATCTTTCTCCCACTTCTGGTTGGAGCAGGTCCCAGGATTAGAGAGACACCAGGTATCCTATATAGTTAGGTTGTTGGTGGCACTGATCTTGTCGGAACTTGTTGGACGTTAGGTCTGGGTGCCACATGGACCTACTTTGACCCGTACGATGCCTACAGGACCAGTGCAATGCATGGAACTAGTGAGTTCTCGCGAGCTCAGCCCATGCTGAGTCTCCTGTTGTCCCCTGCAGTCCTAAAGGTATTGCCGCAGTGTACAATGGTGCCTGATAGGCACTACTAGAGTTCTTGATCTGCTGGCCATCAGATCTGAGGGCTACCCAGACCTGTCTTGGGTGTAATCTGTAGAATGCCACATTGATGCAGTTCACTGAGTCAGAAATGAGTTCAGTCTCAGCTCAGAGTATGCTCAGTCCTTTCGCTTGCCTTTGCCTTCTTACGCAAAATGGCTCCCAATTTGGCTCTAGGGGGATGACTGGGCTGTGAAATCCACCCTGTTCTCGCACTGCTCGTCTGGGATCTGCTGCTCTGTCTCTGCTCCTGGTCAAATCAAACGGACCAGCAGAACGGACAGTTCTTTGTCTGGGTTCACCTCCCAAGCTCCCAGTGAAAGTCCCTTCCCACCTTATTGCTGGTGGAGTTCCAGCTGCTGGTGGAGTTCAGATCGCTGTTAGCTGAATGCCACTGGAGTATCAGTCACTGCAACACCACACCATTATGTCCACTGCTTTCCTGTGTCTGTCAGTCTCCAGGTACCCCTCTGCTATTGTTCTGTCCCTTCCTGTTTCCTAAAATATGTCCTCTCTGTTTCATCCTGATTAAATGTTTTTCCGTCCGTTTAAACATGTCCTTACCCTATTCTGCCATCTTGATTCTCTTCTGACTAAACAATTTCATTTCTTTCTAGCACCTGCACATATGCAAAAGAGCTCTGCATAAGAACTCTCGAAAGTCTCAAATTGTGAAAAAAATTGGTAAGTTGTGATAAATCACAAATTAAATGTATACAATTGGAAGTGGCAAAATACAGTATATGCATGTTATGTAAGATTTAAGAATTGCTTAGAAACAGGCAAAATTATATCTGCTGGCATAGGAAAAACAAAGACCTGTATCTTACAAACAGACAAAATATAAAACAATATCCGTAGTGTGATTCTATTAACACAATAATGCCCAAATAATACTTTTTACAAAATCACATGCATGTATAAATCAGAGTAAAAATTTGAAAGGATTTGCATTAAGCTATTAAAGGAAGTTTCTTCTGGGGATCTGACTAGAATTAACTCTCGATGCCTGAATTTTTAGAAGAATGTATTTCTGTATTCCTTTTAATGAGATTTAAATATAATTGCTAGGTTTCATTGATACACTTAGACTCAAAAGTAAAGCCATCACTCAAAAATAAAGTTATGTTAGATAAATTTTGTTAACTAGGTTTGAAGCCTATTTTTTTAAAAGAAAAAGATTTATTTATTTGGAAGGCAGTTTCTGATATCACACAGCCAGAGGGATAAGGAGATCATAACAAATGAGACAGAAATCTTCAGTCTGCTAATTTACTCTCCAACTGGCTGCTATGGCAAGGGCTGTGCCCGGTCAAACCAGGAATCTGGAACTCCACCCTAGTCTCTCATGTAAATGGCAAGGGCCCAAGTACTTGGGTCATTTTCCACAGCTTTCCTAGGTGCATTAGCATGGAACTGGAATGGAAGCAGAGCATCCAGGACTCAAATTAGTGCTCAGATATCAGGATGCCAGTGTTACAAGTGGTGGTTTAACTTGCTGTACTATAGCACCAGCTCTTACAGTAGACTTCTAACCTATGAGTTAATTGAAACTGTGGGAGGCAGATTTCTATCTTGGTTCTCAGATTTCTGATCCCTCCTGCCCAACATACATGGCCCACTCTAACTTCCTTCTTTAGAGTATAGGTGGGCCCCCAAAATATGATATATGTCACTGCCATAATTATGTCACGTAAGAAGATGAAAGAATTGCTTTCAGATATAATTAAGTCCCTAATCAGCTGCCTGTGAGCTAAATAAAAAAGATAATATTGGTGAACCTAATGTAATCATGAATCGGTTAAAATAGAATCAAGGAGTCAGACATTTAAATTATCAGAAACTGTTCCCTAGTATTGAAGAAACCAGCCATCAGGATCCCTATGGCTGTCAAGATATGAATTCTGCCAACAATCACATGGGCTTGGAAGAAGACTCTGAGGTTTAAAGGAGACCCCACTTCCTGTGGATAGTTCATTGCAGTCATGTGAAACTCTGAGCAGAGGATCCAGTTAAGCCATTCCCAGACTCTTGGGATTGCAAGTTGCCATATAATAAAACTGTTGTTTTAGGTCACTAAATTTCTGCCACCTTCTTATGCAGCAACAGAAAATTATTATAGAACTCTGAAATTATTTATGTGTTTATCTCACCACTAAACTGTATATGTGGAGTGTAAACTGAATGTGACAGTATTCTACTTATCTTTCATCCTTAGCATTTACTATCATTGTGACACTGATTATGTATGTATAATTATTCAGTAATTGTTTCTGGAATAAATATTTGGATGTAATGGCAGTTTAAAACTAAAGTTTATATAGATCATGATGTACTCATTCTCTAACTGGGGAGAAAGTTTAGGAAATTAATAATGCATACATAATTTAAAATCTATACCTACTACTGACAGTTTCCAGCATGGTAGAATAAGGTTTAGGAGTTCTCTATTCTGGCCTGAGATCAACAATAAAGTACTATTTCACCAAAGTGATGATTTCCTCAGCAGTGTCACTTAGGATTTCATATTCCATTTACACTGGAAAAAGGCCAAATTCAGAGATCTTAAAATCCCTAACAATACATAACATAAGTAGCTTAACCTCTATAAGGTTCAAGTCTCAGTTACCAAGAAGAGGCTAAAAAATATAGGCCCAGTTTTCTTAGACAGTTGTAAGGTTTAAATCAAATTAGATAAATAATACAAATAAGAAAACGCAATGCAATCTAAAATACGAAAAAAATCACAACTGCAGGAAACATTAGTTGATAGAAAGGAGAAGACAGTGTTCTCTTAACACATGTATCTTCAGCGAAGGAAAATCCCAAGTACAAGAAACTCCACTGTGTAATTCCTGAAACTAGCTCAATTTGTACCTGTAAAATTTTTTATTTAATAATCAAAACAGTGAAATGACTTTTCCACTGATGTGAAAATTTTAAATCGATCTTTAAAATAAAATAGAATTTCATTTGAATTTTGTTGTTAATTATTATGATAAATTAAAAAAACTGTACTTTATACCTTTAAGAGTTAATGCTTATGATACCCAGTGCTTAGCAACCAGGCTTTCTTCCCTAAACACCCGTTTTCAGGGGAGTCACGACTAAAGGGCAGGTGAAAAAACATGATTCAGAAGAGAGCAAGTGTTGAAAATACCTGCACTAGTACAAAAAAAAAAAATTCAGTAAAATTTACTTTAAAATAAGAAAATTCAGATGTATGAAACAAGTTATTTGTAAACCTATACTATTTTTATATCCTGGTTAAAAGCCATTGTTCTGTTTTTGTAATGTTTCAATTGCTGGTTATGTAAGTTTTCCAAGAATTATGTGATTTAATATTTCCATCATGGTAAAGCATACATACAAAGTAAACATTTTGAAATATGTCTGAGGCGACAGATATGCCAATTACGCTGATCTAATTAAACCCACAGACTGTATATATGTACTGAAATGTCATACTGTGGGCCCGGCGGCGTGGCCTAGCGGCTAAAGTCCTCGCCTTGAACACCCCGGGATCCCATATGGGTGCCGGTTCTTGTCCCGGCAGCTCCACTTCCCATCCAGCTCCCTGCTTGTGGCCTGGGAAAGCAGTCGAGGACAGCCCAAAGCCTTGGGACCCTGCACCCGCGTGGGAGACCTGGAGGAGGTTCCAGGTTCCCGGCTTCGGATCGGTGCGCACCGGCCCGTTGTGGCTCACTTGGGGAGTGAATCATCGGACAGAAGATCTTCCTCTCTGTCTCTCCTCCTCTGTGTATATCTGGCTGTAATAAAATGAATAAATCTTAAAAAAAAGTCATACTGTACTGAATAAATGTTATGAAAATGTTAGAAAATTAGAAATTACTAAAGTAGATCATTTTGACAACTTTAAGCATGTATTTCAGTAGCATTAAGTATAACTTTAATGTTGAATAACAACCATCTCTCTCCATTTACAGAACATATTTGTCAACCCATACCGTGAAAAACAACTGGCCCTTCTAACCTCTGAAGGCTCTGATAAACTACTCTTTATTGTAACTCTAAGAATTTGACTATTGTATGTAAATTTTTCCATCAGTGGAATAACACAGTTTGTCTTTTTGCATCCAGCTTATTTCATTTAGCATAATATCTTTACAGTCCATCCATGTTACAATACGTATAAGGATTTCACTCCTTCCTAGGGTGAAACAATACTCCCTTATCTGTATGTCACATTTTGTTTACGCATTCACTGATCAATGGATGCTTTATTGCTTCCATCCTTTGGTTAGGGTCAATAAAACTACTTTGAACAGTGACGTACAGTATCTACTTTGGTTCCTGCTATTAATTCTTTTAAGTATATACCTAGGATGGTAAGCAATGTATCTTCTATTTTTTGTAAAAACTGTCTTTGTATTTGGCTCAACGGCTATACCATTTTACATTCCCAACAGTAATGTACATAAGGGTTCGAATTTCTCCAAAGCCTCATCAGCTCTTGTTATTTATTTATTTATTTTAATAAAAGCCATCTTCAAGGATGTAAATTGGCAATTCACTATAGTTTTGATTTGTCATTAAATAATGATTAAAAGTATTGAGCATAATTTTTCATGTTCTTATTATTCATTTGTACATCTTTGAAGAGATGTCTACTTAGGTTCTTTATCCATTTTTATTTGGATTTTTATTCTGCTTTTGAATTGTGGGAGTTTTACATATATTCTGATTATTAATCCCTTATCAGATATTTGAATTACAAATATTTTCTCCCATTCTGTGGATTGTCTTTTCACTTTGTTTTATCTCTTAATACAGAAATTCTTAACAACTTAATGAGATTTAATCTATTTTTACATTTGATGTCTGTGTTTTGTTCCATCCAACAGATTTTTTTCAAACCTGATGTCTTTTTAAAAAATGTCTTTTAAAAGCTTTAACCCTATGTTTTTGTCTAAGATCATTTATACTTTTAAGTGTTATTGTATTTTATCTACTTTGAGTTAATTTTTGCATTATGGTGTTAGGTGAAGGTCCAACCTCATTCTTTTGCATGTGATATACAGCGTTCCCAGCACCATTTATTGAAGTCTGTCATTGTTTCACTTTGTAAACTGTCGTTTGACCATGTATGTGAGTGTTTATTTCTAGGTTCTTTATCATATTTCAGTGGCTTATATGTCTGTCTTAACAGATTAATAAAATCACAAAAATTATTACATTCCGAGTAAAAAGTCAAGGGAATGATTTCTTTTTAAGACATTTAAAATCTTCAATTCACATGTAATACTTGTAGATTTTAATGAATTGTGTGTGTGTGTGTGTGTTTGCGTGTGTGTATACAGAATAAATAAAACAAACCAGGAAACTAGTCTTTCATTCTTTTTGTTGCTCCCTGACATTTGAAGCTTAGGAGCTCCGCTGTTCCAGCTCTTTGTATAGTGTGTAACACACACTTTTGTGAATTTTAGAAATGCCACTGTACAATAATGAAACAGTAGGAATTGTCACTTCTGTCTCTATTTGATATCTATTAGCTGGTCCCTCTGCATCCTCTTCTCATTCTCAGCATGTAATAATCACTACGTTTTTTTTTAACTTTCTCATATAAGGGATACATGATTTTGAAATTCCTATCCTAAATTTCACATGTACTTCTTAAACAACTGTGATAATTAAAAGTGCATTATTTTTGGATTTCCTTGGAGTTGTTTCCTCTTTTCCAAGGACACTAAAAAGTATACATTCTATAATTGTCTAATTTTACATCTGATTATGCAATAGACCATCCCATTTCTACCCTTAAACTCCCTGAGTTCAACTTGACCAAGGTGCTCTTCCATCTCCTCCTTCAGCATTATTGCAAAATGTCCTAACCACTTCAAGAAAATTTAGCAATGAACTTAAATACACTCAAAAATATCAATCAACACTTTCACATACAATAATAAAAATGTTTATTAGAAATATGCATAGGCCATTTTATGCAATCTTTACAAATGCTTTTGCTCTTCCACCCTATTTTTTTTAAATTTATAATCTATTTTATTGTGTTGTTGTTGACAATCTTTACATAGTTAATTACAGTTAAAGAAAGAAAAAGAAAAAAAAAGGTTCAGGGGGATAGGGAAGTGGGTAATACTATTATGTCCATATTGTTTCCATCATGTATCTGAGGTAGAGGGGGATATTGAGGGAGAAGCCCCACCCAGTTTCCCGCCCAGCCCGAGTCCCGGATGTGGGGCATGCTCTGAGATATGTGCTCAAGTGGTGTTATTAGTTCTCCAGTTATGAATCGCTGCCAGTTTCGCTCGATGAGGTCGTCCACTGATTGATATGGTCCATCATAAAGTCTCCGTTTGCCCCATATTTCGCTGCCAACATATAACTGAGATGAATGATTGTCCTGTTCTGTCCTCTGTCTTTTCTTGGTTAGAGTTCTGAGTCCAGCAGTTCGATTGGGGAGATCTCCAAATAAACTTTGAGGTATTCCCAGATTAGTTTCTTGTATGTTCTAGCAAGCACAGGGCCCAGCACAGTCCATCACCCCGATCAGCTGGTGGTTGCAATTGCTGGGTTGGTTCTGTTTTCAGTCCCGAGTTGCACTGGAACCAATGGGTGTTGCAGTCCAGCCTGGTTCTGCCCAGCACGTACTCGGCCCTCGCACAAACCAGTGGGAGCTGCAGCCTAGTTGGGGCGACCCACAATAACCCCCACCAGGCCCGCCCCCTACCCTGGTTTGCCAGTATGTGTAGCAGAAGACCAGTCTGTCCCCCATCCCATTTGGCTCTGGCACTTGTCAATGGGTATTAAAGCTTAGTTCCATCTAACCAACTCAACCATCCAGCCCTCACGGGTGTTGTTGAGTGCCTCTCTATCTAGCCATCCCAGCCCCTATCCTAGTTTTCATGCCCTCCCACGGGAATAGTGACCCAAGAAGGGGGAACCCACTTTTCCCTCCCAGGTCTCTCTGTCCCGGTTTATGCACTCTTTAGGTGGTTCTGTGATTTGACTTGACAGAATTAGTCCCCAGTGCCAGCTTCTGCCAGCTGATGCTGCGGCCAAGCCCAAACATCCCTCACCCACTCTAATCTATGCTTGCACCAGCAGGAATAATCAGCCCAGCCTGGCTTTTCCCTGATCTAGTCCACATGCAGCGCACAGGTGTTGTAGCCTTGCATAGTCTAGTCTGTCTCTATCCCAGCCCACGCTCTCCATTGGGAGTAGTTGTCCGGCCAGGGGACCAGCCCATTAATCCCCCGGCCAGTTCTGCCCCTCCCTTCCTTCCTGGATCTCACGTGTGCTGGTTGGGTGCTGCATTCATATCCAGTACAGGCAACCACGCCCTGGCATTCCATAATGTGTACTGGTTTTGTCGTAACCAAACCCGGCTCATCCCACACTCTGATCTGGTGATCGGATTTGCCAGTGGGTGACATGAACTGATTCAGCCTGGTCTGCTCCTGACCCATGCTGAATGTAAACCAGTGGGAAACTTTCCATGGCCTATTCTGGACTGTTTCCTATGATGCTTCTTGCGCTTACCTGCAGGGACTGTGTCCTGCCAGAGGAGTTGCCCAGGCTCCTCCATCAGAACCCCTCCCAATGGCAGATTTTGCACATGCCAGGGGGTCCTTGAGCCAACCCAACTCAGTTCACCTCCTGTCCTAGCAGGAACAGTGGCTTTTCCTGGCTGGCTTTCACCCCATGCTGGTTCTTGTTGGATGTTTCAGCCCAGCCACTGCTCGTCCATACCCACATACAGCTCACACATGGCTCAGTACGGGGTTGAGACCCAGCCTAGTCAGTCCCACATCTACCCTCTGGTTCTCCATGACACCAGATGGTGTTGGGGTCTCAACTGGCCTGGTGCATCCAATCCCAGCCCACACTAGTGCCTCGGGTGACTGCAACTGTTTCCTAGATAGAATGCAGCTCCAATTCTAGCACATACGCCCCTTGGTGGGACCCTCAACCTAGTTAGGGTGTTCCGTTACCTCCCCGATTGGGCTTGTTCCTAGCTGTAAATCATGCACCTGCCCGTGGTTGCTCTGAGGACCAGTAGGTGCAAGATCCTAGCTCGGTATGACCTGTGTTCCATGCTGGTTTCTAGTTTTGCTTGTAGACAAAGGTTTGCTCAGTCCTGCCCAGTACATTACGTTCCATTACCAATTTACACATTTTGGAGCTACTACGCCCTGCTTGTACGACCCCCAGATTTGGACGACGTGTTCACCAGCGAAAGCTTGACTCGCCAGGGGAGCTTCCCAAGTACCTCCACTTGATCCACACCCAAACCCAGTTTACATACATGCCATTGGTTTTTAGGCCAGTGCCCGGTGTACTCTGGCCTCCCATTTGGCCTTATATGAGCTGGTGAATGTTGCAGCCCGACCCACCCCACACCCTATTCAGGATGCACATTTGGGTGCTGCTGCCTTGCCCAGTCCAGTCTGTGGCGGATCCCTTAACTTGTGATTGATGGCAGGCTCCTTGGTCACACCTAGCTTAGTCCATAACCACCTAAACTTTAGGTTTACCAGTGGGGCTAAACTTTCTACAGGGTGTGGCCCACACATCCTGCACAGAGTCCACCCCAGGATAAGGTTCTAGAGTGCTGGTTGAAATTATGGACCTGCCTAATGTGACCAGTCTCCTGAACCAACATCATGTCAGGCAAAAAAATATCCTGCTAGACAATCCGGGGCTTATCCTTTGCATTACAGGTGTTCAAAGCTCAGCATTATTGAGTGATTAGAAGTTTTCCAAAAGAAGAGTTACTGGCATTGGGAATCTTTAGGATTGACTCAGAACCCAGAAACAGTGGTGTCACCCTAGAGCTATCTAAGCAGCGATTCGGACATCCATTACCCCAGAGCTTCCCGGCCAGGCGGCCAGCAGGCACAGCCTGGCACCACATGGTGCACTGACCACTCTGGGTGAGGCTGAGGACTCGTTCACTGCCTTGCGGCAGTGTCTTTGGCGTGAGCCCCCAGCATTGGGTCCGACCCGGCAGGGGCACCCCCCACAGCCGCCACACTGTGAGGAGCGGCACTTGCCCCCAAACCCAAGCCCGAACCCCTCCCAAACTCACCTAGCTCCCAGATATTAGCAGCTGGGTGGAGCTGGGAATTTTAAGCCAGTTCCCAAGTTCCCTCCTGGTGTACTGACCCTGAGGGAAGAGCTCTCTTGGGTCCTGGGGGAGGCCGAGGACTCGTTCACTGCCTTGCGGCAGTGTCTTTGGCGTGAGCCCCCAGCATTGGGTCCAACCCGGCAGGGGCACCCCCCACAGCCGACACACTGTGAGGAGCGGCAGTTGCCCCCAAACCCAAGCCCCCTCTTCCACCCTATTAAACTAGAAACATGGGAGTCTTGTTTTGTATGCTTAATTATTTAATTGGCTTTGTAAACATTATATGCATATATTATATCAATACTGAATTGCATTATATATATTGTATTGTTACATGTTTTATTCATCTCCAGCTCAGGTGATGGATTTTTGGGTTGTTTTCACTTTTTACATATTTTGAGTTTCTGCTATGAACTTTTCACGCATAAATTTTGTTTGAATACCTGTTTTCAACATTCTTGTGTACGTAATGTGAAGCACTGTGTCATGTAGTAATTTTAAGTTTAGATTTTAAAGACCTGTCAGACTGTTTTTGCAATTGTTTTTTTTCCATTTTTTAAATTCTATTTTTTGACAATCTTGACATAGTTAATTAGGGTAAAAAGGTTCAAGGGCTACAAGAAAGTGTGTAACACTATTATTTCCATATTGTTTCCTCCATGTATCTGAGGTAAAGGGGGATATTGAGGGAGAAGCCCCACACAGTTTCACACCCGCCCCAGGTCCCTGATGTGGGGCATGCTCTGAGATACTTGCTCAAGTGGTTTTGATAGTTCAACAGTTATGAATCGTTGCCAATCTTGCCACTCCAAGCACGATGAGGTCGCTGAAGAATCCACTGATTGACATAGTCCATCTTAGAGTCTCGGTTTGTCCAGTTTTTCACTGTCAACATATAGCTGACGTGATTGATTGACTTGTTCTGTCTTCTGTCTTTTGATGGTTAGGATTCTAAGTTCAGCAGTTCGATGGGGGGATTTCCAAAGAAACTTTGCCTGAAGTGTTCCCAGACCAGATTCTTGTATGTACTAGCAAGTACAGGGCCCAGCACAGTCCATTGCCACGATCAGCTGGTGGTTGCAACTGTTGGATTGTTTCTGTTTCCAGTTCTGACTTCCACTGGAACCAATGGGTGTTGCAGTCCAGCCTGACTCTGCTCAGCACACATTCGATCCTCACATAAACCAGTGGGAGCTGCAGCCCAGTTAGAGCGACCCACAATAACCCCCACCAGGCCCGCCCCCTACCTTGGTTTGCCAGTATGTGTAGTAGACTAGTTCAGTCTGTCCCCCATCCCATTCGGCTCTTACATATCAATGAGTATTAAAGCCTAGTTTCATCTAACAAGCTCAACTATCCAGCCCTCACGGTTGTTGTTGGATGACTCTGTCTAGCCACCCCAGCCCCTGTCCTAGTTTTTGTGCCCTCCTGTGGGAGTGGTAACCCAAGAGGGAGGAGCCCACTATTTCCCTCCCAGGCCTCTCCTACTCCAGAATTATGCACTCTCCAGGTGGTTCTGTGGTTTGACTTGACAGAATTAATCCCCACTGCTAGCTTCTGCCAGCTGATGCTCTGGCCAATCCCAACCAACCCTCACCCACTCTAATTTATGCGTGTACCAGTAGGAATAATCTGCTCAGCTTGGCTTTTCCCTGATCTAGTCCACATGAGGCCCACAGGTGTTGTAGCCCTGCCTAGTCTGGTCTGCTCCCATCTCAGCTCACGCTCTCCAGTGGGAGTAGCTGTCCAGCAGGGGAACTCCCCCAACCATTTTCCCCCTGCCAGCTCTGCCCTCTTCCTTCCTGGTTGCAACTGTTGAATCATTTTATATCCCTGCCAGCAATGCACAAGGATTCCACTGTTTACATATTCTTTCCAATACTTGTTATTTTTCCTAACTACAGTCACTTTAGGAATGAAGTGATATAATTTTTATTTTCCTAATGACAGCGAGCATCTTTTTAGGTGCCTATTAGTCATCTAGTTGAATATGTGCTTTGAATTACATTCTACACAGATTATTTGCCCATTATTTCATTGGACTGTCTTCTTGTTGTTGATTTATAAGTATTTCTCAGATACCAGACTCTAATAATATATTTTAGGGTCCGGCACCGTGGTCTAATGGCTAAAGTTCTCTTGAACTTGTTGGGAGCCCAAATGGTTGCCAGTTCTAATCCCGGTGGCTCCACTTCCTATCCAGCTCCCTGTTTGTGGCCTGGGAAAGCAGTTGAAAAAGTCCAAAGCCTTGGGACCCTGCACCCGTGTGGGAGACCCGGAAAAAGATCTGGGCTCCTGGCTTCAGATGGGCGCAGCACCAGCTGTTGCGGCCACTTGGGGAGTGAATCATCAGACAGAGGATATTTCTCTCTGTGTCTCCTCCTCTCTGTATATATCTGACTTTGCAATAAAGATAAATAAATCTTTAGTATACTTTTGTATTATTTGAAAATATACTCTGCTATTCTATGGGTAACACTTTTACTTTCTTGATAGTGTTATTTGTAGCAGAAAAGTTTTAACATTGATGTAGCCCAATTTATCTTACTATTTTTTGTACAAAAGTGTTTGGTGTCAGATACCATAACTCATTGCCTTACTTTAGTTAATAAAAGTTTATTGCTGTTTAATCTAAGAAATTGTAGTTTCTGGCCCGGCGCCGTGGCCTAGCGGCTAAAGTCCTCGCCTTACACACGCCGGGATCCCATATGGGCGCAGGTTCTAATCCCCGCAGCTCCACTTCCCATCCAGCTCCCTGCTTGTGGCCTGGGAAAGCAGTTGAGGACGGCCCAATGCATTGGGACCCTGCACCCGCGTGGGAGACCCGGAAGAGGTTCCAGGTTCCCGGCTTCGGATTGGCGCGCACCGGCCCGTTGCGGCTCACTTGGGGAGTGAATCATCGGACGGAAGATCTTCCTCTCTTTCTCTCCTCCTCTGTGTATATCTGGCTGTAATAAAATGAATAAATCTTTAAAAAAAAAAAGAAATTGTAGTTTCAGCTGTTACTTTTACTATCTATCTGAATTGATTTGATGTTAGTTTACAGTATGCAGAAGGGTCCAATTTAATTCTTTGAAGAAAATGTTATCTCTAAATAATTTGTTGAAAAGACTATATTTCCAAATATATAGTGGAAAACGCTCCTACACAGAATAAATGTATCATTTGACATTCTTATCAACAATGTATGCGTTCAAGTTGCTCCATATCCTTGCCAACAGTTGATGTAGTGCATCCTTTAAACCACAGATTCTAATAGGTGCCTTCTAATATCAAGCTGCAGTTTTACAGGCTGAGTATCTCTAATTTAAAAACATTTTGAAATTTTTGAACAATGATATAATAATCAAAAAGTTTCGCAATTTGTAGTGTTTTACATTTATATTAAGAATTCTGCAACATTAAGTCTACGAAAATATTCTACAATTTAAATTCTTTTTTTTAAGTTTTTCTTCTGCTTCCACAGATTTAAGATAATTGATAGCCTGTCATTTTATGTCTCTGGCATGTAATTAGACTAAGTGTCTTCACTGATGTAGGGCATACGTAAATTTTTCTTTTGTTCATCTAATTGGATATTTACATAGTGAGTTGTGAGAATCACAAAATATATTTTGTATACAAGTCTTTTTTCACATATACGATTTCCAAATATTCCCTATCCCTTTCTCTTGTCATTTCATTCTAATACTCTCTTTGGAAAGAACATTATTTAATATTATCTAGTTTATCTAATATTATCTTTGGAAAGAACACTAACTTTCATGATGTTCAATTTGCCAACAATATGTATGTTATGTGCTTTTGCTGTTATATCTAAGAAATATTTTTATAAACAAATATTTTTTCATTATAACAATTATTAAAATTTTATTTATTTTTCATTGGAAAGTCAGATATACAGAGAGGAGAAAAGACAGAGAGGAAGATCTCCCATCTGCTGATTCACTCCCCATGTGGCTGCAACAGCCTGAGCTGAGCCGATCCGAAGCCAGGAGCCAGGATCTGCTTCCAGGTCTCCCATACAGGTGCAGGGTCCTAAGTCCTTGGGTTGTCCTCAACTGCTTTCCCAGGCCACAAGCAGGGGGCTGGATAGTAAGTGGGGTCACCGGGATTAGAACTGGCACCCCTATGGGATCCTGGCACATGCAAGGCAAGGACTTTAGTCACTAGGTTACTGTGCTGGGCTCCCATGCTCATTATAGAAATTCTATAGTGTTAAGTTTTACATTTAAGTCCGTGCTAGGCCCTTACCCGGCGGAATAGTCTGCCCCCTCTAACCTGGCTTTTGCATGAGCTGGTGGTTGTTGTGGTCAAGCCCACCCCACATTCTATTCTTGGGTGTGCATGCAGGTGTTCCAGTCTGGAGCTGCCCAGCCTGTTTCCAACCCCAGTACCCATGAGTGTAGGAGGGTTCTGTGGTCATGTCTCGCTTAGCCCATCACTACACCTGGCTCTTAAGCTAACCAGTGGAAATTGCAGTTTCACAGGGGCAGGCCACAGAATCTGCCCCAGATCTGGTTCTCTGAAGTGCTAGTCAGTGTCATGGCCGAGCCTAACCTTACCTGTTCCCCTGTTTTGATTCTCATTGGTAGGTACTGTGATCTAGCCCTGCCAGGTAGGCCTCAAGTCCTAGAGTTAGTGTACACTGTTGGGTGGTGGTCAGCTGTGAACTCTGTTAAGTAGCCCAGCTGAGAATTCCCCCATGTGCTGCTGCATCTACTGACCCATAAAAGTCCTCCCGTGGCTTCCACTTTCAGAACTACTCAGTCTCAGCCCCCTCATTTACCTGCAAGTACAGTGGCTTTATTGATGGGAGTCCCTTGGAAGCCAATCTTTACCTGCAACATCATATCCTTCAGAGGTCTTCCCTCCCACAGAGCTTGTTACCCCTCTTGTCTGAACAATCCACAGACCATGCACAGTTTCTAAAACAACTCCCATTTTCATTTGATATTAATTCCTTATTATTTTCTTCTCCTGTACCCTCGGTCAGAATTGCCCATAACATTTCTCTTAAAGCATTCTAAACTTTTATTTTAGCTGTACTGTCTAAATGTTTCCAATTTTGCTCATTACTCAGTCCCAAGGATGTTTTTCAACATTTTTTTTCCTGGGTGACTTTGGTTCTTTTGAGTACTGTTATCACCTTCTGCCTCTTAATATTTAACCTTCTATATTTTTCTGTTTTTAAGTTTTCATTATTAACTTCAAGTAATTTTATAATGTTGAGCTCCAGTGTTTTTTTTCTCCACATTTCTTATACTTGAAGTTCACTAGAGTTATTGCGTCTTTGGCTGTATAGTTTATAGGAAGTCTAAAATATTGAGGCATTGTTAATTCAACTAAGTATTTTCAGTTCCACCAGTATCACTTTCCCATTTCCTTCCTAAAGCATATATATATATATATATATATATATATATATATATATATATATATATTTATGTGTGTGTCTAATTTATTTTTATTGGAAGGGCAGATTTACAGAGAGAAGGAGAGACAGAATGATCTTTCATCCACTGGTTCACTCCCCCAAGCGACTGATCTGAAGCCATGATCCAGGAGCTTCTTCCGGGTCTCCCATGTGGGTGCAGGGTCCCAAGGCATTTGTCCATCTTCAGCTGCTTTTCCTAGGCCATAAGCAGGGAGCTGGATGGGAAGTGGAGCAGCCAGGACATCAGCTGATGCCCATACGGGATCCTGACAGTTGCAAGGCAAGGATTTAGTCACTAGGCCATTGCATCGGGCAGTCACTTTCCAATTTTTAATGCCTCAAAGACTTCAAATGTGTTTCTTCTATATTTATCAGTCTTTTTACTGATTTGTTTCATTTTGAATGGTTTACACTGTTACACTTTCATGTCCACTATCATTTTCTACTGCAATGTCTAACTTGCCATTAATTTCATTGCTCAAATTCAGTTTTCATTAGTAGAAGAATAATTTTAGTCATTGTATATCTTGGTATTCAATATCCACTACATTCAATATGTTAAATGTTTTAAATAGTTTAAAAATAATATAGCTATAATTGTTGCAATACCCCTATATAGTAATTCTATAACTTTCCTAATTGAGTATATTTAATAGAATTTTCTCTTAATTTTACATATTTTCCAACTTCCTTAATTCAAAAAAATGGAGTGCAATAGTGATTTGATTTTTACCTTTTTCATTATTCATGTCGTTGTATTATTGTAAGTACCCATTATCTCTTTAAAAAATTTATTTACTTTATTTGAAATGCAGATTTTAAAGAGAGAAAGAGAAATGGAGAGAAAGATCTTCCACCCACTGGTTCACTTCCCAGATGGCTGTAATTGCCAGAGCTGGGCCAATAGGAAGCGAGGAGCCAGAAGCCTTTTTCAGGTCTCCCATCTGGGTATAGGGTCCCAAGGACTTGGGCCATCCTCTATTGCTTTCCCAGGCAATAAACAGGTAACTGGATAAGAAATGGAGCATATAGGACATGAATTGGTGCACATATGGGAATCCCGGCGGTTGAAGCAGGAGTATTAGGCTGTTGAGCCATAGCAACAATTTTAATATTCCTTATCTTTATTCAGGAATACTATTTTATTGCTTGGAAACAGGTACATTTTCATGTTTTAATTTTAAGTTCCTTAAAAAGAACCAGAGCAGAACTCAGTGTACAATTAATTTTTTAAAACAGAGGAGATTCATTATATTGTTCACCATGTCCTGTGACTTTATAGTTGTTGGAAGTAGGTAGGAACATTACCATGAACAGTGTAAGTCCCAGCTCTTAATCATTCTATGCCTTAGAGTGATTTTTTTCATCTAATTTGCCATTTCCTTACATTCTTGTGCTGACAAGGATGCAGACAAATACCAGAGGGATACACCATGCAGATCTTTGGAATTATCCACAGATTCAAGTCAAGCTAACTTCTCTGTTAACAGTAACCACATCATCAGTGATGCTATAAATCACTTCTCTTGGGTACATAATTCAATATGACTACTTTGTAGACAAAAACGTCACAGAGAGGTTGAATTCCTTGATTAAGCATATTCATATTCATGATGTGGCAGATCCATATAAAGAATAAACTTCTTAAATCTTGGCAGTAGATGGTTGCATCAAATAATTTCCATGGTACGTGATTCAAGATTTTTCTGAAGTTCATCATTTTTCATCTCTAAGTTAAAAATAATTTTCAAAAATATGTACAAGGCATACTTAGATGTGGAAGTGCACTGAAGGCTGAGAATTTCTCAGGAAGAAAAATGTGCTTTGTATCTTTTAAAGGATGTGTAAATATGCATGTAAGCAGGTTAGGTAGGGATATGAATGGATTTCCATTAAGGAGAATGTCTGGAAAAACATGGTTAGAAACTGATTAGTGAAGTCTGGAAAGTATAAGCACCTAAATATGCATTGAACAATGGGTCATACTAAGACAGTTGAGTTTTAGTCTGAAGAAAATTATGATTTAGTAATATGTGGGAATAACTTAATAATATTTGAGTGAAAACAACATAGCCAGAATAGCTTAATTTTCAGCCTTTACGTCTCTACTGAAACATCAATTTCAATGACTGACTATGGATCAGAATATCATTGTGTGGATCCAAGAAAACACAGGGGTTGCAGCACTTTGATGGAGAGAGAGAGCGAGAGAGAGCGAGTGAGAGAGAAATAGACACATTGAAGGATTATAAGAGCAATTTGAGTCCTCCCTCAAGGTAACAGAGGCTCAGTGCAAAGAGACAGCTCCTAAACCCACAATACTTCCCATAAGGGAAAGTGAGACATACTGAGCATCCAGCATGCTCAGCTGTATGAAATATACCAAGTTTTGTCACATTCAGAGAACCCATGGTTTTAGGATGGCAGAGACAAGTGTCAGAGCTTGTAGTAAAAAGGGCATAGAGCTCAATATAAACCTAGTTCCTACAAACCATTTGTGGGCTCCATCATTTTGTGAGCTTCACCAAGAGATCTGTTTGTGAACCTCAGAGACATTTCCCAATGAGCACCTGCTTTATCACAGCAACCTCTGGGGTTTCTGCATTAGATACCTATTGCCCAATGTGTGGCCACGTCGATGGTGGATAGATCATCTAAGGAGTGAATCAGCAGGTAGAAACCCCCCACCCCTCCTCTGTCTCTCCCTCTTTCTCTCTAACTCTTTCAAATAAATAAATCCTTAATAAAAATTAAAGAAAAATATGCTTCTTATGAGCATATCAGTTTAGCTCTAAGGACACAAATAGGTTGAAAGTGAAGGGATTATGAAGAAATGCTCTTAACTCAAGGTAACTGAAATAAATCATGTGGGTACTGATACATTTAATTGTAAAAGAAATAATGTGTATCTGTTTAAGTTGAATGTAATTCCCTGACAACTTTAGTAACAGAAGCTGTAGTCTGTAGCACTTCCAGATGACCATGTTTGCTGGCAAAAACATAGAAACAGCTATGTAGCATCTTTTTAAATTAAAAATATTAATTACATGCTCTTTAAGTGATTTGTATAGTTATCCTCCCAAACTGAAGACAGTTGATAGAGTGGGCCTGGCTCCTTGAACGGCATGAAATGGATTTGAGTAACTGGCAACATCTACTGTTTTCAAAAGTACAAGCAGAAGTTATATATCTGCCATGTGTTTACTTATGATCTTCATACTTCCGAAAAAAAAATTTCAGAGTAAATTATGCATCCAACAAATCTCCAAGTGTATTCAAGATACTGGAGGATAATACTCAGATTTCAGTCATTTGAATGACCAACTGTTGGGCCTGGCATAGCATGAGTTTTCTTGGTGGACTCCTCAACTAGACCACTGGACTCAGACCCTGATCACAGGGAAAAATCACAGGATATATAGTCTGACCTTGGAGTGTATGTATCAGGACTGGGTCCCCTCACTTTCTGATGCCTGTGCAGAGGACAGCATGTCGATGTACCTGAAGGATATGACAGTCAGCAGCTCATCATGTAGGCCAGCAGGGGACATTAACTGCCTCATCAGAGGATGGAAAGCAGAGCTGGTTGGACCATTCTCCTGGCCAAGCTTTGCAGCATGTTCTTAGGCCTGGTGATTCAATAAGGTGGACTTAGTCAACCAATAGACCTTGAAAAGATTTTCTCAACCTTAGAGAAATGAAGCCAACAACATCTCCGGGCAATCAAGACCTCTCAGCTAACATCCTCTAAACACTCTTCCCACATTGAGGTCTCTAAGGCATCATCAAATGACCCTCACCTCATTGCCGATGTAGTTTGACAGTAAGGAGTGGCACCCTCCCCTTTCATCCCTGAAGACACAGAAAAAACAAACAAAAAACTGCGGCCTGTGCCCTACTCACCTTCCTGCGTCCCTGACCCTCACCACCCCAATCAGAGGCCCTCAAGAGTATGCATCCCTCTCTACTATGTAAATAATATTAAAATAAATTTTTTAAAAGAAAAAAAAAGAAAGTGAAGGGATTAAAACTTTTTCCATGTAAATGTTAATGAAAGAGAGCAGAGGTGGCTAATGTATCTGGGGGCAAATCAACTTTAGATTAAAAATAAGTCACAAGAAATAAGGGTAATTATGCAATTGTTTAGTAGGCTTTTGATGAATATGATAAAACATCTGAGGTGGTGTAACTGTATAATGAAAAGAGGTTAATTTTGCTCACAAGTTTGGAGGTGTGCAGTCCAAACCACCTGTTGTGGACCTTGGCTCTGGTGAGGAGCCTGGGTAAAATGGTGCATGGTGTGGCATGTGCAGATGAAGGATGGTATAGTGATGTTAAAAAGCAAAGAAAGTGGTTGGAGCCAAACTCAATCTTTTTTAACAGCTCTGCTTTTGAGAACTACCTTCCAAAGGTACAAATTTCCATCTACTCCCGATAATGCCACCTTAAAGCACAAGTCTAATGCACACATGGGCCTTTGCAGGACATTTCACAATGGAATCATAGGAATGACAAAGAGATCAATGAGAGGATGTAATAACTGGAATACATAAACATATAAAACACATGTTAGTAGATAAAATCTTCATAGATCATCCAGAAGAAAACTAATGGCAAAACTTTGTGCTTGAATCAGTTTAGCCAAAATAGATTTAATCAGTATATCTGGCAGACATATACAGAACATTTCATCAAAAAGCAGAACATAAAGTCTTTTGGTATATTCAGAAAACATCCAGGATATATTACATACTAAGAATAAATCTAACAGACTGTGGGTGGGCCATGGCAGGGCAGGGCAGGTCAAAGCACCTGCTAATACACCCAAGACCCAAAGCTGGGAATGAGCATGGTATGGGGACTCTGGGGACTCTCCTGCTAAGCTGTGACCACTATTGGTGAACATGAGAACCAGGGCTGGGGGTGGACAAACCTGGAGAAGATGGCAGCACCTCTTGGTATATGTGAGGCCTGGATCTGGGGACTAGAAGGGCTGAGCTAAGCCTTAGCATCCATGGCTGTGCATGAGAGCCAGATAGGATGTAGGCCAGGTAAATGCAAGAGCTGCGACTGTGGGCAGACCAGGCTGTGCAGGTTGCAGGACATGTCCACATGTGTGTTCCATATTTTGACTATTGTGAACAGTGCTAACATAAACGTGGTAGTGCAGGTATTTTTCTGATCAATGTGCTCATGTCAATGTTTTCCAAAGTGGCTGCCTGGATTTATATTGTTACCATCATTATGTATACATATTCCATTCTGCACATCCTAAAAAGCATTTTGTTACCTCTCTGTCTTTTAGATAACAGTCATTTTGACAGGTGAGGCGATAGCTCATTACTTTTAATTTGTTTCTCTGGTGACTATTGATACTAAGCATTTGTATTTCTTCTCTTTTAAAAAATCTGTTTATTTTCCCTTAGCATAATGGTTTCCAATTGGGCCCATTTGGCCACGAAAAAATGCATTTCATTTTTTTAAAATAGCTGAGTAGTATTCCATGTAGTAGATGAACCATAGCTTTCTTATCCAGTCTTCTGTTGATGGGCATTTCGGTTGCTTCCAAGTTTTTGCAATTATTGATTGTGCTGCTATGAACATAGGGCTGCATGTTGGTTTCTTGTATAACAGGTGTTTTGGATATATTCCTAAAAGTGCTATTGCTGGATCATATGGTATACAGATTTTCAGTTGTTTTGAGTGTTCTCCATACTGATTTCCACAGAGGCTGCTCCGACCTGCAGTCCCACCAGCAGTGGAGTAGGGTTCCCTTTCCCCGACATCCTCGCCAGCAAGTGTTGTTGGTAGTTTTTCGCATGTGAGCCAATCCCAAAAGTTTAGATACCACATGTTTGCCTTAATTTAAGATGAAATGATGTCAATCCTAAAAATAGTACCTGTAAATTGTAGCATTATTACATCCTCAAACAGCCTGTATCACACGCAATAAGATATTGTGATGTAACCAATGAAACAATAAATCAATGAGAGACAGAATGATTATGATCTACATCAAAGAACTGAAAAGCCTGATACACTTTTAATATCCTATGCTATTCCGCAATGGGTCGGGAGAGGAGAGAAATCTTCCACCTTCTTAGAGTGAGTGAGGAAGATGTTAAGTATAGTCTATCAAGGTTGTAACAGGTAACCTACAGACAGCAGACTCGAATCTGCATTAGACATCAGCAAAAACTATAAAGACATACAGTGTTATCCAAGAGCGATCCTGACAGCCTCTTAACAGGAGGTCATATGCACAAAGCAGGAGGGGACACCAGAGTGGAACAGCAGGACAGGAGAAGGCTTGTGTCCTAACTCCGGAGACGCCCGGTACCTCACCAAGGACTATCAGTATGGGCACCAAGGACTATATCCCAACTGCCAAGGAGATCACAGGGAATTGGAGTGCCCTTGTAGGCCAAGAACTCTGAGGTCATCCATTCCCTATTGGATCTCCCAATTAGGATGGAAGAAACCCAGATCCTTCCTCACAGGATCTAATATCATCAGAACAACAGCCAGGAGACCTGAACGGTCCTCAGAAACAGAACAACAGTAAACTTCCTTCGGGACTCAGAAGAGGAGCTTTTTCTGGTCCTAACTTAGTTTCAACTTTGGCTCTCCACTGTCTCTTGCAATGACCATCAGGGTCGCTCTGGAGCCCCCAAAATTAGATCAGATAGACAGAGACCATTAAGGAAAGCTTAGAAGAGACAGGAAGCAGTCAGCTTGGACTCCCATATACCGTACTAGGTAGGACACAAAGATCAGTTACTCCTCACTAAGGTATCAAAGATTTCTCTGCACACCCCTCCTAAAATCATTCTGCCTGTTAGAGTTATAAGCCTGTTTGGGCTATCCTAAAATTCGCAAAGTTCAATAAAAATCACGATGGAATACTATAAGCTGCTAAATATTAAATGAAAATAGACACGAGACTTCTGAATAGTACCTATAACCATTTTAAGGTTTATAGTAGCCAGTTGTGTATATACTAAAATTGAGATGTCAAGGAAGTAGTTACAGGATGTGGTTAAGAACTTGCATTCTCTAACATATTGGTCACTTAATACCATGTTAATTGACTTCATGATGGTAATTTCCATGTTTCTTCCTGTTGTTGAAGTTGTGTAGTGGCATCTCATTGGAGGGGATGATATTCTGCCAGCTCTACTTTCAGACCAAGGATGGTCTCCCAATGAAACTGTTGAATTTATCTGGACAATAAGATGGTGGACTCTCCATATGGTCCGTGCCCACAATGAAGGGATCATGACTGGTTATGAACCATAGTACTGTAACAATATGGAGGAATTCAATATCGGGGGAGGGTTTGGGGAGGGTTGGAGGAATCCCAGAGCCTATGGAACTGTGTCATAAAATGAAATAAAAAGAAAGAAAGAAAGGTAAGTGGGTTACATCTGAAGAACCAAAAATTTATTTATTTTTATTTTAAATGTAGGTTTACAGACAGAGGAAAGACAGAGAAAGATCTTCCATCTACCAGTTTACTCCCCAAATGTCCTCATGGACCAGGGTTGTGCAAGTCCAATATAAAGAATCTGCAACTTCATTCAGGTTTCCTATGTGGACAGTAGGGACCTAAACACTGGAGCCATTTTCCGCTGTTTTTTCAGGTAGGTACATTATCAGATAGCTTGAGTGGAAGTGAACAGTGCTAGAACTCAAACTAGTGCCTATGGGATCCTGGCATCTTAGGTGGCAGATTAACCTGTGGCACCACAATACCAGCCCTGCAAGACATTATTGGGTGAATGAATAAACAAGCGTGGTGCATCCATTTTGCAGAATATTATTTGATAATAGAAGAAAATAAAGTATCAAGCCACAAAATGACATGAGAGAACTTTAAATGTATATTGGTAATTTAAAAAAATGAATCTGCAAAGAAAATGTAATTTTAACTACTTGTTTTTCAAAAAGATTTATTTTTAGTGGGAAGGCAGATTTACAGAAAATGGAAGACAGAAACATCTTTCATCTGCTGGTTCACTCCCCAAGGGGCCACAATAGTCAGAGCTGAGCCAATCTGAAGCTAGGAGCAAGCAGCTCCTTACAGGTCTTCCACATGGTCACAGAGTCTCAAGGCTTTGTGTCATCCTCTGCTGCTTTCCCAGGCCACAGACAGAAAGCTGGATGGGAATTGGAGCTTCCAGGATATGAACTGGTACCCATATGGACTCCCAGCTGTTGTAAGGTAAGGATTTAGACATTGCACTGGGCCCTCAACTACATATTTTGGAATAGGCAAAGCTACAGAAAGAGTAAAGGCAAAGTTTGCCAGGGCTGCTCTGTGGGAGAGGGATGGAAGTGTGGAGCACAGAGAAACTTCAGAGCAGAGAATTTGTTTTGTATGATGCTATAATAGTGGAAACATGGTATTATGTGTCAAAACCCACAGAATATAATACACATGAGCCATAGTGCAATGTATGCACTTTGTAAAAAGTTTTATTTATTCATTTGAAAGCAGAGTTTCAGAGGAGTGAGGAGAGGAGGGAGGGAGGGAAGAAGAGAGAGAGAGAGAGAGAGAGAGAGAGAGAGAGAGAGAGAGAGAGAATGAGAATGAATCTAATCCATCTGCTACTCCTCAAATATCCTCTGCAGTATGGGGATAGTTCAGGCCAAAGCATATCTATGCAAGCCTGATGGGTAAAGGAGCTTAATAAATCAGACCATCATGCGTTTTTTTCTTAGGTGTATTAGCAGGAAGCTCGATGGGACTCCAATTGGCTTCTGTATGGGATGCTGGCACAGCAGGTAGTCATTTAACCCACTGTGCCACAATGCCAATTCCCAATAAATTTTAAGTAATAATAGTGAAATACTAGTTCATCAGTTGTTACTACTGCATCACTACTACTATATGTCAGCTATAGAGTAAAGTGTGAAGGCAGAGAAAAGCGAATGCATAAGCACTCACCACACCAAAGGAAAGGTAATAGATGCAGTGTTGGAGGAGGCATTTCATGCAGCAATTAAAATCCTCACATCTTGTATCAGAGTACCTGGGTTATATTCCAGCTCTGGGTCCTGCATCAAGCTTCCTGCTCACACAGACCCCAGGAGACAGGATGACACATGGCAACAATTCCTGTCACTCATGTGGAAGACCTAAATTAAGCTTCTGGCTCCCAGCTTTGGGTCTGGCCCAGCCTCAGCCATTGCAGGCATAGGAGGAATGAACCAGTGGATAGGGGAGAGCATAGAAAATGCACTTCTTTAAAACTTAAATATAGTGTAGGTATTTGAGATGAGGAGGGTGGTATAACCCAGGTTTGTTCTGGGTATTGGAGGATTCATAGAGACAAAAATAATGATGAGAAAAGAAATGTAGGTTGGGGTCAGCTTCTGGAACATCCATAACACTGGGAGGGAGAGTATGAGTTTTAGTTGGTGGGTGTCAGGGACTTATACAGAGTAATTTTTCTTCTGTGAGTATCATTTTCCTTTGAAATCTCACATTCTTCAATGAGGACTATTTTCTCCAAACAATACCAAATAGATTGATAATAAGCATAAACAAAACTTAAAACTTTTACAACATGTAAAATAAGGTTACTAGGAAACTATCTAATATTTTCCCAAGACTAAAAATAAAGCTTCACTCAAATCATCTGTGAGCTCAACATTTTCCAGTGAAATGGCTGTGAACAATTTCTATTTATAAAAGTAACAAATATCATCGTACATTTTTTGCTGCATTTTGTAACAATCTTATTTAACTCCTCCATAGACAAAAATTGCAATGGCAAAAGTTAATTTCATGTAGATTCTTATTTACTGTGTACACTCTGAATATTATGATCTTTCATTTTAGTCTGATTTCACTGTAAATAATTCTTTACATATTTCAAGGCATTTTGAGTTAAGCAATGTTTTGCATAGTGTCTACTTACAGCTGGAGTTTACTTGGTCTTTTTCATTTTCTCTATTTCTGAAATATGCTTGTTTTTGGCTCAGTATGCATAGCATACTCACCATCAAATCAATCACTGTGTTCAAGGGAATGGAGCATTATTGCAAGATATTTTGATCAAATATCAACTTTGTGCAGAAGAGAAAGTGAGGTGAATTTCACAAAAGACATTTTGAAAAAAAAATCAGTGCTGTAAAGGGGATGATGCTAGTTTAGGCAACCAAAATGACAGGTTCTACAGAAAACAACTAAATGCAGTTATGCTGGTTATGATTAATTTTATTTTTATATTTAGAACATAATGTTCATCAAGGACATCAGGCTGCAACAGCAGAATCCCATATGGACATCCTTCCTTCACCCCTCCCCTACTTTTTTTTTTTTCCATGATACAGTTCCTTAGGCTCAGGGATTTCTCCTTCCCGCTTCCTCTACTGTTTACTCCTATATTATAACAGTGTAGCCCTTCAACAACAGTTACAAGTCAATCATTCTTTTATTTAAGTGTATTATGACATTGTAGGCATAGAGAATAGTATAAACGATAGAAAGCCCAGCATTCTAATGTCAAGACATATTTAACAGTTTCACTGGGATTCCATATTTTATTCAAAAGTAGAGATGCATACAGCAATATATCTCTACTTCTTCATGGTATACTTGCCTACATTATACCCAACTAAAGACCATTATGCTCAGTGAAATAATCCAATCTCAAAAGGACAAATATCATATGTTCTCTCTAATATAAGCCAACCTTCATGCAAAACACAAGATCAATAGATACATAGGTAAACAAGTATTTACATATATTTATCTGGAGGAACTGTATAATGGAGGCAAGTCATTTTACTTCTATACAGCTTACTGCTAATTCCCCTGGGAAAATAGCAGAATCTGGCTCAAGTATTTGGGGCTCTTCCCCAAGTGAGAGATCTGGGTATAGCACCCGGCTCCTAGTTTTTGCCTGACTCAGTTTAAAAATTTGCAGACATTAGGGGGGAGTGAATTGATGGATGAAGGATCATTCTCTATCTCTCTCTGTAACTCTGCCTTTCAAATAAAAAAAATCTTAGAAAAAGATTATGGGTACAGTTATTGGCCAAAATACTGTATTTTTTCAATTTATTGATTCAACCAATAGCTATTTAGAATCTACTGTATGTAGATAACTGCTGCAAAATCTATGGAGGATTCATATTATGATTCAGTCAATGGAGAAAAACACACATTAGCCATAATGAAAAATAATTACAAGAATTTGAAGAATTAAGTACCTAATAACCTACTGCAAACTGTATGTGTGTGTAGCTTTATCACACTTGCCATACTTTGATTATTTCTTATATTTTTGGAAAATTTAATATAAAACAATATTTGCACAGTGGTAATTAACTTCTATTAACATTATGGAGATACATGTTCACAGCAAAGATTTCGAGTTACACACAAAATTGGGGAATTTAGAAATCAGGAAGTGCAAAGGCATTCAATCTTGGCTGTGTATTGAAAGTACCAAATAAACATTTCCTACATGTTTTAATTTAGTTGATCTTGGGTAGTGATGGATTTTAAAAGTAATGTTCCACAAGGGATTTTAATGTGTAGCCAGAGTTGAGACTACCAACCTAGCTTACGTACTTTATGTTGCAATTGAGGAGACTGAAGTTCAAAAGGATATGCAATTTACTCAATATCATATTGCAAGTCTAATTTTCTGTTTCCAAATTCTGAGTTGATAATTCTTTTTCTTAATCTGAGCATTCAGTTGTCTATTACCTGTTACACTGGCAAAATTCTCTACAAGTCTAGTAGACAGGTAATTCACAGGACATAGCATGATAAATAAACTATACAATTAATTCTTTTTTAATCAGGAGTAATCCAATGACTTCATTAGACAAAACAAGTAGCTATACTGTGCTACGCATAGTATATAATAAATTAATAGCTAAGGAAAGTATTTTACTTTTGGGCCCGGTGGCGTGGCCTAGCGGCTAAAGTCCTCGCCTTGAAAGCCCCGGAATCCCATATGGGCTCCGGTTCTAATCCCAGCAGCTCCACTTCCCATCCAGCTCCCTGCTTGTGGCCTGGGAAACCAGTCCAGGATGGCCCAATGCATTGGGACACTGCACCCGCGTGGGAGACCCGGAAGAGGTTCCAGGTTCCCGGCTTCGGATCGGCGCAGCACCGGCCCGTTGCGGCTCACTTGGGGAGTGAATCATCGGACGGAAGATCTTCCTCTCTGTCTCTCCTCCTCTCTGTATATCTGGCTGTAATAAAATGAATAAATCTTTAAAAAAATTATTTTACTTTTTTATTTATTTTTTAAATTCATTAATTACATTGTATTATGTGACACAGTTTCATAGCTACTTGGATTCTCCCCACCCCTCCCCAAACCCTCCCACCATGGTGGATTCCTCCACCTTGTTGCATAACCACAGTTCAAGTTCAGTTGAGATTCCCTCTTTGCAAGCATATACTAAACATAGAGTCCAGCATCTTATAGTCCAGTCAAGTTCCTCGGCTTCTTAGGGAGACCCTGTCTGGTCTGAGGGCAGAACCAGCAGAGTATCATCCTGATCAATTAAAAGCTCCAACATACCATCAGCAACAATTAACATCGTTATGGAATTAATTGACATAGTAATGAGTAACCAATATGTTAAAAACAAATGTGATTTCTTAACCACATTCTGTGGTCACCTCATTGACATTTCAATTTTAGTTTATACACAACATATAACATAACATACATAAAATAACATGTTTTACAAAACATCATATCATCTTTTTTTTTTTTCTTTTTTTTTTTTTTTTAGATTTATTTTATTTTTATTACAAAGTCAGATGTACTGAGAGGAGGAGAGATAGAGAGGAAGTGGAGCTGCCGGGATTAGAACCAGCAGCCATATGGGATCAAGGCGAGGACCTTAGCCACTAGGCCACGCTGCCGAGCCCCAAAACATCATATCATCTTAAATTAAGGCAAACATGTGGTATCTAAACTTTTGGGATTAGTTCATTTCCCTTAGCATTAAGGTTTCCAGTTTGGCCCATTTGGCCACAAAGAACTGCATTTTTTTTTTTAATAGCTGAGTAGTATTCCATGGAGTAGATGAACCATAGCTTTCTTATCCAATCTTCTGCTGATGCGCATTTTGGTTGTTTCCATGTTTTTGCAATTACTGATTGTGCTGCTATGAACATAGGGGTGCATGTTGGTTTCTCATGAAACTTGTGGGACATGGCCAAAGCAGTGCTACGGGGTAAATTCATCGCAATTGGAGCTCATGTCAAGGCCCAAGAGAGGCACAAAATACAGGAACTAAACACATACCTCCAGGATTTGGAAAAACAGCAGCAGATGAGCCCCACACACAATAGGAAACAAGAAATCATCAAAACAATGGAGGAAATTAATCAGATAGAAATAAAAAAAAACTATACACAAAATCAATGAATCAAAAAGCTGGTTTTTGAGAAGATAAAAAAATAGACACCCCGCTGGCTCGACTGACAAAGAAAAAACAAGAGAAAGCAAGAATTAACAGCATCAAATATGAAAAAGGCAACATAACAACAGACACTGCAACCATTAAGAACATAATTAGAAATTACTACAAAGCACTGTACTCCAACAAATCAGAAGACCACCAAGAAATGGAAAAGTTCTTAGACTTATACAACCTGCCAAAACTTAGCCCAGAGGCAACAAACGAAGTGAACAAACCCGTAACTGAAGCAGAGATTGAATCAGTGATTAAAGATCTCCCAACAAAGAAAAGCCCAGGCCCAGACGGCTTCACTGCAAAATTCTACAAAACATTCTGAACAGAACTAGCCCCAATCCTCTACAAACTCTTCAAAACAATAGAAAAAGAGGCAACCCTTCCAAACTCATTCTAAGGAAAGTATTTTAAAAACAGAGATCACAATAACCAAATGACTAGAATAAGCAAATTCCAAGAATATAATAACACTTTATACTATTGACTAAGCTAGCAGTATGGTTAAAAGTTAAAGATGGAGGGTACTATAGTTTGGCTATGATTTGAATGGGTTTCCAAATGTTCATATGTTATGACTTTAGTACTCAGTGTAGAGATCTTAGGACGTGATGGAAACGTAACAGGTTGCTCCTAGTTGTGTGCGTCATCCTTGGAAGAGATTAATGATGACAATATGGAATGAGTTCTTGCCAGAGTGGACTTTCGTAAGGTGAGCCACTCCATATACTTGGTCTCTTCTGTACATTGTTTATTGGTTTCCCACTCTGCCACATGGTGATGCAGCCAGGGGAGACGTCAGCAGAAGTTAAAAAGATGCTTCTGTCCAAACTTGGACTTTCAACCTCTCAAACTGTGAACTAAATAAACCTCTTATTTATAAAGTACCAAACTTCAGGCATCTTGTTGTAAAATTATACAACAGACTAATATGGAAAGATAGAAGAACATCAGATGTGCAACATAGTGCACTAGATATATACAAATCATCAGCTAATGAGATTAAGAGTTTAAAAACATTTTACCATTTAGTGCAAACACTTGATAATCAACAAATTACTTGAAGAGAAGAAATGTTTAGTGTGGATAAGGTACAGATAGGTTTTAAGAAAAATATTCCTGGAAGGGATATATGGAAAGAGAAAAGATCAAAGGTCATTAGAGTTCCTGGGGAAGGAAGACATCACGGTAAATCTTGGGTAGAGCAGTAAATGAAATAGTAGTAAATGAAGTAGTAAATGAAGAGAATAGTAAATGAAGAGAACTGGCATGTATCACTGTATCTCCCATATAGTCATCTTATAGTTGGAGGAAGATCAATGAAAGAGAAAACTGAGGATACAGTTGTTGAAAAGCAGCAATTATTTGTGATTTAAAGAGTTCTGTTCTTTGCTTTTCTCTTTCAATGCACATTTTATAGAATTCCATCTTTGCCCATAGCTTCCAAATACATACTAATGATTCCAAAATCATTCACTACTCTGGCAACATATACTCTAGGATATTCAGTTATTCACGGAATATGAAGATACTTAAAAAATTGACACACAAAGAAACATTATTCAAGGGTTTTAAAACTGAATCAAAGGAATGTATCCTTTATCTCCATGTCTCCACACCTGGTCTTAGCCAAAAGGCCGAGCTTTTCAAAGTACCCTACTGAGCAGCACTCCCCAGAGGAAGGACATTGGAAATATTTGGAGATATTACTGTTAGCTGTTACAACTGAATGGAAGGTGATAATGGATGGTCTAAGGGTATTTTTTGCATAGATCAGAAAATTCACCCAATTTCATATGGACTCCCAAGGGACACAGACTATCTTAGAAAAATGAAATAAAGAGAACAAATTTGCAATGTTTGTTTCTTGCTTTCATAGCTTATTACAGAAAACAAATAGAGGAAGCACTAAAAAAATGGAAAAATTGGGCTAAAAATTAAAAAAATAAAAAAATTAAAAATAATGAAAAAAGTGGTAAAATCATCCAGGTTTATGGATTTTATAATATAATATGAAATATAATATGGAATATTATAACTAATCAAAATATCCATACTAACTAAACAATTTGCATATTCAATAAGAGCCCATTCAAAACACTAACAACATTCTTCACAGATATAGGAAAAAATCCAAAAATTAATATGAGAACACTAAGTGACCCCAAACAGTCAATGCAAAGATCTAAATGCAATACCTGAAGCCATCAAATATGTCAGGAAATATGTCAGGGTAAACACTGCAAAACACTGACTTATGCAAAGACTTCTTGGATAAGACCCCCAAAATTACAGGCAATAAAGACAGTAACTGACTAATGATATTACATCAAGCTAAGAAGCTTCTGAACTATTAAGGAAATACTCAATAAAGTGAAGGCAACTGATAGAATGGAAGAAAATATTCACACACAAAGCATGTAACTAATATAGCTTTTTTACCCAGAATCTATAAAAACTGAAGAAACTCAATAACAACAAAACAATCTAGTGAAGAAATAGGCAAAGGCTATAAACAGGCATTTTTCAAAGGAGAAAATCAGGGCAAATAAAAAACATAATGAGGTATCATCTTACTCCAGTTAAAATGGTTATCACTCCAAAATGAGAAACTGACAAATCACGGTTAGGATATAGAGAAAAAAAGGTACCCTAATATTCTGTTGGTAGGAATGTAAATTGTTATAATCATTATGGAAGACAGTACAGAGATTCCTCAGAGATCTGAAAATGGTTTTACCATACAAACCTGTCATCCTACTCCTGGGAACATATTCATAGGAAATGATATCAGCACACGGAAGTACTAACTATACTCCCATGCTTACAGTAGTAGCTCATTTCATAACATCCAAGATAAGAAATCAACCTTGAAGTCCACTAACTGCTGACTGGATAGAGAAAATATGCACATGATGGAATGCTACTTGGTGATAAGGAGAATGAAGTTTTGACTTTTGCAACAAAATAGATGCAACAACAGATTTTTATGCTTAGTGAAATAAGCCAGATGCAAAAAGATAAATGCCATATTTTCTCTGACTTAGAGTAGCCAATACTGACAGTGTAAAAAAGTTAATGTATGTGAGTGAAACTGCCATCTTGTGATTTTCTTAACATTTATAGCCCTTGTCTATATCCCTGCTACACAATGGTCTTTAATAAAGACCATTCTTTATGTACATAAAGAAAACAGTTTCAAGTATTTCATTTACAATTTGAATACTATAATTTTTCTTTCCATCTTCTCTCCCTCCATCCCTTCTTAAACAGTGGTCTTTGTATTTTTTTGACTAGTTAAACTCTTTATTTAGTGGCGCATTTAGCATCAGATTATGAAGTAAATCTAAAATTTTAAAATGCCATCACAAAATATAAAAGAATGAAAGGGAAGGAAATATTATATTTTTTTAGAATTGTATTTATGCACTAAATGAAATCTGCTCTCTCTCTTTTCCTCTCGATCTGTGTTTAGCTTAGTACAGAATGAGGAAGCATGTCGGCAGCTAAGTATGGACACTCATGCAATGACCTCTTTGCAGATACACTAAGTTCAACATTTACTTACACACAAAGTCAGTTTTACAAAAAAACAGAGAAGTCTGTAGTTTCCTGCAGGCTTTCCTGAGGGACCACAGGACCTCATTTTAGTATAAGATTAAAAGAAAAATACACACTGAAGAAATCAGGAAGTTAAAGTTGCCTGCAACACTCTTCCCCCTCCCCCAAAGTTTCTAATAGCTTATTAACAGAAAGAGATACGTTCCACGTGGGAGAGAAAGAATTGAATCCCAGAGCCAGGTAGACTTTAAAAAATTCAGATAGACCTCAGCTATATGTTTGCAGAAAAAAACTGGACAAGGGGAAACTCTATGATGGACTATGTCAATCAGTGGACTGCACGAGCCTCATCGTACCTGGACTGTTGCTGATGATATGTTGGAGCTTCTAATTGATCCAGGTGATACTCTGCTGGCTCTGCCTTCAAACCTGAGAGGGCCTCCCTGGGGGGCCGTTGAACTTGACTGGACAAGTGGGATGCTAGACTCTGTATGGTGTGGGCTTGTAATTAGGGAATCCCAACGGAACTTGAGCTGTGGTTATGAATCAAGGTGAAGGAATTCACCATGGGGGAAGGGTTGGGGGTGAAGGGGGGGAGAATCCCAGTACCTATGAAATTGTGTCATGTAATACAATGTAATTAATGAATAAATGAATAGAAAAAGAAAAAAAATTCAGGTAGAGTCACACAGCCACTGACTCCACATCTGGACCTGCAGATCCTCTAGAACCAGGCATATACATAATCTCAAATCTCTAGAAGAATGAACAGCTAAGACTCCACCTTCTGTGGAATACGACAGGAAAGGGAGGAAAGAACCTTGCCTTGGAGCTCAGAGCCTGGCCTATTATTATGAAACCTAGCAGCTGGCAGAGCCCTAATGCCTTGATTTCCAGGGTAATGCTACCAGAACAATCCTCTGAAGTTGGCTGGCCCTGAGGTAAGCTCTATGCTCTGGTGGAATGGACTTTTTCTGGTATATGTCACCATCGGCCTCAGGTGGGTCTGCTTTGCACTGCAGCACCTTCTGGGACCAATGACTTGTGAGACCAAGCTTTGAGACAATTTGATATTTGAGAAATCAGGAGGTTGCTGTTATCACTCTATTCCAGCCTTAGGCAGACAGCGGGAAGCCACAGAACTATCTTGAGACTCAGTGCTTGGCTTACAAAGCTCAACAACTGCGACATGCTAACAGTCATCCTACCTTAGGCAAATGCATACAGACAGACTCTTTGGAATTACCCCAGTATCTGGTGGAAACTTACATTCTGATATGATGGAACTGCTTTCACTTGTATCACCACCAGCCTCATACAGGCCTGCTGTGGACCTGATATGGTCCTGGCATTCATCCCAGGATTGCATAGGAACAATGACAGTCAGATCTCAGTATGATTTTCCCTGCGCCTTCTTAGGTAGATGAATGGCAGTTTTGACCACACCTTTTACAATCTTGGGAAGACAGCAAAGAACTGCAAGTTTCTGTTCTCCAAGCCAGTACCTACAGTTATGGGACTTGATTTAGTACCAAATGGAATTCCGTGGTTGAAATTCTTATGCCCTAGCCCGCTAGCACCAGTGGCTGTTAGCAGGGGCATATGGCTGTGTGTACACTTGAGCACAGAGAAGATGCATGCTCCATCTGTTTTCTATTATCATGGTATTACTGGATTTAGGACTAGAAATCTGAGTTTTAGCCTCAGTCAAAGGAAGTTAAAGGGATTGTCCTGTTTTAAACACTTCTCTAGCAAATTCTTAATAATAGACTAATTTTATGTTTGGGAAAAATCTGAGGTTAGGGAGTTTTGTGGGGGCTGAAGTGAAATATAATCAATAGCGTCAGATCCAGGAAAAAAATCTTATTTAAGAGTGTTACCTAGTACCAATGTGGAACATTCACAGGCTAAGAGAAAATAGTTTCAAAATCCCAGAAAAACACCCACAAAGTAAGACACAGTACTATAACCAATCCTTCAATGTGCAAGGACATTGCTGTATATCAACATACCTTAAGAACTCCCATGGGGTGGAGGTATTGTGACATAGTGGGTAAAGCTTCTGTGTATGATCATGGCATCCCATATGAGCATTAGTTTGTGTCCCAGTAGTTCTACTTCTGATCCAATTCCTTTGCAATATCCTGGAAAATTAGTAGAAGATGGCCCAAGTGTTTGGCACACTGCTACCCATGTGGGAAACCTGTAAGAAGTTTTGGGCTCCTGGCTTCAGCCAAGGCTATTGTGGACATTTGGGTAGTGAATCTGCAGATGGAAGACCTCTCTCTCTCTGGCTTTCATACAAATAACCATTTAAAAAATTTTTTAAAAAGGGCCTGGCGCAGTGGCCCTAGCGGCTGAAGTCCCTGCCTTGAACATGCCAGGATCCCATATGGACACTGGTTCTAATCCCGGCAGCTCCACTTCCCATCCAGCTCCCTGCTTGTGGCCTGGGAAAGCAGTCCAGGACGGCCCAAAGCCTTGGGACCCTGCACCCGCGCGGGAGACCCAGAAGAGGTTCCTGGTTTCTGGCTTTGGATTGGCGGAGCATCGGCTGTTGCGGTCACTTGGGGAGTGAATCATTGGACAGAAGATCTTCCTCTTTGTCTCCCCTCCTTTCTGAATATCTAACTTTGTAATAAAAATAAATAAATCTTAAAAAAATTAAAAAAAGACTTCCAGTGAACTATGACTTTAGTTAAACACCAAAAACTAAGGGACCAAAAAATAAACATCTAGCAACTGAAAATTTCAACTCCCAGATGAAGATTTCAAAAGAGCTGCTTAATGAACTTTAAGAGAACAGAGAGAAACAGTTTAGCGCTCCAAAAGAATTGACAGAATTAAGCATAATCAGAAATCCTTCCACCAAAATTTACACTAGGTGAAATTAAAACACAGCAGAAGGCATCAGTAGCAGAATAAAGCAAGCAGGAAAGACTTGGTGAACTGAAAAACAGGCTTTCTGAAAATACGTTATTAAAAAGGAAAAAAAAGAATCAAGAGGAATTAAGAAAGTTTATAGGATTTGAGAGTATCGAGGAAAGAACAAATATTGAAGTAAGTAACAAGGATCAAGAGAGAGTTGGGAGTGCTAATGGCATAGAAAGCATATTCAAAAAGATAACAAAAAAGTTCCCAAACTATCAGTAACAACTATCCGGGTACAGGAAAGTCAAAAGTCACCAATCAGATCAAACCCCATGAAGACTTCTCCAAGACACATTAATTTTGAAATTTTCTAAGACTAAAGATTTATATAGAAGATTCTTAAATTCCCAAGAAGAAAGAGGCAAACAATGCAAAAAGGGATCCCATTTTGTCTGAAAGTAGACTTTTCGGCAGAAGTTACAATTCAGACAAAAAGGAGTAAGACATTCACAGTAGTAAAGAAAAAAAAATTACCATTCAGAAATACTCCATCCAGCAAAGCAATGTTTCAGATACGAGGGAGTGATAATTCCCAAACAAAAGCTTACAGAATTTATCATTGCCAAATCAGGCTTACAAGAAATGGTAAAGAGAGTTCTTCAAATTGAAACAAAGAGAAGCTAATGAGCACCATAACATCAGAAAAGGGAAAACTTCTTGGTAGCACTGGTGTGGTATGGTACAAAGTATTAAACTGCCACTTCTGACACTCTCACTACATATCAGAGTGCTGGTTGGAATTCTGACTACTACACTTCCAATCCAGATCCCCTTTCATACACCTGGGAAAGCAGTACAGAATGGCTAACGTCTTTGGGCCATTGTCAGTCAGTGGAGACCTGGATGAAGTTTTGGGCTCCTGGCTTTGACCTGGTCCAGTTCTGGCAATGGTGAGAAGTGAGCCAGCAGACAGAAAGCAGTGTGTGTGTTTCCCTCTGTTTTTCAAATAATAAATAAAATTTTAAAAGATTTATTTATTTTTATTGGAAAGCCAGACATAGAGAGAGGAGGAGATCCTCTCCTCAAGTGGCCACAGCAGCCAGAATTGAGTTGATTCAAAGCCAGGAGCCTGGAGCCTCCTCTGGGTCTCCCGTGCGGGTGCAAGGTCCCAAGCAAGGTCTTGGCCTGTCCTTGACTGCTTTCCCAGGCCACAAGCAAGGGGCTGGATGGGAACCAGGGCCAGCAGGACATAGGTTCATTTCCAGATAATGCACTCAAAGGGCATTAAGCATAGAGTGTGAAAACTGAGTTTCCTTGAGAGCTGCTTGGAAGCCTGATGGTGTGTGAAGTTAGTGAGCCAAATAGAGTTGTTCTCCCACAAGAACCACTCGGCTGATTCTTCTTCAATATGCCCTTCACCAACATGCAGTGTTTCCTTGATTGAAGTGTTTCCCAGCGTGTGTAAGGCGAGGACTTCAGCCACTAGGCTACCGTGCTGGAT
Organism: Ochotona princeps; assembly: GCF_030435755.1. NCBI lineage: Eukaryota > Metazoa > Chordata > Mammalia > Lagomorpha > Ochotonidae > Ochotona > Ochotona princeps. The sequence continues at coordinate 37,236,180 of NC_080865.1, forward strand.
CATCTTTTCTTTATTTTTAAAGAATTTATGGGCCTGGCGTGGTAGCCTAGTGGCTGGGATCCTTGCCTTGTGTGCATCGGGATCCCACATGTGTGCCCATTCTGGTTCCTGTGACCTTGCCTCCATCCAGCTCCCTGCTTGTGGCTTAGGAAAGCAGCTGACAATGGCCCAAGGCCTTGGTACCCTGCACCCGTCCAAGAGACAATGAAGAGTCTCCTGGCTTCGGCTCAGCTCAGCTCCAGCTGTTGCGGCCCCTTGGGGAGTGAACCATCCAATGGAAGATCTTCCTTTCTGTCTCTCCTCCTCTGTATATCTGACTTTCCAATGAAAAATAATAAATACATCTTAAAAAAAAACCTCACAAGACATAGTAACAGTGCAAATTTAGAATGATCTTGGAAACACGGTATATATACTATACATCTTTTTAAAAAAGATTTGTTTATTTTATCGGAAAGGCAGATGTACAGAGAGGAGGAGAGACAGAGAGGAAGATCTTCCATCTGATGATTCACTCAAGTGGCCACAATGGCTGGTGCTGCGTCAACCCAAAGCCAGGAGCCAGGAATTTCTTTCCAGTTCTCCCACACGGGTGCAGGCTCCCAAGGCCCTGGGCTGTCCTCGACTGCTTTCCCAGGCCACAAGCAGGGAGCTGGATGGGAAGTGGAACTGCCGGGACCAGAACCAGTGTCCACAGGGGATCCCGGCACGTTCAAGGCGAGGACCTCAACCATTATGCTATCGCACAGGGCCCTATACTATACATCTTATTAATGTGAATCTAAAAATTAGTGACTATAATAACTAGATTAAAAACATAACAACTACACTAAAACCATATTAAAAGGTTAAGAGGAGGACAATACAGAAATAAAATAGAGCATCAAAAATCTGAAGTGTGCAGTGTTATATGGTATATAAAATTAGAGTTCTTTAATGATTTTTATTCGCATCTTGTTTGTTTCCCTTTCTTTATAATCAGTATTAAGTTGCTATTATTTCATAATAATGTCTAATTACAAAAAGAATACTTTACAAGCCTCATGGTAACCATAAAGCAAAAATCTATCACAGTCATACCAAAAATAAGAAGTATGGGCTCAAATACATTATTAGAGAAAAATCATTTGACCACTAACTAATAAAAATTATAACAGGGAGACAAATAAAGAAAATAACTACCATGAAACTAGGAAACAAGTATCAAAATAGCTATTGTAAAACATTTTCTATCAATAACTATCTTAATCAATTAAGTTCTCTAGTTAAAAGACACTGAGATATTGAACAGATTAAAAAAATTTACAATAATCTGTTTACCAGAAGTTCACTTCACTTCCAAGGACCCACACAGGCTGAAAGTGAATGGATGGGATAAGATTCCACACCAAATGAACCCAAAAGAAAGCAGATCAGATTAAAAAAAACTTTAAATCAAAAGAAGTAAACAGAGAAAACTAAGATCATTATATGATAGAAGGTTCAACCCAGCAAGATAAATAATTTTAAACATGTACTTACTCGACATAAAAATACACAGAAATATAAAGCAAATATTAACAAAATTAAAAGAATAAACTCTAAAGCAATTTTACAGTAAGGAACTTTCAGAAATGGATATATAATGCAGAAAAAAAGTCAATAAGGAGGCAGCAGTTAAATTGCTGCCTAGATCAACTGACTCAAGAGCCATCTATAGAACATTTCACCCAATGGCTTCAGCATAGATTCCTCTCAACACTGCATGGAACATTCTCCAAGATAGATAATTTTGTGGGTCATAAAACAAATCTCAAAGAAATTTAAGAGAGGGCATTTTTGTGAAGCAGTTGGGATGCTGCTTGAGAGATCCACATCCTACATCAGATTCTTGAATCTTCAACCCAGTCCTAATTCCTTCTCCTGATTCAAGTTGATGTGCACCCTAGAAAGCACCAGGTTAAATTGGGTCCCTGCCACACAGATTGACTTATGAGCTCAGGCTTGAGTTGCAGAGTTAATCAGTACATGAATAATTCTTATCTTTTCTTCCTTTCCTCCCTCCCTCTCTCCTCTCCCTCCCTCCCTCCCTTCCTCCCTCCCTCCCTCCCTTCCTTCCTTCCTTCCTTCCTTCCTTCCTTCCTTCCTTCCTTCCTTCTCCCTCCTTCCTACCTGCCCTCATTTCCTCTTTCTTTCTTCCTTTTTTAAATCAGTAAAAAAGTCAGAAAAATTTTTTAATTTTTAAAATTTTCATTGCAAAGTCAGATATATACGGAGAGGAGGAGAGACAGAGATGAAGATCTTCCGTCTGTTGATTCACTCCCCAAGAACTGCAACAGCCGGAGCTGAGCCAAACTGCAGCCAGGAGCCAGGAGCTTCTTTTGGGTCTCGCACATGGGTACAGGGTCCGAAAGCTTTGGGCCTTCCTCTATTGCTTTCCCAGGCCACAAGCAGGGAGCTCAATGGGAAGTGGGGCTCCTAAGATTAGAAGCAGCACCCATATGGGATCCTGACACATCCAAGGCGAGGACTTTAGCTGCTAGACCAAAGTGCCAGGCCCACACAAAACATTTTTAAAAACAAACCAAAAATTGGGGTTAGGTGTTGTGATGTAGTGGATTGGAATGTCACTTGGGATGCCCAAACCCAGCATCTCAATGTCTGTGATGGATTTCTAGCTTCATTTCCAATCCTACTTCATGTTGACGAACAGCCTTGGGGCAGCAGATGATGGCTCAACTGCTTGGGTTCCTGCCAACCATGTTGTAGAGCCAGGTGGGAGTTCCTAGACCTGGCTTACCTCTCTCTATTTGCTATCTCTACCCTCACACCCCAAATAAGTCATAATAAAAACTTTGGAAATTAGATAAATAAACAGAAAATAGATCAAGGAAGAAAATATGGGGATTTTAGATATTTTGATATTAATGAAAATGGAAATATAAAAAGTAAAATCTACATGATACAGGAAAAGCAGTATTGAGATTATAGAAGTCAATGCCTGCATCAAGAAACAGATTTCAAATGAATAATTTATGTTTGCATCTTAAAGTAGAAAAAACAACAAATGAAATCCAAAAGTAATAAATGAAAATAAGTAACAAAGCACAAATAAATGATGAGGAGAATTTAAAAAACACAAAAATCAATGAAATAAATATTTGGTTCTGCAAAAGACAAAAATGACAAGTCTTTAAGGTAGAATATGAAAGAATCACAGAATACCCAAACACATAAAATCACTGAAGAAGGTGATATGTGTTTCACATAGCTATTAAGATACTGTTTGGTATGCCCATAATCCAAATCATAGAGACAGGTTTAGGTCTTGGCTCTGATTCTTATCTAACTTCCTATTAATGTGCATTTAGAGAGGAAAAAGGTGATGTCTCAAGTACTTGGATCCCTATAACTAATGCAGGGGATCTAGATTGAGTTCTGGGCTCCTGATCTTGAACTGGAATAGTTTTGGATGTTGTTGGTGTTCTGGATACGAAGCAGCAATCAGAAATGGTTCTTTCTCTCTGTGTGTCAATCTCTATGCCTTTCAAATAAAAATGAAACAACTAAGAATCATTAATGAAAACGGGGCATTACACCTCACATCACTGAAACACAAAGGATTTTTAGAGATTCCTTTGAGTAACCGTATTTTAACAAAATTGGTAATGTATAAGAAATGTGAAAGTCTCAGAAACATATAGCTTATAATTACTGAATCAGAATGAAACCGGACAGAAGACAGTCCAAATCAAGAGTAGTGAAATTGAATTAGTAATGTAAATTCCCACATAACAGCAGATGGATTCCATATGGATTCATTGCTGAACTCTAAAACTGATTTAAATACTTCTAAAATATATTAATAGGAGAGAAGGGAATTCTTCCAAGGTCATTTTATGAGGTCAGAATTAACGTTGACATAAAAGTCAGATAAGGATACAATAAAAAAAGAAAGATTTAGGCCAATATTCTTGATGAAAACATAAGCAAAAATCTTCAACAGAATACTGGCAAATAGAATTCAAAGGCACAGTGAAAAAATTATTCAGCACTCTCAAGTGTATTTATCATAGAGATGGCAGGAATTTTTCAACAGATACAAATCAGTAAAAATAATATGACACATCAAATGAATGAAGGAGAAAGATCACATGATCAAAGCCAATATTAGAAATGGCTGGTGCAGGGGTTAAGCTCCAACTTGCACTGTCAGTATCCTATATCATAGTGTCAGTTCATGTTTCAGTTAGTCTGCTATGACTCATTTCCCTGCTAATATTACTGGAAAACAGAGGAAGATGTCCCCAATACTTGGGTGTTTGTCTTCCATGTAGAAGACCCAGATAGAGTCAAGGCTCCTGGCTTAGGCCTGGTTTATCCCTGGCTGTTATGACCATTTGGGGAGTGAATCGGCAAACTGAAGATCAATTTATTTGTCCATCACTCTGATTTCAAATAAATAAATAAGCAAATCTTTTTAAATATATTTTTATTTTGAATTTTGAATTATGTGGTACAATTTCATATAGACTGGGATTCCCCCCAAACTCCCACCCCCTGACAGATTTTCCCCATTTTACTACAATGGTGTAGTCCTTCATAAGGAATTATAATTCCATCAGTCTCTTATTTAAGTGTACCCCGACACTGTTGGCACAGACTATATCAGACCGTCCAGCATCCCATTGTCTACATATCTCCAACAGTTTCATTGGGAATCCATCATTTGTCTGGAAGTATGGATGCACGTTCCATTATTCCCCCACATCTGTATATGATAGATCCCAGTACTCCGTCACTATACATTTCCATAATTGAGAAGCCATGAAACAAGGTCAAGAACTGGTATGGGTTAGAACAGCCACAACAACAACAACAACAAATTACAGCACCATGCAAAAACACACCACTGAGTAACCAACACACTAGTGACAAAAAGGAAACACAAAAGTCTCTTGGGAAAAATGATGCCGCTGTGACTTCCCATCCAGCTCCCTGCTTGTGGCCTGGGAAAGCAGTCGAGGATGGCCCAATGTCTTGGGATCCTGCGCCTGCATGGGAGACCTGGAAAAAGTTCCTGGTATCCAGCTTCGGATCGGCACAGCACCGGGAATTGTGCTCACTTGGGGAGTGAATCATCGGACGGAAGATCTTCCTCTCTGTCTCTCCTCTCTGTATATCTGACTTTGTAATAATAATAAAAAAAATCTTTAAAAACAGTTGCAGTAAATTTTAGGCAATATGCAAAAATCTCTAGAATTGTTATATTATAATAGCAAATTATCTCAAAAGGAAATGAAGAAGGCGCAGTGTGGTAGCCTAGCGGCTAAAGTCCTTGCGTTGTACATGCTGGGATCCCATACGGGCAGCAGTTCGTATTCCGGCGGTCTCCAGCTGCCTGCTTGTGGCCCTGGGAAAGTTGCAGAGGAAGGCCCAAAGCATTGGGACCCTGCTCCTGTACGGAACACACAGGAGAAGCTCCTGGCTGCTGGCTTTGGATAGGGTCAGTTCAGGCCATTGCAGCCACTTAGGGAGTGAATCAGTGATTGCAAGAGCTTTCTTTCTGTCTCTCCTTCTCTTTGTATATCTGACTCTCCAAAAAAAAAAAAAAAATAATAAATCTTTAAAAAAATCAGAAAATGAAGAAAGCAACATCATTTAAACAGATAATAAAACTATAACATATCTATAAATAAATTTAGAAAGGTGTAATTAGTCCACAACTAAAATGTACAAATCAACCATGCTGGCTCAGTGGCTCAACTGGCTCGACTTCTACCTCCAACTGTGGTATCTCATATGGGTGCCAGTTCACTTTTCAGCTGCACCACTTCTAATCCATCTCCCAGCTTGCAGCCTGGGAAAGCAGTAGAGGATGATCCAAGTACTTGGGATCCTGCACCCATATGAGAGACTGAGAAGAAGCTCCTGATTCCTGGCTTTGGATTGACTTAGCTCCAGCTATTGTGGCAATCTGGGGAGTGAACCAGTGGATGAAAGATCTTTTATCCATCCTTCTTTCTGTAAATCTGCCTTTGTCATAAAAATAAATAAATGTTTAAAAAAGAAAGAAAAAGAATCATAAAAGAAATTGAAGACACAAAGAAACAGAAATGTATATTTATGAACCAGAAGCATGATTATCTTTACAATTTTCATACTCTCTGAAGCAAATTACAATTTAATATAATTTATGAAAATAGTTATGACATTTGTCTTAGAAAAATTTATGTAAAACCACAAAAAGTAAATTTTGAAAATTTTTAAACATTTATTTATTTTTATTGGAAAACCAGATTTACAGAGAGAAGGAGAGAGAAAGATGACTATTTTACATCTGTTGGTTCCCTCCTGAAATAACAGCAATGGCCAGAACTGAGGAGATCCAAAGCCAGGTGCCAGGAGCTTCTTCTGGGTTTCCCAAATGGCTGCAGGGTCCCAAGGCTTTGGGCCATCTTCCACGGTTTTCCCAGGCCATAAGCAGGGAGCTGGATTGGAAGTAGAGCAGTTGGGACATGAACCAGTGCGCATATGGAATTCCAGCATGTGCAAGGTGAGGATTTAGCCGCTGAGCCATTGTGCTGGGCCACTACATTAATTCTGAACAAAAAGAATATAAGAAGCATTTCTTTAAAGACAGACACTGCTTGTCTTTTAAATATATTACTGGGCTAGTGGGTGGTATGATGGCTTAATAGGCTAATTTTCCCCCTGAAAGTGCCAGCACCCCATATGGCTGCCCGTGTATGTACTGGAGGATCCACGTCTGATCTAGCTCCCTGCTTATGTCCTGGGAAAGCAGCAGAGGACAGTCAGAGTTCTTAGGCCCCTGCATTCATGTGGGAGACCCTGTCTCCTGACTGTGGATCGGTACAGCTTCGTCTGTTGTGGCCATTTGGGGATTTAACCAGTGGATGGAACAAGATCTCTGTCTCTCCCTCTCTTCGTAACTCTACCATTCAAATAAAAAAAAAATACATCTTTGAAGAAAATATTACAAAGTTATAGTCATTAAAACAGCTTGTTACTGGCATAAAAAGAAATCCCTAGAATAATGGAATAAAACAGAGACCCTAGAAATAAACCAACACATCCAGAGCCAACTGGTCTTCGACAAACTTTCTAACAATGTGAGTTGGAAAAACAACAATCTTGTTAATAGTCCTAGAAAAACTGAATATCATGTGTAGAAATATAGGACTAGACCACTCTTTACCACTGTAAAAATAAGCTCACAATTAAACACCCAAATGAAGACCAGGAAGGAAACTTAGCAGAACCACTTCAGGATATTGGAATTGGCAGGATTTTTTTATCAGACCTCCAAATCACAGGAAACAGAAGAAAAAATAAACAAATGGATTTCCTAAAAGTAAAGAACTTTCCTAAAAGTAAAGACCAACAGAAACAAGCAATAGAATGAAAAAGGATCTACAAAATAGGAAAAAAGTATCTGTAAGCCATACATCTGACAAGCGGATAACACCCAGGATATAAAAAGAATTGAAACAACTCAATAGCAAGAATAAAATCACAATGGAAGATCCACAGGTACATGCAAAAAAGCTCAATATCACTAACCCTCATAGAAATGAGAATAATACCTACAATGGTATATGTGTTCACTCCGGTTAAACTGGCTATTATTAAAAAGTCAAGAGACAATCAGTGTTGGCCACGATTGCAGAAAAAGGAAATCTTGTGCACTACTGGTGAGAATATAAATTAGTACAGCCATTGTGATAAACTATGTAGATTCCTGAAAAACTAAAAACAGAACCAACATACTACTTAGCAATCCTAACACTGGATACATATTCTAGAGAAACAAAATAACTCTGTCAAAAAACATCTGCACTCCATGTTTATCATAGTCCTATTCATAATAGCCAGGAAATGAAAACAAACAGTCTATTCACTGATAAATCAATGAATAAAATGTGATATGATACACAATGGAACATTATCCAAACATAAAAAGATGAAATGTCATTTGCAACAACATGGATGGAAATAGAATTCATTTCATTAAATTAAATTCGTGCAGTACAGAAATACAAAGTATCACATGATCTCACTTACATATGGAGTCTAAGAAAAAGGTGACTTAGGGTCCAGTGCGATGGCCTCCTGGCTAAATCCTTGTCTTGCCCATGCTGGGATCCCATATGGATGCTGGCTGATGTCCTAGCTACTCTGCTTCCCATCCAGCTCCCTGCATGCGGCCTGGAAAGGCAGTAGAGGATGGCCCAGAGCCTTGGGACGCTGCACTCATGTCGGAGATCTGGAAAAATTTCCTAGCTTTGGCTCCAGCTGTTGCAGCCACTTGGGGGAGTGAACCAGTGGATGGATCTGTCTCTCTCTTTCTCCTTCACTCTGTAAATCTACTTTTTAACGAAAATAAAATCTTTGAACTAAAAGGTGATCCCATAGAAATATAAAGTATAAAAGTGAGGCTGGGAATGAAAGAACAGAAAAATGATGGAAGGTTGATTAACAAATATTAATTTGTAACCAAATAGAAGTGGGAAGTTATATATATATATTTTCTGTACAGACTGGGATTGCCCCCCAAACTCCCACCCCCTGACAGATTTTCCCCATTTTACTACAATGGTATAGTCTTTCATAAGGAAACATAATTCCATCAGTCTCTCACTTAAGTGTACCCCGACATTGCTGGTACAGACAATGTCAGACAGTTCAGCATCCCATTGTCTACACATTTCCAACAGTTTCATTGGGAATCCATCACTTGTCTGTAAGCAGGGATACATGTTGCATTATATCCCCACATTTGGATATGGTAGTCCCCAGTACTCCATCACTATACATTTCCATAATTGAGAAGCCATGAAACAAGGTCAAGAACTGGTATGGGTTAGAACAGCCACAACAACAACAACAACAAATTACAGCAGAATGAAAAAAACACACCACTGAGTAACCAACACAGTTATGTGGTTTTATTGTACAGTATGGTGACTATAGATATTGCCAACACAATGTATATTTCTCTATTAAAAAAAAAAACTAGCTGATCAGTCATCACTCTTACATGGCAGGTAAAACCACCACCTGCAATGTCAGCATCCCATATTAGTACCAATTCAAGTCACAACTGTTCCTCGTCTGAGCCAGGTCTTTGGTAGTGGTTTGAGAAACACAGCAGAAGATAGTCTAAATGTTAGGGCCCTGTCACACATGTGAGAGACCTGGATGAAGTTTCTGGCTCTTGGCTTCAGCCTAGATCAGCCTTGGCCATTGTGGGTATCCGAGTAATGAACCAAAAAATGAAAGACCTCTTATCCTCTTGATACCACTCTCTTTTATCTCTCTCCTTAACTCCACTTTTCAAAAAATAAAGAAATCAATAATCAGAAGGTGGGGGTGGGAAGCTTTCACCATAAGAACCTCAAAAGAGGCAGGTGGTGTTGTTTTGGCACTGGAAGAGCTGTGCTGCTGCTTCGGGCAGTTGCCATTCACCACCACACTGAGTTCCCCAGGTGTCATATCCACTTTCAGACATATGTGCTGCCAGAGCACTTGGTTTCCATGGCAGCGGGAAATGGCTTGGGCGCTGAACTTGTGTGGATATACTTAAAAATCACCGAGTTATACACTTAAAATTCTTAAGAGGGTAAATTTTATACCACTTTTGCCACAATTTAAAACATAAATGATTATCAATAACTAAAAAGCAAAGATTATCATATAGGACTGAAAAAGTAAGAAATGCAGAACAATAAAAGGACACAAGTTTTTATAATAAGAGAAAATATGCCATAGGGATTCTAACCATAAGAAAACTGTTTATGGGATCCAAGCTTCCTCCTTACCACCTGCTCCACTCTGGAGTGCCCCCCTGCTCCACGCACATGACCTCCTGTTAAGAGGTTGTCAGGATCGCACCCGATTCCCCCCTCATGCATTGGTATAGTAGTTTTATTGTTGTTTAGTGCCGCTTTGAGTCTGTTGTCTATGAATTACTAGATTTGACCTTGATAAGCTATATTGTACTTTTTTTTTCTCTCACTCCCAGATCTTCAACACAAACTACTAATACGAGCAACAAGGACTATACCCCAACTGCCAAGGAGGCCACAGGGAATTGGATGCCCTCGGAGGCTGAGTACTCTGAGGTCACCCACCCCCAACTGGAGCTTCCGCAGGGGATGGAAGAAGTCCAAATACCACCGCACAGAAACCAACGTCATCGGAAACACCAGAAGCCCTGAGCGGTCAGCAGACACAGAAGAACAATTAATGTCCTTCGGGACCAGGGAGGAGAGCTTTCTCTGGTCCGAGCCTGGCTCCACCTCTGGACCCCTGCCCTCCCTCGCAGTGACCATCGGGATCGCTTCGAAAACCCCTCACAGCAAACAAACAATCATACAAACTAAAAAAAAAAAAAAAACACCCTAAAATAAATAGACAAACAACAGAAAGTAGAGCTTGAAATCTGACAGGAAAGAGCTGGCATGGATTGGCTCATGCCTTGCTGGGTGGGACACAAAGATTAGTCACTCCTCACCATGGTGTTGAGGATTTTCCTGCACACCCCCCCCCCAAAAAAAAATGTTCTGCACATTAAATGTCAACAAATATCTTGTTAGAGTTACAAGCCAGTCTAGATTATCCCAAAATCTGCCAAGATCAACAAAATTATACTTCAACACAACAAATGGCTAAATACTAAAATGAAATAGATATGAGACAGCTGAATGGTACCCTATAGCTTTTTCAAGGTATATAGCAGCTGGTCCGGTCCTGTATATAAACTAAAATTGAGATGTCAATGAGCTAATCATAGGTTGTGGTTAGGACTTGTTTTTTGTTATTTTGTTCTTTTTTGTTGTTGTTGTTGTTGCTGTTGTTGTTGTTTTTAACATACTGGTTACTCAAAACTATGTCAATTCCATAATATTGCAAATTGCTGTTGATGTTATATTGGGACTCTTAATTGACTGTGATGATATTATACCAGCTCTGACTTCAGACCAGAAATGGTCTCCCCAAGAAACTGTTCAACCCATCTGGACAATAAGTAGCTGGACTCCATGCTTAATATATGTTTGCAAGGAAAGAATCTTGATTGAATTTGAACTGCAATGCTGCATCAAGGTGGAGGAATCCACCAGGGCGGAGGGGAGGGGGAGGGGCAGGGGGATTCCCAAAGCCTATGAAACTGTCACATAATGCTAAATATTAATTAAAAATAAATTAAAAAAAAAAAGAAAACTGTTTATGGTGCTGGTGCTGTGGCATAGAAAGCTAATCATCCACCTGTGGTGCTGGCATCCCACATGGGTGTCAGTTCATGTCCCAGTTGGTCTACTTCTGATCCAGCTAACTCTTGGTGGCCTGGGATAGAAACGGAAGATGGCTCAAGTCCTTGTGTCCCTATACCCATGTGGTAGACCTGGAAGATACTCTTGGCTCCTCATGCCTGGCCTCAGATTATCTCAGTTCTGGTCATTGCAGCCATTTGAGGAGTGAACCAGTAGATGGAAGATCTCGTTTTCTGTCTCTCCTTTTTCTCTGTGTAAATATGCCTTTCAAATAGGATTTAATATTTTCAAAGGAAAGTCATTTATATCTATACCAAAGTAGATTTCAGAGGAAAAACTTTGTAAGAGACAAAGTCTTTATATAAAGGTAATGTGGTCTACTCTCAAAAAGGTCACAATAATTGTAAAGGTGTGTGACTCTAATAACAAAATTTGAGAATACTTTAATTGGAGTCTAATACACTAGTAAGTGAAGACACAGTACAGTATGCATCTCTACTCCCGAATAAAAGGGAATCTCTGTGCCTATGAAAATGTATCATGAAAAACAAAAACAAAAACAAAAACATAATTGGTAGGCAGCAAGGAGAAACAGACAAGGCCACAATTTTATTTTGAGTTTTTAATACTCTACTCTCAATACTTAATGGATGAAGCCAACTTTTAGTAAGCACAGAAAATATTTGAACTACCTAATACACCAAACCACTTGACATTTATGAAACGCTTCACTCAACAGCAGAATGCACATTCTTGGGCAGTAGCCAAGCAATACAGCTTTGCAAAGGCTCTCAGTTCCTCACAGGCACACAGTACCGGCATTCTCTGCCCACCAAGATGCCTAAGACGAATGGTCAGCTTAGCCAAAAGGGCAGTGAGCGAAGAGTCCAAGAATATATTAGTGAGGTTGGATCGCTAAACCTGCCCCTGCAAAAATTAAAATAAAGGAAAAAAATGCAGCAGGGAAGGATAAGTCATCATACAAAAGAGTGTAACCAAAAGGGAAAAAAGCAAATGGAATACAGAAGTAGTTCATCAAGAAGCCTAAGATTTCTCTGCTGAAATGGAGTAATTAAAAATGAGGAGAGTCTAGTCTACAATGAAGAATCCAAATCTAATAGCATATACCATGTCTTATCAGTGATCCCTGTCTCCCTTATTGTACAATCCAGAGTAGGAATTTGATGAGTATTTAAAAATGTACACTTTTTAGGTAGCTCTGGAAACATTTTTAAGAAGGAAGGACTGCCCCCAAATTCCATTTCATTTTTTTAAAATTTATTTATTATTATTAGTACATTAATTACATTGTATTATGTGACACAGTTTCATAGGTACTTGGGTTCTCCCCACCCCTCCCCAAACCCTCCCACCATGGTGGATTCCTCCACCTTGTTGCATAATCACAGTTCAAGTTCAGTTGAGATTCCCCCATTGCAAGCATATACCAAATATAGAGTCCAGCATCCTATTCTCCAGTCAAGTTCAACGGCTTCTTAGGTAGACCCTCTCTGGTCTGAAGACAGAGCCAGCAGAGTATCATCCCGATCAATTAAAAGCTCCAACATACCATCAGCAAAAATTTACATCATTATGGAATTAATTGACATAGTAATGAGTAACCAATATGGTAAAAGTAAATGTGAGTTCTTAACCACATTCTGTGACCACCTCATTGACATTTCAATTGTAGTTTATACACAACATATAACATACCTAACATAACATGTTATACATAACATCATGTCATCTTAAATTAAGGCAAACATGTGGTATTTAACCTTTTGGGATTGGCTCTTTTCCCTTAGCATTATGGTTTCCAGTTTGGTCCATTTGGCCACAAAGAACTGCATTTTGTTTTTTTTAATAGCTGAGTAGTATTCCATGGAGTAGATGAACCATAGCTTTCTTATCCAATCCTCTGCTGATGGGCATTTTGGCTGCTTCCATGTTTTTGCAATTACTGATTGTGCTGCTATGAGCATAGGAGTGCATGTTGGTTTCTCATAAAACAAGTGTTCTGGATATATTCCTAGGAGTGCTATTGCCGGATCATACGGTATGTTGAATTTGAGTTGTTTGAATGTTCTCCATACTGATTTCCATTTCTGAAGTGTAAATGATTTTTAATAAGCAAGTTAAACAGATATAGAGCTAAACATACATATACACAGATTCTCACAGATGAACTGTAGAATGGACACTAGCATATTGGCAAGCAAAAATATGTTGCAGTACGCATCTCTACTCCTGAATAAATGAGGACTCCAAAGAAGTTGCAAAAGTATATAACAAAACCTACAATGCCATGACACACCAAATAGCAGAATGTTGGACTGGAGACTGTTGTTGAAGGACTATACTACTGAGATAATATGGGAAAAAACAGTGAGGGGGGAAGAGAAGGTGGAAGGGAGAATCCCTATGCCTCTGGAAATGCATCATGAAACACACACAGGTAAAATAACCATTTTCTGTTTTTATTTTGTGCAACCAGAAAATAGTGATGGGTTTGAGACTAACATTCCATAAATGTGAGGAGGTGGCTTATTTGCTACAATACAAAGCACACTAAATGGTAACTTTGAGTCACTGTTGCACATTTAATTTCTCTTGAACATCTTCTTCTCTTTTTATGTTTTTAAAGAGATTTAATTATTTTCATTGGAAAGGCAGATCAGATTCATGAAAAGAAGATGAGAGGAAAAAAAAAACTTTCATCCAGTGGCTCACATCTCAAATGGCCACAATGGCTGCCAACTGTGTTGATGTGAAGCCAAGAACCAACCAGGAGTGTCTTCCAGGTCTCCCACATGGGTGCAGGGTCCCAAGGCTTTGGGCCATCCTCTGCTACTTTCCCAGACCACAAGCAGGGAGCTGGATGGGAAGTGGTGCAGTAGGACAAGAACTGGTGCCTATGTGGGATCTCAGTGCTTGCGAGATGAGGATTTAGCCATTGAGCCTTTTGCTGGGCCCTTTTTTGAACATTTTCAATTACTCCTACCTCCACGTTGCTGTTTAATAAAATTGTATCCTATAGAAAACCACTCTTCGTTGCTCTGTCCCAACTATGCGCACTCTGCAATGAGCTGGTGTTCTACAGTGAGTTTGTGGTCATCCAGCTTTTCCTTATAATTTTGCTTTTGTGCTGTGAAAGATGCTTGAGTATGCAATGTATATGATATTCAATTATGAATCAGTATGATTTATTTAATATCTTATGAACATTTGAATATACTTGTACTTAATATACTTTTTAAAAGATTTATTTATTTTTACTGGAAAGTCATATAATAGAGAGCAGGAGAAACAGAGAAAAATCTTTCGTCCAGTGATTCATTCTCCAAGCGGCCACAATGACCAGAGCTGCACCGATCTGAAGCTAGGAGCCAGGAGACTCTTCCATGTCTCCCACGAGGGTGCAGGGTCCCAAGACTTTGGGCTGTCCTTGACCGCTTTCCCGGGCCACAGGCAGGGAGCTGGATGGGAAGCAGGGCTGCAGAGATTAGATCCGGTGCCCATATGGGATCCTGGTGCTTGCAACGCAAAGACTAGCTGCTGAGCTACTGAGCTGGGCCCTGAAGATACTGGAACTTAATATACTCTTTAAGAGATGGGAGAAAGGGAAATATCTTATGTTCTTAGAATTGTATTTATGAAATATGTTCTTTTTTGGTAATATCATATTAACATGAGAATTCATGCATTTGTTGTGACCCTGAAAATCTAATGTACCAAAATTTTTTAAATAAATAAATTATTTAAAAAATAAAGAAACTGTTGCCTTCCAATCTGAAACTGGAAAGTTGCTATAATAATTTCTCCCACTAATTATTTTTTGATGATTTTTACATAGTTGATTAGGGTGATTTAGGTCAAGGTGTTTTAGGAAGGTGTTTCATTTCTTGTATTTGGGGAAAGGGAGGAATTACATTGAGAAACCATACCCAGGCTCCCAAATGATTCTGCACCCTGAATCCAGCCACCCAACACCACCCATCCCAGGTCCCCGATACGGGGCATGCTCCAAGGGTCCTGCTCAAGAGGTTTTGATAGTTCAACAGTTCTGAATTGCTGCCGACCTTGCCATTCCAAGCACGATGAAATCTCTCTAGAATCCACTGGTTGATAGAGTTCACTTTAGAGTCTCCGTTTGCCCAGATATTCACTGCTAACACTTGGCTAGGGTAGTTGACCAATTTGTTCTGTCTTCCGTGTTCTGCGGTGGTACCAAGTGTTCTTTGCAGACTTCAATGTACTGACTTATCCTCCATGTGCTCCTGGATATGCTGGTTACTGCACAAAGCCATTGAAGAGGCCCAGCTCTGACACATGAACTCCACAGTCAGAGCTCAAAATATGTAATCTCCATGGTTGGGATTCTGAGTCCAGCAATTCAGTTGAGGGGACCCCCAAAGAAACTTCATCTGAGGGGATCCCAGCCTGATTCTTGTATGTGCCTGCCAATACAGGGTCTGGCACAGTCCATTCCTCCAATCAGCTTATGTGTATGCTGGTGGTTGCAATTGCTAGGTCAGTTCTGTTTCCAGCCCTGTCTTCTATACAAACCAATGGGTGTTGCAGCCCAGTCTGATCCTGCCCACCACACACTCGGCTCTCACACAAACCAATGTGAGTGGCCACCTAGTCAGAGGAACCCACAATGGCCCCCACCAGGCCTGCACCCTGCCCTGGTTCCCATGCTTGCCAGTGTGTACAGCAAACTGGTTCAGTCTGTTCCACATTCCATTCAGCTCTCATACATGTCAATGGGCACTGAAACCTAGTTCAATTCAACAAGCCCCACTATCCAGTCCGCACTTATGCCAGTGGGTGTCACTCTCTGTCTAGCCATGCCTGCCCCAGTTCTGGTTCTAATGCTCAGCAGTCGGAGTGGCAACCCAAGAGGGAGTTGCCCATAGTTACCCTACTGGGCCTATTCCCACTCCTGGAACATGCACTCTCCAGGTGGTTCTGCAGTTTGCCTTGACAGAATTTGTCCTCCCCTGCTCCACCACCACCACCAGCATCTGCCAGCTGAGGCTGCAGCAAAGCCCAACCAACGCATATCCACTCTGACTTATGCATGCACTAGAAGGAACAGTCAATCCAGCCTAACATTTCCCCGATCCAGCTCACATTAGGCCAACAGGTGCGGTAGCTCTGCCCAGCCTGGTCTACCCCCATCCTAACCCAGTCCTGCCAGGTCCATCCCCTTCCAAAACCAATCCACACATTTGCCATGAGTTGGAGCTACCTTGACAGCTTGCCTGACCCCCATGCCTAAACCACGTGCTCACCACTAGGCGAGTTTTTCAAGTTCCCCTACTCGATCCACTCTTAGATCCAGATCTCACACATGCCAGTGGGTGCTAGGCCCTTGCCCAGCCTACCCTGCCCCTCTATCTTGGCCTTCTATGAACTGGTGAATGTTGTGGCCCGGCCCGCACCAGACGCTGTTTTAGGATGTACATGTGGGTTCTGCAGCCTGGACCTGCCAAGACTATCCAAGACTATTCTCCATCCCAGTACCCATGAGTGTTGGCAGATTCCATAATCACACCTAGCTCAGTCTATTCCTACCCCAATTCTTGAGCTAACCAGTGAGACTTGTATTTCTACAGGGTCTGGTCCACATATCTCCCACAGAATCAACCCCCAGACCTGGTTGTCCTGTGTGCTGGTTAGTGTCATGGCCCTGACTAACGTGAACCGTCTCCTGATCCAACGTTCAGTCTGGTACTGGGATCTAGCCCTGCTATATAGGTCCCCAGTCCAAGCTTTCGCATGGACTGTCATGTGATGGTCTATGATGTATCACGCTAACAAGCTCTACTCAGGACTCTTATGTGAGCTGGTGTATCAGTCTGACTCATACAGATCTCCTGGTTTCTCTCCTCCAAACCACCACGCCTTAGTCTCCTCACTTACCTATAAGTACAGTGCCCCTGTCATAGGGAGTCACTCAGGAGTCATTCCTCACCCACACGTTTAAGCGGCCCTATCCATGGAAGTCCCTAGGCAGTAATTCCACTCCCTCAAGACCCCAGAGGTTATTGCCAGGTGGCCAGTGGGCGAAGCCCAGCATAAGCTCAGGATTTGCCCACTGCTTGGCAGCAGTGCCTGGGGTTAGAGCCCCAAGCATTGAGTCCGACCTGGCTCAGATGCCCCCAGCAGCTGCCACGCTGCCACGAGGTGTGTCCATCCAAGCCCTAAGGACAAACTTACCTGCTCTCCCCAAGATGGTGGCTTGTGATAACTTTTAAAAATAATGCCAACAATGCCTTTTTAGACACTAAGCATGTACTAAGAAATGTGTACAGGGGCTGGCACTGTGTAGTAGCAGGTTTAAGCTACCACCTACAATGCCAGCATAATATAGGGGCATCATTTCCATTCCCGTATGCTCCATTTCTGATCCAGTTTCCCTACTAATGCAGCCAGGAAAGCATCAGAGGCTGGCCCAAATATTCGGGTCCCTGTGCCCATGTTGGAGATGTGGGAGAAACTCCTGACTCTCAGTTTAGTCTGGTCCAGCCTTGGTAGTTGAAGCCATTTGGGAAGTGATCTAGAAGATCTCTTTTTCTCTCCATTTCTTTCAAATTCTTCAGAGGGAATAACATTACGCTGACTCACTGCTGGTTTACTTCCAAATGCCATGTGAAAAACTTCAATGCCATTCCTGACTCCTGGCTTTGGTCTGACCTAGTCCTAGTTATTCCTGTTGCAGTTATTTGTTGAGTCAACCAGCAGAATGAAAACCTCTTCCTTTCTCTGCCTCCTTATTTGCCACTCTTCCTTTCAAATAAATAATAAACCTTTTATTAAAAAAGTTAAATAACGTTGTGTGACACAAGATCAACAACCAACATGTGTAGCAAATGACAATCAGAGTTTAAAATTTTTTTTAAACTTTTTTCTTTAAAATAGCATTGAAATTTAAAAATGAAATAGGGAAAATATGGCAAAACACTTCTAATAGCTGTACAATAAAGCAAATATTACTGAAAGAAATAAAAAAAAGACTTACATAATTGGGGAGACAGATCATATCTGTACGTCAAAAGAACCAATGTTATTAATATAGTATTTCTCCCTCAGGTAGCTTACAATGTATCTACAGTCAGAAGGCCAGCAGACTTTTTGGTTGACATTAATACAGTTATTAAACTTATAATTCATATGGAATATAAAGTACCTAAGACTTTTAGAAAAGAACAAAATGAAGTACTAATTACTGACTTCAGGACTCAAAGGTATAGCAATCATGTCAGCATGTATTATCATTAAGATAATGAGATTAATAAAGGATATGCACATACACATGGACAACTAATGGTACCTCTTCCATGCACAAGCAACTTAATACAGAAATAATAAGCTCTTTATAAACACTTTTTAAAGATTTTCCTTTTTATTGCAAAGTGAGATATACAGAGAGGAGGAGAGACAGAAAGGAAGATCTTCCGTCTGATGATTCACTCCCCAAGTGAGCGCAACGGCCGGTGCTGCGCCCATCTGAAGCCAGGAACCAGGAACCTCTTCCGGGTCTCCCACGCAGGTGCAGGGTTCCAAGGCTTTGGGCCATCCTCAATGGCTTCCCAGACAACAAGCATGGAGCTAGATGGGAAGTGGGGCCTCAGGGATTAGAGCCAGTGACCATATAGGATCCTGGCACATGCAAGGTGAGGACTTTAGCTGCTAGGCCACAGCACCAGGTCCATAAATATTTCTTAAAGTTCTATTTATTTATTTGAAAGGCAGAGATACAGAGTTGGAAGAAGGAGTTTGTAGGCTCCAAATAGTGAGAAAAAGTAAAGGTTTGTTGCATGGGCTGATTGGTTTATACCATACATAACCATTGAAATAATCTATACAAATAATCTATACAAACATGCAAAAATATGCAAAGAATACACATGCATCCTGTTTTTTAGATAAAAAGCAAATTTTAAAATGAAAATTCATAGTTTTAATTTAAAGGGGTAATATTCCGGAACAGGCAAAAGAAGTAAAAGACAGTCAGCATCATTATTTATTAGGTGCAAAAAACCTATACCGCAACGAGATACTATAACACACTTATTACAATGGTTGATATGCCTGACCATAGTATTGATAAAAATGTAGATGACCTGGAACAAAGTGCTATTTAGAATATAAATGTGACAAATTCCTTGGAGACCAGGTTGACATTTTTGTCAAAGTTAAATATTTTCCATGTATCAATCTGTTTTCTTTTTTAATTCTTTGTTTTATTTTAATATTTATTACTTAAGTGAGAGGGTTAAAGATCCATGTGGGCCCCTGACTAGGATGGAGAGGTTTGGGGTAGAGAGGAAGGTGAATGAGATAAATATATCTGTTTTACCTCCTGTTCCTTCGGGGGGGGGGGGGTGGTAGGAGGGAGAAAGTTGCCACTCCACTCCTCCTTACTGTTTAGACTCAGCACTTGGGGATAGAGACAGTTGTTTGATGTCATCTTTGTGGCCTGGGAAAGCAGTCGAGTACGAACCAAAGATTTGGGACTCTGCACCCATGTGGGAGACCCAAAAGAGTTCCTGTCTCCTGGCTTCGGATCGGCACAGCTCCAGTCGTTGTGGTCACCTGGGGAGTGAATCATCAGATGGAAGGTATTTCACTCTGTCTCTCCTCCTCTCTCTATATATGTATCTGACTTTGCAATAAAAATAAATAAATATTTTAAAAAAATTAAAACACACAACCTCACCATTATAACTACATGAAAGACCAAACATCTACCTCTGTCTTTGAGACCTTTTGAGATTTCCAGATAAAACAGCCTTTATAAAAATTAGTTTAAATTAATGCTATCAGGTTGTAAGTCACTAGAAGCAGTTTCAACTTTTCACTGGAAAATTATTTTCTCATTTGTTTTTTCATTATAACAGTACTTATTCCAATCAAAGAGACAAAAACCAGTTGAACTTATCCTACTGTTTCTACTGTATAATATAAAATTTAAAAAGAATCTCTGAAAAGCATATTCATAAAGACAACATTAAAAATTGCATTTGAAAATAGAAAATTTATGTACATTTATAAAGCTTTCATTCATATTTGAAAATGAAATACATTACTTCTACAGTAAACAAAATGACTTTCCTTTACCAAACCAGCCCTAAAAATGTTGCTTAAACATGTGCTACGACAGAAAAACAACAAATGACACCCACAACACCACAGAAGACAAAAGTAGAGAACATTTGAATAAAATCACAGCAGAAACAATGAGAAACCCAAAGCTAAAATAACAAAGCCAAATCACCACCTGTTCATATTAACTTTGATTGCAAATGGCTTAAAACATAGATTAACAGATTGGATAAAAAAACAAAATTAGAAAATTATGAAAACACAAGAATACTATGAGAAAATAATGGAGAATGCAATCAAAAGGTAAATATATTTTAGTACAAAATGTTTTGAGCTCCATGCAAAACCTATCAAAATATGCATTTTTAAGAAACTTTTGGATATAACTCTTTAGATAATTTCTATTTTTCCTACTTTCAACCTACATATTGTACATTTTTGTACATGAAGAATAAAGCTGGTAGCATTCATTGTTTTAATTATATTACAAAACTAAAGTAATCAAAACAGTTTGCTAGAATTCAAGCTCCTGAAAATGGTCATAGCAAAGGTTTGCTTGTTGATTTGTTTGTTTTGGATAAGACACTAAATAAACTGAAAAGAAAAATAAATAGACAAATGGTATCATATCAAAAATATATATATTAAATATATTAAAAACTGCACAGCAAATAAAATGAATGTCAACTTAATAATGGCAGAAAATTATGGAAACCATACCTAACAAAATGTTTATATCCAACAGGAACTCACAGAAATCAATAACAACAAATATAAAATGACCCAGTTTAAACATGGGTAAAATATTTGCCTAGATATTTTTCCCAAAGATGACATAAAAGCAGATAACAGATTAAAAAAAAAAGATGTTCAACACCATTAATAATCTGAGAAATGCAAGTTGAATCACAATGAGATATCACCTTCCATCTTTTAGTGTGACTTTTACCAAAAAGACAAGAGATAACAGATATTAACATGGATGTGACAAATATGAAACCCTTGTATATGTTTGTGGGAATTATAAAATCATAAAGCAATTATGGAAGCCATATTTGTAGCTCTCTCATAAAATTAAAAGTAGAATACAACACAATCAAGTAATCCTACTTTTGGGTACTTATCCAAAAGAAATAAAATATCTCAAAGATATATCTACAGCTTCATGATTATTGCAGTATCAAGATAGTTGATACAAAATTAGCTAAGTGTTCATTGACGGATAAATCCAAAGCATGTTATACTAAGGGAAATAAGCCAGAAAAGGGACAAATTCTGCATATTATCACTTAAACATGGAATCTAAAAATTTGAAATTATAGAAACAGTGTAGGATTATGGATACAGTGGGCTGGATATGGGAAAAATGGCAAGGTATTGATCAGAGTTAGCAAACTTTCTGTTTTAAAACTAAGTAAGTTCTGGGGATCTAGTGAACAGCACGATGTCATTGGTTAACACTATATTGTATACTTGAAACTAGCCAATAGATATTCCAAGAGTTAATACCATTGACAAAATGTTAACCAATGTGATAGTTTAATTATGGCATTCATTTCTTAATCTATCTGTATTTGACAGCATAATATTTGTCTATTGTACTTCATTAAAACTAGAACAATTTTTTAGATCTTTCCCACTGATTTAAAACACCTCTCAGAAATGTATATATACAGTTATATACATATGTGTATTTGCATGTGTGTATAAACAACATGTAAAACCACGAAGAAGTCGAACAAGCAAATGTTAAACTTGAATTATGCATGGTTACTCAGCATCTTAACCATTGCATAAATATCAATCTATCTTGTCCAGTGCATGAACTGGAATCCCATATAAATGCTGGTTCATGTTCTTGCTGCCCAACTCCTGATCGATTTCCCTGCTTATGCCCCACAAAGCAATACAGGATGGCTCAAGTCCTTGGGTCCATGAACCGATGTGAGGGATCTGGAAGACGCTCTTGGATCCTGGCTTTGGATCAGTTCAACTCTGACCATTTGGGGAGTAGACCAGCAGACATTTCTTTATCTCTATGTGTGTCTCTCCTTCTCTCCGTAACTCTTTCAAGCCAAAAAAATTAATAAACTTAAAAATAACTATCAACAATGTTTAACATAATTTTCATAATTAAATTGCATTAAGTTTTATTTTCCAAATAAGTCATTTTTTCTGTTTTTCAATTTTTTTGATATTTATTTATTTTTATTGGAAAGGCAGATATATAGAGAGGGGAGAGACAGAGAGGAAGTATTTCCATCTACTGATTCACTCCCCAAGCAGCCACAATGGCCAGAGTTGAGTCAATCTGAAGCCAGGAGCCAGGAACTTCCTCCAGGTCTCCCACGAGGGTGCAGGGTCCCAAGACTTTGGGCCATCCTTG
Organism: Ochotona princeps; assembly: GCF_030435755.1. Classification (NCBI taxonomy): domain Eukaryota; kingdom Metazoa; phylum Chordata; class Mammalia; order Lagomorpha; family Ochotonidae; genus Ochotona; species Ochotona princeps. Next base: position 37,258,956 of record NC_080865.1, read on the forward strand.
ACTGCCTTCCCAGGCCACAAGCAGGGAGCTGGATGGGAAGTGAGGCCACTGGGATTAGAACCAGCGCCCATATGCAATCCCGGAATGTAAAGGTGAGGACTTTAGCCACCAGGTTAACGTGCTGGGACCAACAAATTTTTGCTTTTTGAATATGGAATATGTTGCTCCATTCTCTTCTGGCCTGTAGAGTTTCTGTGAGAGGTCTCCTGTGAGATTAATTGTCATTATTTAAATGTCAATTGATTTTTTTTCACATGTACATTTAAAGATTTTTTTTTCCTTATACTCAATTGGAGAGCACTTGAATATCATGTGTCATGGTGAAGATCGCTTTTGGTCAGCCCTATTGGAGATTCTGTGTCCCTCCTGGATGTAGTTTCCCAATTCTTTTTCTAGATAAGGAAAATTTTCCCTTATTATTTCATTACATGTATTTTAAAACCCAGTTTCTCTTTCTGCATCTTCTGGGACTTCCATAACTGTTATATTTGGGCTCTGAAATCTACCCTATTCCCACACCACCCACTTGGGACCTGCTGCTCTGTCTCTGTTCCTGATTAAATCAAACAGACGAGCAGAACATGCAGGTCTTTGTCTGGGTTCACCTCCCAAGCTCCAGGTGAAAGCCCCTTCCCACCTGGTTGCTGGTGGAGTTCCAGCTGCTGGTGCAGGTCAGATCGCAGTTAGCTGGATCCTGCTGGAGTATCAGTCACTGCAACAGCACACCATTGTTTTCTGCTGCTTTCCAGTGTCTGTCAGTCTACAGGTACCCCTTACCTGTTCTTGTGTCCTGTCCTCTTCTATTTCCTGGAATGTGCCCTCTCTGCTTCACACTGACTGATGTTCCTCTGTCTATTTAAACTTGTCCTTACCCTATTCAGCCATCTTGATTTTCCCGCTAGGATAATTCTTTAAGCGGATTCCTACATACTTTTTTCTGCAAGCGAAGTTCCAATAGTTCCTGGAAAATGTGTTAAGATGCCATGGGCCCAGCACAGTGGCCTAGCGGCTAAAGTCCTCGCCTTGAAAGCCTCGGGATCCCATATGGGCGCCGGTTCTAATCCCGGCAGCTCCACTTCCCATCCAGCTCCCTGCTTGTGGCCTGGGAAGGCAGTCAAGGACGGCCCAAAGCTTTGGGACCCTGCACCCGCGTGGGAGACCTGGAAGAGGTTCCTGGTTCCCGGCATCGGATCGGCGCGCATCGGCCCATTGCGGCTCACTTGGGGAGTGAAACATCGGATGGAAGATCTTCCTCTCTGTCTCTCCTCTCTGTATATCCGGCTTTCCAATAATAATAAAAATCTTAAAAAAAAAATAGATGCCATGCATTTTCCGTGTTCTTTTGGAGAATCTTGTCTCTGTTCCTATTTATTTGGGATAGTATGTTACTTATTAGCTGAATAAGGAGTCTATGGTTTGTGAGGTTGGTATGGTTACTAATGATTTTGTGGCACAGAATGCTATATAAATTTCATTGCAATATTAAATGAGGCTCCATTTGCTAAAAATGGATAGAATCCTGGGGTAAGTTTTGTGGAACAGAGGGTTAGGTCTGCCTAGGTCCCCTGTTGGAAATGTACATTAGTGTAGCCACTGTGAAAAACAGCATTAAATTTTTTCTTTCTCTCTTTCTTTCTTTCTTTCTTTCTTTCTTTCTTTCTTTCTTTCTTTCTTTCTTCCTTCCTTCCTTCCTTCCTTCCTTCCTTCCTTCCTTCCTTCCTTCCTTCCTTTCTTTTTCTTTCTTTCTTTCTCTCTCTCTCTCTCTCTCTCTCTCTCTCTCTCTGTCCCTCCCGCCCTCTTTCTTCCCTTGTTCCTATTAATGATGCATTTACATGCACCCTGGGATTTCTCCTACCCCAAGTCCCGTTCCCCCCAGATTTCCCTTATATTATTACAATAGTACAGTCCTTCATAAAAAGTCATAATTCTATCATTAAGCTATTTAAGTGTATCCTGACATTGTAGGTATGGAGAATGGCAGAGAGGCAAGCATCCTATTGTCAAGATAAATTTAATAGTTTCATTTTGAGTCCATCTTTGATGTGGAAGTACCAATGCAGACTGCATTGTATCTTCACATCTAGATACAATAGTGTCTATTACACGGCCTCTATATATCCCTTTAAATGAAAAGGCCTAAAGCAAAATTGACAACAGGAAGAAAAACAGAAAATTTACAACAATACAAATGCTACTGAATGAGCAATGTGCCTGAAATAATGAAAATAAAAAACGATGCTAGTGCATGGTCTATATGTTACTGAAAAAATCAATAAGAAAAACATCCTTTTTTGAAGAAATGAAAATAAAAACAAAAATATCAAAAGCCAAAATATGCAGCAAAAGTAGTATTGAGAGGGACATTTATAACATCAGGTGGTTACTTAAAAATTGAAATATCTGAAATAAATGATCTAATAATGCATCTCAAAGACTTATTAAAAAGAAAAAATGAACAGGAAGCAAGAATTGGCAAAAAAAATCACAGCAAAAGTAAATGGAAGTGTAACTAAAAAAAACTACAAACTGTGACAAGAGTCATTTTTAAGAAGATGTACAAAACATACTTTTAGCTAGACTAGCAAAAAAATTAATAGAAAAAACAAGTAAAATTAGAGATGAAAAAGAAAACATCATAAAAACTAGTAAAATGATTTCTTCTTCTTGAATGAATCCTCTGATGATTATGCGGTGTCCTTCTTCATCTCTTTTAACATATTTCACATCAAAGTCTCCATTATCTGTTATAAGAATAGCTGTACCAGCTCATTTTTTCTTCGCACTAGCCTGGAATATCTTGTTGTTTTTCAACATTTGACTTTCAGTTTCTGCATACCTTTGGTGTTATGTGTCTCCTGTAGGCAACAGATAGATGTTTTCTGCTTTTTTATCCAATCAGGTGATCTATGACACTTGATTAATGAGTTTAACCCAATTATATTCAGGGCTAATACCGACAGGTAGTAATTTGGTCCTGTCATTTTAGCGATGTGTAATTCATTGTTTATTTTAGTCTTGTTGTTTTATTGGGATGTTCTCCACCTTTGATTTTGGTAAGTGCTATTTCTTTTCTTTGGGCAAGTCTGGAACAGGTGAATTTTTTTGAGCTTGTCTTTACTGTGCAAGAGTTTTATTTCATATTCATATAGCAAGGAAAGTTTTGTTGTGTACATTATTCTGGGCTAACAATTTTTTTTTTCCTTTTAGAATATTGAACATGTCACTCCATTCTCTTCTGGCCTCTACAGTTTCCTGAGAAGTCAGCAGTGAGTCTAATTGCGGTTCCTCTATATATTAATTGCTTTTTATAAGTTGCATTTTTAAGGATATCTTCTTTGTGTTCAACTAACAGAGTTTGAACATCATCTGTTGAAGTGAAGATCAAGGTTACTGGGAGTTCTTTGCCCCTCCTGCATTTTATTTCCCAATTCTTTCACCAAATTAGGGAATTGTTCCTTTGTTATTTCATTGCATACGTTTTAAAATCCAGTTTCTCTTTCTATGCCTTCTGGAACTCCCATATTCAGTTTTTTATTAGTGTCCCTACAGAGAGGAAGATCTTCCGTCCGATGATTCACTCCCCAAGTGACCGCAATGGCCGGTGCTGTGCCGATCCGAAGCCAGGAACCTGGAACCTCCTCCGGGTCTCCCACTTTGGGTGCAGGGTCCCAAAGCTTTGGGCCGTCCTCGACTGCTTTCCCAGGCCACAAGCAGGGAGCTGGATGAGAAGTGGAGCTGCCGGGATTAGAACCGGTGCCCGTATGGGATCCCGAGGCGTTCAAGGTGAGGACTTTAGCTGCTAGGCCACTGTGCTGGGCCCGTGTCCCTAGATTCTTGAATGCATTTCTTACCTTGACTCAGTTCCTCTTCCAGTTTTTGGATTCTTCCCCCATTATTGAAGGAAATGTCTTCCAATTCTGAGATTATTTGTTCTGCCTTGCTCATTCTATTATTGAGGTTTTCCAATAAAATTTTAATTTACTCCACTGTTTTCTTAATTTTAACATATCAGCTTTCATTCGCATTGTTATTTCCTGTATTACTTAAATTCCTTGGACTCCTGTATGTGCTCCTTATTGTTGTTAAGAAGCATTATAGTAAGCTTTTAAAAATCTTTATCCCTCATTTCCTTAATGTCTCCCTCAGTTAACTCGGGTTGACAAAGGCTTTTGGATCTTTGCAGGGGAGGCATCACTAATATTCATTGTGCCTCTGTCTGTTCTGGTTAGCATATTCTTGTCCATAGGGCCAGTTTCTAAGTTGTGTTGCCCACTGGTATACTGGTGGATTTTACTGATTGTGTTTGGTACTTGGGTCTTCATTTGTAGCCACTGCTCCAGTCAGTTTCAGTTCCAGGCTCTTGTGCTAGGCTTCCACAATGGTCTCCACAGCTCCAGCTCCTGGCTCACCACTCTCCACTGCCTGTGATCGTGTGCTGCAGCTGCACCATTACCTGCATATTCTTTCTCTCACTCCCAGTTCAAACAGTGCTTGGAATTAGGAAGATGCCAGCTGTCCTAAATCACTGTGTTGTCAGCAGTGCTGATTTAGTCAGGACCTACTGACCATTAGGTCTGAGGGCCACCCAGACCTATTGTGGGTGGAACCCATAGGAAGCCAGGTTGGTATTTTCCCTGCGAGATCAGAACAATGTGTTGAGCCAGAAGTGAGTTCTCCCCCTGGATGAGCGCCTGTGCAGTTTACTGTTGTTCCTTCAGCCCCCTCACAGCCTTTTTCTCAGTACACAAAATGGTGCCCAATGTGGCACTGGTGGAGGTCTGATCCGTGAAATCCACCCTGTTCCTGCACCCATCTGCTTGAGTTCTGCTACTCTGCTCCTGCTCATGGTTGAGTCAAGTAATTCAGCAAGACAGACAGTTCTATGTCTGGGTTAACCTCCTGAGCTCCCAGCAAATATGTTTCCCATCTGGCCACTGGTGGAGAGACAATCACCAATTGCTGACTATTGCAGAGGTATCTGGCCATTATGATACGGTTCTGCTCTCTCTGATACTTCACCATGCCCACGGGTCTCAGGTGTCCCTCTGCCATTGGCCTGTCCTCTCCTATCTCCAGGGATCATAGCCTCTCGGCTTCACGCTGGCTAATGACTCTCAGTGTGTTTAAATGTGTCCTTATCCTATTCTGCCATCTTGTTTTTCTGAGATTTCTTAAAAACATACAAAAGAAACCTAGAAATATACTTGCTAGGTAATGAAGCAATTCCACCACTGGGTATGTACCCAAAAGACATCTGTACTGCCATATTTATAGCAGCACTGTTTACAAGAGTCAAAATTTACAAACAAATAAGGTGTCTACCATTAAACGAATGTATAAAGAAAATGCACACATACACAAAGGAATATTTTTCATCTATAAAAGAATGAAATTCCACTATCTACTTCAAGATGAATGCAGCTGGATGCCATCATGCTGAGGAAAGAAGCTGGACACAGAAAAAAATTTATGTTCTCCCTTACATAAGGAAGTAAAAATTAATAGAAAATTTTAAAAAGTTTAAAAACGCAACAAAAAAAAGCAAAAGCAAAGAGAGAAATTCCTTGTATTAGTATTGTTGTAAATACAGTTTGCTGCAACTGTTTTATACCTTTGTCTAGAACGTTATACTAATATTGTGAATATACAGGGATTGCAATTATAACCAGAAATACTGATAAAAAAGGAAAGGTAAGGAGAGGTACTATGGGAGCAAGAGAGTGAGGGAAGTTTTAATGTATTCTTGGAACAGTACTTTGGAACACACAAAATGCATTCTCTTTATATTATTTTAAAAAAAGGAAGGTCTCTTCTGTAGATGCTATTGGGACAACTGAATCATAGCCTACAGAAATAAGAAGCAAGACTCATGCCTTTCACCATACACAGAGATGAAATCTAAATGGATAAAAGAGCTAAATCTACACCCAGAAACCTTCAAACCTTTGGAAGAAAAAATTAGAAATACTCTGTAAGATATAGGTGTAGGCACTGGCTTCCTAGAAAAATCATCAAAAGCAAAGGAAGTCAAACCAAAATAAACAAATGGGACTACATTAAGCTAAGAATCTTCTGCACAACAAAGGAAACATTCAACAAAGTACAAAGGCAATCAACAGAATGGGAGAAGATCTTTGCACACTACACAGGAGACAAAAGGCTAATTTCCAAAATACAGAAAGAACCCCAGAACAACAATAACATCAAAACAAACAAACTGGTCAAGAAATAGTCATGGGAAATGGATAGACACTTTACAAAGGAACAAATTCAAATGGCTAACAGACACATTAAAAAATCCTCAAGCTCTCTGGCAATAAGGGAAACTGAAATAAAAACAACACTGTGGTTCCACTTAATGCCAGAAAAAATTGCCCACATGCAGAATTATACTGACAACACCTGCTGGTGAGGATGTGGAGAAAAAGGAACCCTACTCCACTGCTGGTGGGATTGCAGGCTGCTGCAACCACTATGGAAGTCAGTAAGGTGAACACTTAGGCAATTAAACATCCACCTATGATATGACCCAGCAATATCACTCCTAGGAATATATCCAAAAGATTCGTTATACAAGAAAGCAACATGCACCCCAATGTTTATTGCAGCACAATCAACAATCACAAGAACATGAAAACCTAAATGCCCATTAACAGAGGACTGGATAACAAGCAAACAAACAAACAAAAAGCTGTGGTTCATCTACATTATGGACTACTACTCAGCTATTAAAAAAATGAAATACAATACTTTGTGGCCAAATGGGCCAAACTAGAGACCATTCTGCTGAAGGAAATGAGCCAGTCTCAAAAGGTCATATATTATGTTTGCTCTAATATATAATATGATATCAAATCTAGGGGTATTACATGTGAATGTTACCTTATGTCACTTCATACTTACTGTATCTTCTGTAATAAGATCTTATGGTGTAATTCATTAGTCAACCATCCGTAATTACCTGAGATGGTCAATGTTGCTTTTATCACTGTTATTGGTATTACCCATAAATAATGAAGATATAGTCCTCTTTGTACCTACATTAGGACCCTGGGATACAAGAATGTACTCACAAAGAAATGACTGACAGTCTCCTACATGAGTAAGAGACACGCAGTGACAGCATGATGGACTTGAGAAATTCATGAGACACCCATTGTGAGACTGGAGGAGAGAGTAGAAGGGAGGGGAGGGAACTTGGGGTAGGGGGAAGGGAGACCCAGCACCAACTAAACTGTATCAAGAAAATGAAAAAATAATATTACTGCTATAGCCTCAATGACCAGTGGTTACTTTAAATATTATTGTACATAGGTAAAATGGTCATTTCCCACTCAATTACTGCTTAGAATCATTATCTATATTACCATTAAACTACAGTCCTTTTTGCTTCTTACTTCTTAAAGTTCTTATAAGCATTTTTTACTGTAATATAAGTTTAAAATGTTTGTCTGAAAAACTAAAAAGAAAAAAAGAAGAGAGAGGTAATCTTGGAAGAAGAGAATACCATTATATTAGAATTGTATCTATAAATTATTTTGTTAAAAACTAAAATTAAAAAGCTCTAAATTTTAAAATTATTTTATTTGAAAGTGAATCACAGAGAACAAGAGCCAGACAGAGAGAAGGAGACAGAAAGGTCTTTCATCCACTGGTTCACCACCCAAATGGTCTCAACAGGTGGAGCTGGGCTGATCCTAAGCCAGAACCTTTTGATTTCTCACAAGGGTGTCAAGGCCAAAGGACATGGGCCATCTTCTGCTTGTTTCCCAGGTGCATTAAGAGGGAGCTGAATTAGAAGTGGAGCAGCCAGGACTCAAACTGGAGCCCACATGGGATGCTACCACATGCTAGGATATAGTACTACCTCCTTAAAAAAAAAAAAAAAAAAACCTTAAAAAATAAACGAATCCACCCATGGACTGTGAATGAAAAAGGAAAATAAAGTTAACCAGACTAAGGCATTTTGAATGACGTGACTAATATGCTATATACAAATCATGGGTAACTACAAGATGTATTTTTCAAGAATTATGAAGCAACAGACTTCCAGCAGCCAGAGTCTCCAGGGACAATTAGGCAGCCTTGCCAACTTCCCTGATGTCCCCCAAAGCATCCAGGTAGCCTATTATAAGAAGCACTGCCCACTGGGGTCATGATAATGACCTAGGGAACTCTATACAACAAAGACACAGGGGAGTAGCCAAGCATTCTTTTGTGAGTGGACTGGTCAACTGAAACACTGAGGAGCAGAGCAGCAGTCTCTTCCAGCAACCCTCACTCTAAGAGATAGTTGAATGGCCTGCCCTCAACATTTCCATAGACACAGAAATGGTACTTAGTAACATTTAACAGCCTTTCATAAAAAAAAGCCTTCAAAAATTAGATATAAAAACATTTTGTTGCACACAATAAAGGCATCATATGACAAACACACAGGTAACTTCATATGGAATCAGGAAAAGCAATCATTTTTTTCCTGGTCAGATAAGGAACAAGAAAAACACATCTACTTCCTTTTTCCATGCTTGGCATAGTATTGAAAGCCTTATCCAGAGCAATAAGGCAAGATAAAGAAATAAAGGGCATCTAAATATACAGGATGAAGTCAAAACATATTTGCAGACAATATGATTTTATGTACAGCAAAACTTAAAGACTCTATCAATAGACAGGTTAGATTAATTCAATAAGGTTGTGGGATACAAAATCATGCAAAAATCAGCAACAATTTTATACACCAAAAGTGAACTTTCTGACAATTTTTTTAAACAATCACATTCAAACAGCCATCAAAAATAAATACTTAATAATAAATTTAGTCAATCAAGTGAATGATATCTATAAATAAAATATAATGGCACAGTTGTAGAAAGAATAATATATACTATTCTGTTGACATAGTTGGATAAATATGGTTTACAACAATTAATTGAATATTTCAAAATAGTCAGTATATGGAATTTTGAATGTTCCCAACACAAAACATAACTGTTTGTGATGATAAATATGCTAATTATCCTGATCTGATCATTGTACATGGTAGGTAAGTATTGGCATCTTGCACTGCAGCTCACTAATATGTATGATTGCATGGATATTTGACACAGCAGTTAAGATGCCCTTCAGAATGCCTACATTCCACATCGGAGTGCTTGGTTTTGAGCCTCAGCTCCACTCCCCATCCTGATCTTATGCTAATGTGCACTCTAGCAGGAAGTCTATAATGACTCAAAATAGTTAAATGCCCTGCCACCTACTGGAGATATCTGAATTTTTAATTTTCAGGATAAAGAGAGGGAGAGAAGGAAAGTGAAAGGGAATATGAACATGAATGAATTATGCAGAACCAAAGTTTATGAGTATGCTTAATTAACAAAAATAACAAAAATAAGATATGAGAGAAAACAATGCAACCAATGATGCACATTATTTGTGGCCTATGAAAACAAAAATATAATAACTATAGCTTTAATCCCATGTGAAAATATACTTCAACTTTGTAGTCATTTGCTAACATTTTCATGCATTTCATGTATTTGTTCTCAATTAAACCCGTTAATCTGGGAGCCAGTGTTGCAGAGTACAGAATAACCTGCAGTCTGCAATGCCAGCATTCCATATGGGCAACACTTGAGTCCCAGTTGCTTCACTGATGATCCAGCTCACTTCTAATGTGCTTCGAAAAGCAGCAGAAGATGGTCCAATTCCTTGGAATCTTGCACCCATGTGGGAGATTTGAATGAAGTTCCTGTCTCCTGGCTTTAGCCTGGTCAAGCTCTGACTGTTGCAGACATGTGAGGAGTGAATTAGTGGATAAAGTGTTTCTCTCTCTCTCTCTAAATACACACACATGTTATATATAATAATAATTTTACATTATAATATATATATATAAAATCTGTCTTCTCCCTCCCTCCCACTCTTTAATTATACCTTTCAAATGAACAATCTTTTAAAAATCTGTTACCATACCTATGAACTAGTGTTTTATTTAGGACTCTATTTTTTCCCCAATAATGATCAATACTTTCATGTCCTACCATTGGGTCTTTACACATGTTCACAAATGTTTTTGTCCCAGTATCCCACTCTTCAGCCCCTACTTCTAAAATGCTATACTTCCTCCATATAAAAATTGTCACAATCAAAACTTCTATATCAACTCAAGGACAAAGCATTCTCTGTTAATAGACTAGCACATTTATACAAACACAAAAGACTCACAAGGCATATATCAATTGGCTGAACAATATTTGAATGTTATTTTAGTGGGAAAAGAGTACGTAAATGGGCATGATAGGAGATGAGAGTCACAGTTCTTCTATGCTTAGAAGAGAAATTTACATGAGTGTATTAACTGCTCAGCATTTATTAGACATCTTCATGTCTCTGGGCCTACCTAGGTGGTGGGATTATAGGTAACTCACTTTATTGTTCTACATACATTTGCAAACACTTTATATATTTTATGTTCTTCATAAATCGCACTATAAAACGTTAAAATTCTAGAAGAGGGTTGGATTTTTAGGAGTTGTTTAAATGAATAAAACCGTACTCTACAAGATAGCCTAGGAAAGCTCCTCTGGCAGAAAGCCCAGGACAAGACATGTCAACAGAAGTACAGAGCTAAAGTAGTAGAGGCTCAGAAAAGACAATGGCAAATACGCACAGGTCATCATTGTCTTAATTTCAACATTAGATCAGTTTATTTAAAACTAAAAACTATTTTCCTTAAAGAAACTCTTATAAAATGTAGCTATTAAATGTTATTTACTTATGATATAAAAGAGGTTTAGTGCTAATATAAAGTATCTAGCAATAACAATAATTTACAATATTCTCTTTGTGGGAAATGTATTCTGAGCTCTAGTTTCAATAATAGAAACACCTTTCCCTAGCAAAATCTCAAAAATGAGAGAAGACAGCCCCACAAACACAAAAGTTATCGTTCATGAGCTATTGGAAAACACTACTTAGTAAACATTTAACTCCTACTAAGGAGTCCATCAAAATACTTTTACAAATTACTCTTTTTGGAAATCATAGGATTATTAACAAAGAATATATATTGCATTAAAATTTGGAAATCTTACATCAGAATTCCTACATTATTGAACTCATAAGTAATAGTTATTTCTTCGTATAACAGAGGATAGAAAAACTTATATTACTACTATAAAAATGAAATGATTTCCATATTATTTTATGAAGTTGCAATGAGACACTTGAAAAATACTTAATATATCATTGTGAAACAACTTACACAACATACATATAGATTCATATTTCCACATTTCATGTAATTCAAGTATGAGAAAGTATAATTCCAGGAGAAACTGCTTGTATAACAAATAGAGAATACAGGTAGCAGGCATGGTGGCTTAGCACACTAATCATCTGCCTGTGGTGCCACCACGCCACTTGGGATGTTCAAGTCCAGCAGCTCTACTTCGGATCTGGCTCCCTGCTTATGGCCCAGGAAAGCAGCAGAGGACAGCCCAAGGCCAGAGGAGCTGGAAGAATCTCTTGGATCCCAGCTTCATACTAGCACAGCTCTGGTAGCTGTGATCATCTGGGGAATGGATCAGTGGATGGAAGATCTGTCTCTAACACTTTTGAGTAAAATAAAATAAAATAAATCTTTTAAAAGCAACAAGAAATGGAGAGTACAAATTCAGGAACTCATGACCCTCTGATAAACGTTTTCGTCTCCTTTTTTTTAAAAAAAATATTTTTATTGAAAAGGCAGATTTACAGAGAAAAGGAGAGACAGGAATATCTTCAGCTGGTTCACTCCCCTAGTGGCTGCAAATGGCTGGAGCTAAACCGATCCAAAGACAGGAGCTTCTTCTGAGTCTCCCACACAGGTGCAGGGGCCTAAGGATATGAGCCATCCTCTACTGCTTTCCCAGCCACAAGCAGAAAGTTGGATGGGAAGTGAAGCAGTGGGGACACAAATCAGCACCCATGCACATGCAAATTGGCACATGCACATGCAAATTGAGGATTTAATCACTGAGCTACCACACCATGTCCTCTGCTAAATGTTTTATATCATGTTCTTTAATGTTCATTCTCTGATTGCTCATGAACCAAACAAGTAATTTTCCCATCACACGAGAAAAGCAAACTGTGAGGGGCATTTAGGTCCAGCTGGTGACATTCTTTATCAATTATATTTGCTTACGCAATGTCCATTAACCTATGCCCAACCCACTACCCTACAACTTGGAAGGCAAGGACTGCACGCATTTTTCGCATGATTTTCAGTGCCTACCATAAAGGCTCGCTCACAGTAAGCACTGAAAAGATATATGCCAGGTGAATGGAATTTCTTCCCATGACAAAACTCCAAAGTAGAATAAATTTTTCAAACAATAACTGGGAAAAAACAGGCAGAATTCAGAGATGACTAACACCAAAAACTGACCATGATTTCAGATGGACAAAAGGTTCAATGCTATTCATAGAACAGGTTTTGACAATGATTGGGATTCTTTGGAACAACCATTTAAACAAAAAATAATTATGGGGAAAATATTCTCCTTGCTCTCTCAGTAATTTAGATGGAATTCCTGTTTTGAATAGTGGTTGCCAACTTAGAGTCCATTCCATTGGATTATAAAATACTCAATTTATTTAAAAGATTGGTAATAAAATATTACTACAAAGTGGGTGTTTGACTACAAAGCTCTCTTCTCCTATACATTGCCATTGCTAAACTGAAAATGTGTGACTTCAGGTAAACAACCAAGATAATATAAAAGTCTAACATGATGCAACCTTTCTAAATCACAAAGAATACTTGCGGTTCATTATTTCAAGGTAAAATACTCAAAGGCAAGTTATAAAAATGTGAAAACAGCTACAGCTATATTTATGTCTTTTGCAATAGTCTAGAACAGGGATGTTTCCCCTTAAATGTATTTACTTGAAAGGTATTGTGACAGAGAAGGAGGGACAGAGATCTTCCACATAGTGGATCACACTATAAATGGCAAAATTTACGGGGCTAGACCAGACAGAGATGTGAGCCAGGAACACCATCAGATCTCCCACGAGTGGCAGGGTCCACATACTGATGTCATCTTCTGCTGTTTTCCCCTATGCACCAGCAGGGAGATGGACTGGAAGCACAGAAGACAGGACTCAAATAGGTCTTTTATAATGAGACGCTGGCATTGCAAGAAGCATGTTAACCCCCTGGGTCACAATGCCATCCACAGATTATTTATTTTCAAACTTCAATGTACGGAATCATCACAAGGCTTGTTTGTTGCAAGTGTAGACTCCCAACAGGACAGAAAGCCGAGAAATAAGCACAGGTGTTCATAAGGAACTGCTAGCACAACAAAGCTGGGGAAACAACAGTCTTTAATAAATGGTGATGGAAAAACTGCCCATATGGATACAAAATAATTACGCTGAACTCTTCTTTAAAATTTAATATATTTATTTTATTATTCCATGATACTGTTCCATACGCTCTGGGTCTTCCCATTCTCCCCTCCCCAAATCTCTGCCCCCCCAAATTAATTTTCCCTATATCATTGCAAACCATCCTGAATGTGCCTGATCTCAGAAACTAAGCAGGGTTGGGCCTGGTTAGTAGTTGGATTGGAAAAACTGAATCCTTATCATACACTTTATTCACATTTAAGCAGAAAGGATTAAACAGTTAGATATAAAGCCTGAAAGTGTAAAACTATTAGAAGAATATACAGAATATACTACAATTGCTCTGGGATATGAGTTTGTGAATATGACCTTGAAAGCAGAAGTAATTGTGAGGAGTGACTCAAACATCAGCCTTAAAGACCCCCAACATTTTGGACTCAGCATCGTTTTAAACATCTGATTCCCCTAGGTCTCATTCACCCTTTAGATTCATGCATCCTTTAGATTCAAATTTTGTTGTCTGTCAATCCTCTGTAACTTTATTATCCTGTAACCACCAATCAATTGTAACCTCATGGCGCCATATCTGACAGTCCTATTCATCAATCCTTTGCAGCCCTTCCCCCTAGTCCTTGCTCACCACTGTACCTACAAATCCCCTATGACCCTGGCAATCCTGTCTAAAAATCCCTCGTGGCCCACACAAGGCCCTATCCACCAATCAATCATGACCCCATGATACCCACCCCCAACCATAACGGCACACTCTTGTGTGAGTGCCACACTTATTCTTGCTCTCCCCCTTTCTTCCTCTTCCCTTGCAATCTCCTCCTGCCACTATAGTAGGAGATGCTTCTTTCTCTCTGCCTCTGCTCCTGTCTCTGTGACCATCATTCCTTCCGGAATAAAACCTCCTGCGTGGCTCACTATGTCTGGTGTTTCAGCTTGTGGTGGCAAACTGAAAGAATTTATACCAAAAAGAGCTAACAGTAAAGAAAGGAAAACATAATACATGGAATTACATTGAATAGGAAAGGAAATAATTAACAAAGTAAAGAGATAACCCTTAGAACGAGAGAACATATATACATCATACTGTCTGATAAAATGCGACATCAAAAATATGTAAGGAACTCAACTTAATAACAAAAAAAATCATCCAATTTTTAAAAAGGCAAAGGATCTAAACAGAAATTTCTTGTAAGCTAGCATACAAATGGGCAGCAGGTATATGTTCACCATTACTAATTTTTAGTACTACATGCATTCATCTTTAGAATCTAAAAAGCTGAATTTTTAGAACTGTAGGATAGAATTAGGGTTATCAAATGGCTAGAGGCTGGAGAGAGAGGGAATAGGGAATATGATCAAAGTCAACAAAGTTTTAGATAGACAAGAAAAAATGTTTAATAAACATGTATAAGGGTCTATAGCGATGGGCTCAGTGACTATATGCTCGCCTTGCATGCATTGGGATCCCATATGGGTACCAGCTCATGTTCCAGCTGCTCCACTTCCCATCCAGTTCCCTGCTTGTGACTGGGGCTCTGCACCTATACAGGAGACTCAGAAGCTTCTGGCTCCTGGCTTCGGATTGGCTCAGCTATGACAACTGCGGCCACTTGGGGAGTGAGCCAGCAAATGGGAGATCTTGCTCTCTGTCTCTACTTCTCTCTGTAAATCTACCTTTTCAATAAAAATAAATAAATCTTTAAAAAAGAATTATGTACAAAATGGTGACTATTATCAGTGATATATATTTCAAAATAAAATAAAACGCAAGAGTCTCAACAAAAACTAAGTAAATGAGGTCACTGATAGGTTAATTATCTTGACTTGGCTATTCCACATTTTACACATATTAAAACATCATGCTTACTCCATAAATACATTATTACTTATCAATTAGAATAATTTAAAATGATTTATTTAGTTCAAAGAATTACAGAGAAAGAGAAAGATTTTCCATCTGCCAATTTATTCCCCAGATGGCAGCAACACCATAAAAAAGCCAAAAATTGCATAGCAGGTCTTAGGCTTCCTTACACTAAAAAGGTATACTTTATTTTTAAAAATTATCGGTATTTATTTGAAAGGCTGAATGACAGAGCAACAGAAAGAAAGAGAAGTAATGTTCACCATTACTAATCTTTAGGCAAGTGCAAATCAAAACCACAACCTGTCATTTGTGATAACATAGATGAACCTGAAGGTCATTGTGTTAGTGAAACAGCCAGGAACAGAAAGACGAGTACCACATGCATTCACTCAGAGTGACAGAAAGAGAGATCTTGCATCTGTTAGTTCACTCCCCAAATGAACACAATGGCTGGGGTAAGGTCAGGACAAAGCCAGGACTCCAGAAGTCGATCCAGGTCTTTCACATGTCTACAGGGCCCAAGCACTTGGGCCATCTTCTGCTTTCATAGTTGCATTAGCAGGGAGCTGGACTGGAAGTGGAGCAACTGAGACTTGAATCAGTGCTCAAATATAAGATGCCTGCATTGCAAACAGCAGTGTAACTCATTATACCAGAAGGCTAGCCCTGAACAAGGTATACTTTATATTCCTGTGGTGAATTTACCACAATCCTAAAAAAATATTCCATCAGTTTGGTAGCCATGGAGGTATGCCACCTGGATCTTGTTCTAAGATAGAGCTGGGCACAAGAAGTATGTACAGTGAGCTGGTAACTTGGAGCTGCAGTGCTGTGCAGATCCTGTAGTTTGAACTGATGCCATGTTTTTCTTGTGTGATCCCAGTGCGATCAAAGGCTCTGTCCATTTTTTTTTGTCAATGATAAGTACTCTTTGATATTTTTTGCACAGAGGCTCTAAACTGAACAGATTTTCTCAGAGTACCACAATATAAGGATTTTTATCATACAATTCTCCCTCACTCTCCAATTGTCCTTCAAAAGATACCTGACTGCAGTCTCTGTTATAGTCTGAAGGCTTTCCCTATCTGTTCCTGCCTGGGGAGCTTAATATTTAATAGGCATCACCCTTAACAAATCTTTGGAATTTGTAAATTCATCTTGTGTCTGCTTCCCAAAGATGTCATAAGTGGTCTGAGGAAACATGCAGCAAGATTTGACTTAGGGAATAGATCTCTTATTGCCCGAGTGGCAAGAAGTATCTTATCACTGGCATTATGAGATGCATACTGGCACAAGGTGACAGCACAATTGTTAAAATTTTCCATTAAGGCTATTTGGAAAAACATCACAACAGAAGTGCACACCCTGGTAAGTGCATTTGAAAGGCATGGAAGAGCAACTGCAAATGACATCAATGGAATTGTCTATCACTATTTTTAATTTGTGGCTATTAGAGGAATAATGCAGAACACTACACTTAAGTCGGTAAAAACTCTGTAAAAACCAGAGTATATATGCATTACCTTAAAACTGGATCTTTGTCTTTTGAAATGATAGCAAACTCAATGAAAATCAAATTCACAACCTAACAGAGTTAACCGATGTTCCCTTTAAGGTCAGGATCCAAGTTAGAAAAATCTAATATCCTCAAAGATGAGATGGGAACATTTGAGGGAATGCACCTAGGAAAAAAGTTAAAGATAATTTTAAATTGGTGGTATATGGAACATAAGTATAACCGTGACAAAACTCAAACTCAGCTACACCTATATAGATCTTAATCCCTTCATTCAGGTCTTAAATCCTCACACTAGTGGGCATGCTCATTTCTAGACGTAACTATTATTACTGTAAACTTCACTGTCTTGCACAATATCCAACTTTCATTTTGAAAGTGTAACACTTTAAAATTGAAAAAGGACCAGTGTCATGAGGTATACAATGAAAAACGAGCCAAATAGTCAGGTATTCAAATCATCAGATAGTAAATTTAAAATGAAGATGGTGCATACATTTAAGAGCTTCTGAAATGGGTAGACAACATGTATAAACAGACAATTCCAATAGAGACAGAAACAAAAAGACATAAAACAAATAGAATGCAAGAAATAAAATCATGATAACTGATAAAGAATGCTTTCAAAAGGCATATTGCTTTTGTATTGTGGCTGTAACAAATAATCACAATTTTATTTCCTTTAAAAATAATGCAAATTTCTTACACTTAAGTAGGTCAAAAGTATAATGCAAGTTTCAATAGAGTGAAATTAAGGCACAATTGGTCCCATTTCAGAGGCCATAGGAAAGAATCCATTTATTTGTCCAGTCCCTAAAAGTGTCCACATTATTTCACTCATGGCTCTTTCCTCTCAACTTTAAAATCAACAATATTGTAGCTTTTCAACCACTCTTGCATAGCTGTATCTCCCTCTGACTCTCACTGTCTCTCGTATCAGATGTATTAAACACTTTGATTAAATTAGACCTACAAAGATAACCCAGTATAATTTCCTCTACAAACCATCAGCTAATTAGAAATGTTAATTCTGTATGCAAACTTTTTTCCTTTCATATAACAACATACAGTTCTAGGAAAAATGATATGAACATCTTCGGGAAACCATTATTCCACTTATACAAAGGGGTGTATGAGTAGGTTCAATAGAACCAATGAAAGAATAAGCAAACTTGAAGTCAACAGAAAAAAACTGAAATGCAGTGATTAACAGAAAAAAAAATGGAGCAGGGGACTGTGGGGTAGTGTATCTGGCTAATTCTCTACCTGCAGTGCCAGGCACACACATGGACACTGGTTCATATCCTGGCTATTCTACTTCTGATTCAGCCCTCTTTACGGCCTGGAAAGGAAGTGGAGGATGGCTCAAGCTCTTGGGCCCATGGACCCATGTCGTAGACTCAGATGCGAGCTCCTGAATCATGCCTTTGGCTATGCTATTGTGGCCATTTGGGGAGTGATTCAGCAATCTCTTTCTCTCCCTCTATCTCCTTTTCTCTGTTAATCTGCCTTTCAAATGAAAACAACAACAAAAAAATATTTGGGTCCAGTGTGATGGTTCATTGGCTAATCTTTCACCTTCGAGCATGACATCCCATAGGGGCCTTGGTTTGTTTAACAGCTGACCTATTTCCCATCCAGCTCCCTGCTTGTGGCCTGGGAAAGTAGCATAGGATGGTCCAAAGCCTTGGGAAATGGCCCAAAGCCTTGGGACCCTGCACCTGTGTGGGAGACCTGAAAGAGGCTCCTGGCTCCTGCCTTCGGATCTGCTCAGCTACAACCTTTTGCAGGCATTTGGTGAGCAAACCAGCAGATGGAAGATCTTACTCGCTGTCTCTCCTTCTCTCTGTACCTCAGCCTTTCCAACAAAATTTTTTAAAAATCATAAAAATATAAGTAAATATGAAAAAAAAGAAGGAACATCATCAAAACTAACATGTGAAACTGAAGCACCAAGATGAGAGAAAGAAATCAGGACAGAATTACCTGAAATAACATAAATTTAATGTTTAAGGTGTTTTTTGTTTATTAGATATATATACCTATGGACATATTTATTTCCGCTGTGCTTCCACGCATATCAGGAAATTCTACAGGAGGAATTGGCATTTCTATTGATGGCTCCTTTGCATATCAGCCTGTATCACTGTGATAATGCATATGTACTCTCCATTCTCGAACTCCACTCCACTGAAATTCCTCTGGGAAACATGCAATGACTATGAGTTCTGTTTGCTGCATTATATGTAATTTTTATAAATAAAATTTCCTTCAAGTTACATACTGACAAAAATTATTATTTGAAACCTGTACACAGATGTGAATTATATTATCCTTCAATATGGGTATATATTCTGTATGTAAATTCAACTAATTTCTCAAGTAACTCTGATAAAGTGGATTACAAATATCCATTTTAATCATGCTTAAAGAAGGAATAAGTAAAAGCACCTATATTTAGAAACAATATATATGGAAATTACTAAAAAATAAAATGTCAGGGCTGATGTAATGTAGTGGGTTAAGCTGCTGCCTGAGACAGCAGTATTGCACATGGTCTCTGCTTCATGTCCTAGTTAATCTGCTTTTGATCTGGCTACCTTTCTATGGCCTTGAGAAAAGCAGCCTAAGATGGCCCAAGTGTTTAGCTTCTGTTACCTATGTGGGAGACCTGAATGAAACTGGTGGCTCCTGGCTTTAGTCTGGCTGAGCACTGGTTATTCTGGCCACTTGGGGAGTGAACCAGTATATACAATATACTCTTTCTCTCCCTCTCTCTATAACTTTTTGAAATAAACAGTTTCTAAAAAGTAAACAATGTTGCAGTTTAAAAGATCAATACACAAAATAAGTGCTATTTTTGTACATCAGAAACAGAATTCAAAAACAAAATTAATAAAACAATTCCATTTATAAGAAATCAAACAAAAATGAGGAATAGATCTAGCAAAATTGCATAAACTTGTGCTTTTAAATGTACAAAATATTATTGAATCCAAATGTACAAAATATTATTGAAAGAAATTAAAGACATAAGTGGAGAAACACCTATGAACATGGATAAAAATCTCTGAATTGTAAAATTACAATACACATTCAACACAACCCCTACCAGAATTCTAACTACTTTTTATACATAAGTGAAAATGTAATTATAAAATTCTTATAGAATTACAAGGTACATCAAAACACTTTTCAATTTCAAATCAACTAAAAAGCTACATTAATCAACAAAGTAATGCGAAAGTACAAAGGTATGAATCTAGATAAATGGAATAAATTCAGAGATGAGATGTAAATGCACACACCAATAGCTAATTGATTTTAAACAAGGCTGCTGAGATAACTCAATGGGGGAAGAACAGTCTTTTCACAATGTTACTGAGACAGCTGCATAATGACAAGTGAAAGAATGTACTGGACACATTACGTCACACCACATAAAAGATTAATTCAGGAATAGATTAAGTGCCCAAAGGTAAGAAGACTGAATATAATAAAATTCTTACAAGGAAAAATTGAGAAAAATCTATATGACCCTGGGTTAGGAAACAGATTTAGAGGTAAAACACCAAAAATACAAGCAACAGAAAAACTGAATTTGATCATATAAAAATGTTTAACTAGGGCAGGCATCTGGCATAGCAGTTAAGACAGTGCCTGGTTCACACTGAACAGGGAAAAGTTGGGGGAATTTCCACTAAGAATCAGACCAGACATGGATGTCACTGCTATTCAATAGAGTCATGGAAGATTTAGCCAGAGGTATCATGCAAGAAAAAAAATCAAAGGGATACAAATTATAAATAGGAAGTCAAGCTAACCCTGTTTGCAGATGACATGATGCTTTATATAGGGGAACCAAAAGACCACTAACAGAACCAAAAACTACTACTCTCAGAGAGTTTGGCAGGATTGCAGGATTATAAGTCAATACAAAAATTTTAAGGCTGAGAAAGAACTTGTAAAATCAATCCCATTAGCAATACTGACAAAAAAAAACCCCGTACATTATTGGGAAATAAATTTAAAAAAGGACATGAGGGATCTCTTTGATGAAGACTACAAAACATTAAAGATAGAGATACAAGACACCAAAACATGAAAAAGTCTGCTGTGTTCATGAATTGACGGAAGTAATATAATCAAAATGTCTATTTTGTCAAAAGTAATTTACAGATATAATGTGATTCCAATCAAAATACCTATGATAATCATTTCAGATTTAGGGAAATGATCCTAAAACTCATATAGAAACAAAGAGATCCCAAATAGCTAAAGCAATCTTAAACAACAGAAACAAAGCTAGAGATTATCACAAAACCAGACTTCAAGATGTAGTATAGAGCAGTTGTAATCAAAACAGCCTGATAATGACATAGAAACAGGCATACAGATCAATGGAAAGAAAGTGAACCCATACATCTACCCAACTATGTGTGACTAGTGAATCTAAAACAAACCAGGAGAAAGGACAGACAGACAGACATAGGGATCAATTTCAAATTCACTAGTTCAGTTCCCAAATGCCAACAGCCAGGACTGGGCTACAAGAAAAGCAGTAGCCAGGCACTCAATCTGGATCTCCCATGTGGTGACAGGGATCCACATTAGTTGGAAGCTGGAATTGGAAGCAGAGCCAGAAACTGGAACACAGGCCCTTTAATATGGGATATAGGCATCCTAAGCATAGTATTTTTATTCACAAGACATATGTATGTATATATTTGAAAGTTGGAGTTACACAGAGAGGGACACACACACACACACACACACACACACACACACACACAGCAAGAGAAAGAGAGAAAGAGAGAGAGAGAGAGAGAGAGAGAGAGAGAGAGAGAGAGAGAATGAATCTTCCATCTGATGGTTTACTTCCTAAATAATTGTCGTTTGCCATTTTCCTCAGAGCAATTAGCAGGAGGCTGGATTGGAAGTGGAATAGCTGGGACTAAAAGCAGCAACCATATGTGATGCGGCCATCAGAAGTAGCATCTTTACCTGCTACAGTATAGAGGATGTGTTCCCAGAGGAGACTGGGCAAAGTCTGGAAGTATTCTAGTGAATCCTGATGCTTAGATTGCACACCCAAACTATCACTTAGCCATCCACCTCTTCTCTCCCACTAGTGTTCTACTCTCTTCATCTCTATCTAATCAGTATTGTCATCAAATTTATGAACTCTGCTTAATTTTACATTTTTAAACATGAAGGTATACTTTTAAAAATCTATTTATAAAAATGAATAAATTCCACATTATTTGCTGTATAGGTTAAGAAACAAAGGGATTTCGCTCACTCTTACTCCCATCTCCTCCCCTTCCCATATTTTCCTCAGTAATTACAAGGCATGTTCATTTACTGCACAGTAACAAGCTTAATGTTCTAGTATTTAAAGAAATTGTGACATAACTAAGTAGAGGAGAAAGAAATAACTGGAAATGCTATTACTTAGGAGTATGAACACAAGGTATAAACAGCAGTTAATTTTCAGTATGATAACCTTACTTAAAGATATTAAGTATGGTGCACTGTGTGTTAGTAGTATTTTACAGATCAGAGAGAACATATGACACATTTGTCTTTTTGGACTGGTATATTTCACTAACCACAATGATTTCCAGCTGGATCCATTTTGGTGAAAAAGTCACTTTCATTCTTTTTTTTTATGGCTAAGTAGTGTTCCATAATGTATATGTATCATATTTTCTTTATCCAATCATCACTTGATGGGCATCTGGGTTGGTTCCATATCTTAGCTATTGTAAGTGAACTGATATAAACATGGTAACAGTTAACTCTCTCATTGCGGATGTCATCTCATTTGAATTTATTCCTGGGAGTGGGTTAGTTTGGTCTTATTGTAGATCTATTTTCAAATACGTGAGGAATCTCCATACTGACTTTCATAATTATTGCTCTAGTCTATATTACCAGCAAGAGTAGGTTAGGGTACTATGTTCCCCACATCCTTGCCAGCATTTATAGTTTTCTGATTTCTGTATGATACCCATCCTCACTGGGGGTGAAATGGAACCTCACTGTGCTTTTTGTGCTTCCCTGAAAGCTAGAGAGCCTGAGAATTTTTTACATCTGTTAGCTGTTTGAATTTCATTCTTTTCAAAATTCAAAAATGCTTGTTCATACACTTTGCCCATGTTTTCAGTTTGTTTGTTTTGTTGTTGCTGAGTGTCTAGAATTCTTTGTAAACCTTGGATATTAGTCCTCTACCTGTTTCATAGTTTGCAAATATCTCTCTCCCATTCTTTTTCCTACCTCTTCACTTTAGTGTTGGTTTCCTTTGCAGTGCAGAAGCTTCTGAGCTTGATGCAATCCCAATTGTTCATTTTTGCTTTAATTGCACGTGTTTCTGGGAACTTGCCCAAAGAAGTCTTTGCCTACACCTATGTCTTGTAGAGTGTTCCTGATGTTTTTCTCTAGTAATCTGATGGTACTGGATTTTAGATTTAGATTTTTGTTCCACTGGAATTTATTCTTATAAGGTGTGAGCTACAGGTCTTGTTTCACACTGCATATCAGATTCAATTTTTTAGCACTATTTGTGGGTATTTGGGGATCAAACTAGTAATGGGAGAGTGATCTCTCTAACTAAATAAATGGAAAAATAAAAAGTAAGTGAATAAATAAATTTTAAAACATTCACTATACTACATGACCATCAGAGTGCATGCAACACATATTGCATATGTTATATATAATAAACACAAAATATTTCTAATATCATTATATCACATTACCTAGCAATTCCATTTTTAGGTAAACATCCGAAAGAAGCAAAAATGGCACTCAAGCGAATACATTAATATGAATGTTTGTAGCAGCAGTATTAATAAGCCACAATGTTCAGCAGTAGACAAATAAATAAACATACTGTGATATACAATGAAATCTATATTATTAATCCATAAAGGGAATGATAAAGGTTACAATGTAGATGAATCTTTAAAACATTATGCAAAATAAAATAAACTGAACAGGCCCGGCATGGTGGCCTAGCAGCTAAAGTCCTTGCCATGAACGTGCTGGGATCCATATGGGCGCCGGTTCTAATCCCAGCAGCTTCACTTCCCATCCAGCTCCCTGCTTATGGCCTGAGAAAGCAGTCGAGGATGGGCCAAAGCTTTGGGATCCTGCACCTGCGTAGGACCTGGAGGAAGCTCCTGGCTCCTGGCTTAGTATCAACACAGCACCAGCTCTTGCAATCATTTGGGAAGTGAATCATCGGATGGAGTATCTTCCTCTCTGTCTCTCCTCCTCTCTGTATATCTGCCTTTCCAATAAAAATAGATAAATCTTTTAAAAAAAAGAAATACACTGAACACAAAACATCACAGAGTACATGAGTCTACTGATATAAAAAGATGTTGGCCCTGGGTATAATTTTACAAACAGAATAAGAGTAGTTTGGAAAGGATGTGGATAAATTAAAAACCTCATTCACTGCTAGTGAGAATTCAAGACAGCATAGCACCATTCATTACTATGGGAAACAGTTTGGCAATAACTCAATGATTAAACATTAAAGTAATTTCAATCCTAGATAGAACTCTGACAGACTTGAAATACGTTTCTACAAAAACTAGAACATAAACATTCATAGCAGTATTAAATATAGTAGTAAAATGTGAAGCGAACATGAATGGCTATCACCTCGAAAAGTATAAACAAATTAGATATATCTATGGAGTGTAAAACTATTTTTACCACAATGAGAGTGAACTACTAATACATGAAGAATTATACTAAATGAAAGAAGCCAGTTAGAATAAAGTCATATGTCGCATGGTTTCATTCATAGGAAATGTCCAGATTATACAAATCCATAAGAACAGAATGTAGATCAATGGCTGTAATCAGTTAGAGAAGGGGAAATTGAAGAACAGTTGCTAATGGATACAGAATTTCTTTACACAGTGATTAAAATATTCTGCAATTAAACAGAAACAATGGTTGAATAGTTTTGTGAATATTCTAAGGTTACCCTGAACTGTATGTTTTTAAATGTGAAATTAATAAAAATATTATTTTGAATCTCAGTAAAAGAGAGGAGTAAAAAGAAACATTGGAAAGAAAAAAACTCAACCTGAGATTCTACATCCAAAAATTATACTGAAAATGCAGAGAAACAATTACATTTCCAGACAAGAGTTAAATGCATTTACTATTAGGAGAACTTATGAAATGAAATATAAAGGTGAAATGAAATACAAATGAAATACACCAGATAAAAGTTGAGATACACAGAAAAAATGGAACTCATTAGATAGGTAAATGAATATAAATGTAAAAGGTTTTCTAAAACATAGACATTTTCAATTGTTCTCTTAGAAAATAACCTGTACATGGTAACTGAAGTAGTGACCCAAGAATTACTGTAATACAAAAAAATTAAACATGTGACAACAACTGCTTAATATGAGAGGGAAGACCTGGGAAAACTTTTTTGTGAGGATATTACATAATAATGAAAGTAGCTGAAAACAGTCCTCTTTTTTTTTTTCAGATAGGCTGCTTTCATACACACACACACACACACACACACACACACAAAGAGTCTTGTATGCCTTTAATTTTCCATGACGCACTGTATAGGTTCAGGGATGTCCTCTTCCATACCACACAAATCTCCCTTCTCCACACTGTTATCCCCTATATTATTACAATAGTATAGTCCTTCAACAATTGTAAGAAATCCAACATTCTGCTACTTTAGTGTATCATGGCATTGTAGGCATAGGCAATGTCAGGAAGTCCAGCATCCTATGTTGCTGTATATTTAAAAGCTTCAGCGGGAGTCCATCTTTTATTCTAGAGATGCACACTAAACTCATCTTTACTTCACAGTATGCTAGTCTCCATTATACAGTTCATCTATGAGAATACATGTATGTAACATGTTTATGTCTGCATCTATTTGCGTTGTATTTTGCACGAAGGTTGCCTTGTATCAGAGAGAACATATGATATTGGTCTTTTTAGGATTATTTTATTTCACTGAGCATAATGTTCTCCAGTTGAGACCATTGTGTTGCAAATGGTAGAATTTCATTGTTTTCAATGGCTGAGTAGTATTCCATGGAGTAGATGTACCACAGCTTCTTTACCTATTTCTCTTTCAATGGGCAACTGAGTTATTGCCATGTCTTTGCCATTGCAAATTGTGCTGCTATAAATTTAGGATTGCAGATCACTTTCTCACACACAGATTTCACTTCCTTTGGATATATAGGAATATATATATATGTATTATATATATATATATATCTTCCTTTGGAGATAGGAGGGTCATACAGTAGATAAATTTTCAACTTTCTGAACACTCTCCATACTGACTTCCACAGTGGCTGTACTTTCCTGCATCCCCAACAACAGTGGAGCAGGGTGCTTTTATCCCCACATCCACTTCAACAGGTGTTAGCAGAGTTCCAAATGTAGGCCAACCTCACTGGAGTTAGGTAGAATCTCAGTGTGGTTTTATTTGTATTTTCCTAATAGCTAGGGAGCCTAAGCTTTTTTTTTTTCATGTGTCTATTAGCCATGTGAATTTGCTCTTTTGAGAGTTCTTTTGGGAGTGTGAGTGGGCCCAGTAGGAAAACAGTGGGCAACTCCCTCTTGGGTTACTACTTTCACTGGTGAGCATGAGAACCAGGACTGGGGCAGGCATGGCTAGACAAAATGGCACCCACCGTCATGTGTGTGGGCTGGATAGTGGGGCTGGTTGGTTGAATGTAAGCTTCAATGCTCATTGACATGTATGAGAGCTGAAAGGGATGTGGAACTGACTGGAGTAGTTTGCTGTACATACTGGCAAGCATGGGAACCAGGGTAGGGAGTGGGCCTGGTGTGGGTTATTGTGGGTTGCTTCAACTAGACTGAAGCTCGCATGGTTTGAGTGAAGGCCAAGTGTGTGGTGGGCATGATCAGGCTGGGCTGTAATACGCATTGGCTTGTGTGGAAGACAGGGCTGGAAATAGAACTGACCCAGCAATTGCAACCACCAGCATATGCCTAAGCTGACTGGGGCAATGGACTGTGTCGGACACTGTGCTGGCAAGCACACACACGCAAGAATCACTTCTGGGATCATGTCAGATGAAGTTTCTTTGGGGATCCCCCTAACTGAACCACTGAACTCAGAACCCCAACCATGAAGAGAAGTGCAAGTTCCATGATCTGACCATGGAGTCCAATGTCAAAATCGAGCCTCCTCAGAGGCTCAGATGGGACAATAGACAGCATATCCAGGTGCACATGGAAGATATGACAGTCCATTGGAACCTGCAAAGGACACCTGGTGCCACAACAGAGGATGGAAAACAGAAAAAAGTGATCAACTACCAAGTGTTGGCAGTGAAAATCTGGGCAAGCAGAGACTCTAAGGTGAGCTATGTCAACCAGTGAATTCTGGAGAGATTTCATCAAGCTTGGAATGGTGAGATTGGCAGCAATTCAGAACTGTTGAACTATCAAAACCTCTTGAGCAGTGCCCTTGGCCCCACATCAGGAACCTGGAATGGTTGGGAGGCTGGGTAAGGCTTCTTCCTTTATCTCCCCCTTCCCCCAATACAGCAAAAAAATGTGGAAACAATGGCCTTATCCACTTTCCTGTAACCCTGGACCCTTTGTGCCCTAATCAACACTGTAAAGATTATCAAAGTAAAATAATATTAATTATAATAGAAATGCACTGTTAGATAAAAAAATAGAGGTTCTAAAAATAAAAAAAAATATTATTCCTTATGAAGGATTATATCACTGTAGTAAAATGCGGAAAATCTGTTGGTTGGTGGGAGTTTGGGAGGGAAATCCCAGTCTATATGAAATTGTAACACACAATTCAAAAATTCAAAAAATACATACATATAGATATAGAAAGAAGTAAAAAATAAATAAATAAAAATAATTTTTAAAAATAGAAAAATTCCTGCTCATTTCCTTCACCCATTTCTTCACAGGGTTCTTTGTTTTGCTCTCATTGAGTTTCTGAAGCTCTTTGTACATCCTGGATATTAGTCCCTTATCAGTTGTGTAGTGTGCAGAGGTTTTCTCCCATTCTGTTGCTTGCTTACAGAAATTTCCTAGTTTGATGTAGTCCCATTTATTTTGGCTTTTTCTGTCTGGGCTTTTGGTGAATTTTCTAAGAAGTCTTTCCCAGTGCCTATATTTTGGAGAGTGCTTTGTATTTTTTCTCTGATATTTTGATGATTTCTGGGTGCAGATTTGGGTCCTTGGGTCCACTTAGAGCTGATTTCTGTGTAAAATGAGGGGTGGAGATCTTGTTTCTTTAAGAGATCATCCTTTGTCCTTGTTTTATTTTCAGTTTTCTTATTGAAGATTAGTAGGCTGTACATAGTGGCTTCACTTCTGGGGTTTCTATTCTGTTCCATTGATTCTCTTTTTCTGTATCATGCAGGACTTTTTGATTACCATTGCCCTATATTATGTCTTAACATCCAAAATTGTACTCCTCCAGCTTTATTTTTATTCATTATGATAGCTTTGGCTATTTGTGGTCTTGTTTCCATATGAATTTTTGCATCACCTCTTCTATTTTTGAGAAAAATGTTGGAGCATGGATTGTCATCATGTTACATTTATATGTCTTTCAATAATATAAAAATTTTATTAAGGTTGATTCTACTGATCTAGGAACAGGGAAATTTCTTCATCTTAATCTCTTCTTCTATTTCCTTTGTCCAAAATGAGTTTTACTTTTCATCATAGAAGTCTTCCATGTCTTCGTTTAGGTTATTTCCCAGGTATTTAAGGTTCTTTGCTGTTTTTTGAAAGATTTATTTTATTTTGATTGAAGAGTCAGATACGTAGAGAGGAGGAGAGACAGATAGGAAGATCTTCCAGCAGCTGATTAACTCTCCAGGTGGCTGCAATGGCCAGAGCTGAGCCAACCCAAGGCTAGCAGCCATGAGATTCTTCCTAGTCTCCCATGCAGGTGCAGGACCCCACTTGGGCTGTCCTCTACTGCTTTCCCAGGCCACAAGCAGGGAGCCGGATGGGAAGTGGGGCTGCTGGGACACAAACCAGTACTTATGGGATCCTGCGGTGTGCCAGTCAAGGACTTTAGCCGCTAGGCTATCATGCTGGCCCTGGTTCCTTGCTATTTTAAAAGGTACTCTACTTAGAATTTCTTTCTCAGCCACAAAGTTGTTTGTGTATACTTGGGCCTTTGATTTATGTTCATTAATTTTGTAACTTGCTAACCTGTCAAATTCTTACATGAGTTCTATTTTTTTCCATTTTTTCATTATATTTTTGACAATCTTGACGTAGTTAACTAGGGTAAAAAGGTTCAAGGGCTACAGGAAAATGGGTAAGACTATTAGTTCCATATTGATTCCTTCATATATCTGAGGTAAAGGGGGATTTTAAGGGAGAAGCCCCACCCAGTCTCACACCCGCCCCAGGTCCCCGAAGTGGGGCATGCTCTGAGATACTTGCTCAAGTGGTTTTAATAGTTCAACAGTTATGAATTGCTGCCAGTCTCGCCACTCCAAGCATGATGAGGTCGCTGAAGAATCCACTGATTGACAAAGTCCATCATAGAGTCTCCATTTGCCCAGTTTTTCACTGCCAACATACAGCTGAGGTGGTTGATTGACTTGTTCTGTCCTCTGTCTTTTGATGGTTAGGGTTCTGAGTCCGGAAGCTCGATCGGGGGGATCCCCAAAGTAACTTTGTCTGAGGTATTCCCAGACCAGATTCTTGTATGTACTAGCAAGTACAGGGCCTGGCACAGTCCATCGCCCCAATCAGCTGGTGGTTGCAATTGCTGGGTTGGTTCTGTTTTCAGTCCTGTCTTCCACTGGAACCAATGGGTGTTGCAGTCCAGCTTGGTTCTGTCCAGTACATACTCGGCCCTCACATAAACCAGTGGGAGCTGCAGCCTAGTCGGAGCGACCCACAATAACCCCCACCAGGCCCACCCCCTGCCCTGGTTTGCCAGTATGTGTGGCAGACTAGTCCAGTCTGTCCCACATCCCATTTGGCTCTCATACATGTCAATGGGCATTAAAGCCTAGTTCCATTCAACCAACTCAACTATCCAGCCTTCACGGTTGTTGTTGGGTGTCTCTCTGTCTAGCCAGCCCCTGTCCTAGTTTTCGTGCTCTCTAGTGGGAGTGGTAACCCAAGAGGGAGGAGCCCACTATTTCCCTCCCAGGTCACTCCCACTCCCGAATTATGCACTCTCCAGGTGGTTCTGTGGTTTAACTTGATACAATTAGCCCCCAGTGCCAGTTTCTGCTAGCTGATGCTGTAGCTAAGCCCAACCAACCCTCACCCACTCTAATTGTGGTTTGCACCAGCCCAGCCTGGCTTTTCCCTGATCTAGTCCACATGAGGCCCACAGGTGTTGTAGCCCTGCCTATTCTGGTCTGCCCCATCCCAGCTCACACTCTCTAGTGGGGGTAGCTAACCAGCAAGGGAACCCCCAACCTTATTCCCCTTGCCGGCTCCACCAACTTGCTAACTTGCTAACCTGCCAAATTCTTATATGAGTTCTAATTAGTATCTTTATTGAGTTTGATTCTCCTGTGTATAGTGTCATGTCATCAGCGAACAGGAATAATTTTAATTCTTTGCTTCCAGTTTGACTTTTTTTTTAATTTATTTTCTTGCCTAATAGCTCTGATGAGAACTTCCAATACTATTTTGAATAGCAGTGGAGAAAGTGAATATTCTTGTCTAGTTTCAGATCTTAGTGGGAAAGTTTCCAGTCATTCCCTAATCAGTATAATACTGGTGTTGGGTTTTTCTTAAATTGCTTTGATTTTGTTGTAGAATGTTACTTCTATGCCTATCTATGCATATGGTTTTTAGCATGAAGTTGTGTTGGGTTTTATAACAATTGCTTTCTCTACATCTATAGATATGATCACTGTTTTTTATTCTTCATTTTGTTAATGTGGTATATGGTAAACCATTTTCAAATACAAGGGAAATCTTTGTTGGATATCTTATTATGGGCTGACTTTTTTTTTTCTTTTAGGATCTGGTATATGTCACTCTATTCTCTGCTGGCCAGTAGCGTTTACTCTGTGAGGTCATCTGTGAGTCTGATTTGCGTTCGTTTATTAATTAACTGACTTTTCTGACATGCATATTTAAGATCCCTTTCTTTATGTTCAGTTGAAGAGAGCTTGATTATGGTTTCGTGGCAAGGAACACTTGTGATCTATTCTATTCACGGTTCTGTGGCTTTCCTGTAGTTGGTTTCCCACTTCATTCTATGTTAGGGACATTCTCATTTATTATCTCATTGAATACATCTTTTCACCCAGCTTCCCTTCCCTTGCCTTCCACAACTCCCATGACTCTTATGTTCAGCCTTTTGATGGTGTCACTTAGTTCTTGGATGCTTTGCTTAGCTTTATTCAGTTCTTGTTGCAGCTTCCTGTTTCAGCATTATTGCGTGTGGAGTCTTCCATTTCTGAAATTCGTCATTTTGCTTCACTCATTCTATTATTGAGGATTTCTACTGAATTTTCAATTTGCTGTATTGTATACTTCATTTCTAATAATTCAGTTTGATTTTTTTCAGTGTTTCCATTTCATTTGTAGTGTTTTCATTAAATTCCTTGATCTCATGTATGTTTCTTGTTGTTTTTAAGGATCTTTACAATACTTAAAAAATTCTTTATCTTGCAGTTCCTCGATGTCTTTTTCAGTTAATTCTGAGGTTGAAATAGTCTTTTGCCTCTTTCCTGGGGGTGTCAATAACATCATTCATTGTGCCTGTACCTCTTCTTTTGCCTTTGGCCATTTAAGTCTGGTTAGAGAATTCTTCTCCTTGTGACTGGTTTTTAAGCTGTGTTGTCCACAGTGTAAAGGTCAACATTTCTGATCCCGTTCATTGCCTGGGTTTCCATTTTGTGTCACTCACACCATTACCTCCACTGAGATTCAGTCCCAGCTTCCAATGCTATGCTTCTGCCACTGCCTCCACAACCACAGCTCCTGGGTCCCCACTACCCTCCTCCTGTGATCCAGTGTTGTAACTGCCCATTTGTCCGCTCAGCCTTTCTTTTGTTCATATTTCTGGAGGTACTTGGGATTAGAGATACACCAGCTATGACATTAAACTAGATCACATGGTTTTCAGTGGTGCCCATTGCTGCTTTTTTGTTTGTTTTGTTGTTGTTGTTTTTCCTCTTCTTGCAGGAACCTGATGGCAGTTAGGTCAGGGGGGAAACCCAAACATATTTGGATGGAATATGTGGGATACCAGGTTGGTTTTTTTTTCCCCAGTGCCCCTTGTATGGATTTTTTTCATCCTCTTGCAGAAAGCTGTTGGCAATTAGGTCTGGGGACCTGTGGGATGCCAGATGGATATTATTTTCCCAGTGCAACAAGAGCAATGCGTTGAGCCAAAATGAGTTCTAAGCTACATTAGTGCTTGCCCAACTAACTGTAGCACTCTTTCCCCTCAATCAGGGGTTTTCCCACAAAAGTCAAAGCGGTGCTAGATGTGGCATTGGTGCATGTGTGGGACATGAAATGCACTTTGTCCCAACACTTGTCCAATACGGCTCCACCACTCTGCTTCTGTTTATGACCAGATTAAAAAATCAGTGGGATCTGCGATTACATAGCTGGATTCACCTCCTGTGTTCCCAGTGATCTCTCGTTCCCAGTTGACAGGCGGAGGAGTTCCAATCTCCATTGAGGTATCTATTCCAACTAATGCTAATTTATTTTTTAAAATATTTTATTTATTTTTATTGGAAAGGCAGATATACAGAGAGGAGGAGCAACAGAGAGGAAGATCCTCCATCTGATCATTCACTCCCCAAGCAGCTGCAATGACTGGAGATAAAGCAATCCGAAGCCAGGAGCCAGGAGCTTCTTCCTGGTCTCCTACGTGGGTGCAGGATCCCAAGGCTTTGGGCTGTCCTCACTGCTTCCCAGGCCACAAGCAGGGAGCTGGATGGCAAGCAGGGCTGGCGGGATTAGAATCAGCACCCATATAGGATTCCGGCGACTTCAAAGCCAGGACTTTAGCCGTTACACTATCATGCCAGGGCCTCAACGAATGTTTATTTAGTGATAAAATGTTTAGCTGTCACATTTCAAAATGAGTATAACTTATTATAACTTATTTTGAATATCTATACTTAAGGTATAGAATATGATATTATGAGATACATATAAATAGTACAGTGGATTAGTACAAGTGAAGCAAATTAACATTTCAATTGTCTCACATAGTTGCTCCAATTTTTTTCATAGTAAGAGCAGTTAATATATGCTTAATTTGTAAAAACTCCGAATATAATGCTGTTCTATTAACTATAGTCCTTATCTCATGCATCAGAGTTCTAGACGTGATCATACATGACACCTTGTTTTTGCTGACTTATATAGTCTCATTTTTATTCTCCTTTCCACTTCTAGTATTAATTGTATCTTGCACTTCTGTATATATGAACTTTATTCTTTTTGTTTTAGCTATTCCTTTTTTTAAAAAAAGATTTTATTATTATTGGAAAGCCGGATATATAGAGAGGAGGAGAGACAGAGAGGAAGATCTTCCATCCGATGATTCACTCCCCAAGTGAGCCGCAACGGGCCGGTACGCGCCGATCCGATGCTGGGAACCAGGAACCAGGAACGGGTCTCCCACGTGGGTGCAGGGTCCCAAAGCTTTGGGCCGTCCTCCACTGCTTTCCCAGGCCACAAGCAGGGAGCTGGATGGGAAGTGGAGCTGCCGGGATTAGAACCGGCGCCCATATGGGATCCCGGGGCTTTCAAGGCGAGGACTTCAGCTGCTAGGCCACGCCGCCGGGCCCTAGCTATTCCTTTTATTTTTGATGGTGTTTACATAGTTGAGAAAGATGTATGCCAAAATGGACTACCAATTAGGGTCGGAAGGGTGAGGTATGGAAGAAATTGAATGAGACAATTGCTTCTATTTTTTTTTCTTTGTCTATCTGTTGAAAGTGAGAAGGAGAGAGGGTCACTTCCAGCATCCTAACTGCATCAGTACCCAGGAATTGAGGACGGCCACTCGTCATCCCAGGGTCCCCAGTGTGGAGCATGTACCAAGGGCACTGCTTAAATAGTTTTGATAGTTACGAGATGCTGTTGGTTTCATTGCTCCAAGACTGAAAAACTTCCTCCAATATCCATTGACTGACATAGTCCACCTCAGAGTCTGCATTCGCCCAGATATTTGCCATCAAAGCTTTTCTAGGATAGTTGTCTGTTTGATTTTGCCCTCCATCCTCTGCCACTAGGTGTGCTCAGCAGGCCTGAATGAGCTGTTATGTCTTCCATGTCAATCTGAGTATGCCATCCACAGCTTCAGCTTCAGTAATTAAGGATGCCTAGTTTTGA
Source organism: Ochotona princeps (assembly GCF_030435755.1). Lineage (NCBI taxonomy): Eukaryota > Metazoa > Chordata > Mammalia > Lagomorpha > Ochotonidae > Ochotona > Ochotona princeps. Next base: position 37,293,128 of record NC_080865.1, read on the forward strand.
CTCATAGACTCCCATGGTCAGAACACAGAACCTGTGATTTTCATTGCAACTGAATTTCTGAGTCCAGTGGTCCAGTTGGGAGGGTCCCCAGAAAATCCTGTCAGAGGTGACCCCAGAGCTGACTCCTGCATGTGCCAGTTAGTGCAGGGTCTAGTTCAGTCTATCACCCACATCAGTCTACACATACACTGGTGGATTCCATCTCCTGGCCACATTTGTCACTAGCCCCACTTCACACATAAACTAATGGATGCTGTGTTTCAATCCAACCCTGCCCATACTCAGCTCTCATACACACCAGCGGAAACTGTAGCCTAGCAGGAACACCCACCAGGCCTGCTCCCAGCCTGTTTCTGTACATGCTGCTTTGTGCAACAGACTGGTCCGATCCATCCCAGATCCCATTTGAATTTTGTACATGTCAACTGGTGCTACAGCATAGCTCAACTCGACTAACCCCACTAGCTACACGTATGCTGGCAGGAGTTGCCACCTGTTCAGCCAGGCCCACCCCCAGCCCTAGAGGTCATGCTCACTGGTGGGAGCTGCAGCCTATTAGAATGGTGCACACAGTTTCACTGCTAGGCCCACTCCCAGCCTCAGATGTCGCAGTTTCCAGGTGGTACTGTCGTCTATCCTGACAGGGCTTGCCCCTCACCCACATCTTTTGACTTGCCAGCTGATGCTGTGGCAAAAACCAGACCAGTTTGCATTTACTCAGGCTCATGCATGTACCAGTGGATTAGTTCACATAGCAAAACCTGGATTTCCCCAAAACCAGCTTGCATATAGGACAACAGGTTTTGTAGCCGAGCCTAGCCTGATGTGCCCCAAGTCCCAGCTCTCATACTCACCAGCAGAAGCAGTAGCCCAGGAGTCCTTACAGCTCCCCCTACTGGGCTCACTGCTCCCCAACCCCAGGGTCTTATGTGTGCTGATGTGTGCTGTGATCCAGTCTGGCATGTCTCACTTCACTTTGATATTCATCAGCAGGTGCTACAGCCTGGCTTGGCCCAGTCTGCTCCTAGTTCCAGCTCATGCTGGTGGATGCTATAGCCTAGCCAAGTCCAGCCAACACCCAGTTCTGGCCATAATGTGAACTGGTTGGTGTTGAGGTCCAGCCCGGCCTGTCCTAGACCCCATGCTAGTTCATCTGCCAATGGGTACTATAAATCGGCCCAGGCCAACTTGCTCTCAAACCTAACCCACACGTATGCTGGTGGGCATTATAACCTGGCTTGGACTGGACTGCTCCCAGATGTGGGTGTGCTCACCAGCAAGGACAGTGTCCTGACAGGAGGTCCACCAAGCCTCTCTATCAAGCCATCTCATAGTTGCAAGCCTTGCACATAATGGTGGATTTTTAGATCAGCCTGACTTGGCCCACCACCTGTCCTGGCAGTTATAGAAGCCTCGCCCGACCAGTCTTACATCCATTTCAACACTTACTGTTGGGTGCTACAGCCCAGCTATGCCAGGCCCACTACCCAACCCAGCTCTCACATGATTCAGAGGGTGCAGAGACCTAGCCTAGCCTATCCTACACTCATTTCTGGCTTTTGTGAGCAGCAGTGGGTGCTGGAGCTTAGTCCAGTCTGGCACACCCCAGACCCAGTTCACACCAATGCTGAGGGATGTTGCAGTCATGTCTAGCCCAGTTTGCCGCCTACCCTGAAGCTCTGAATCTCCCTTGCTCACCAGTGGGAACTGCAGCCCAGCTGGCGCATCTCCTTTGCTCCCTAACCAGGCTCGTTCTCACCCAGATCCTGCACATGCCAGTGTTTTCTCCTACCCAACCTGGCATAACCCATCACACAGCTTGGCCTCCATCATCAGATACTGCAGCCTGGTCTGGCTTTGTCCACCCCCAGTCTCAACTCTCACTGGTGGGTGCTGCAGCCTAGTCCTGTCCAGTTACCACCATCTCTGGCTTTCAAGCAAATATGAAAACAGGTGAGTAAAAAAGCCTAAACTGGTCTACCCTCACCCCGTCCTGGATGCCACACTTGCCATTGTATGCTATGATTTGGCCTGGCCTTGCCTGATCTACCACCCGTAGTGAGCCTACACACTTCCTGACAAGTGGAGCAGCCCTGCCCAGTCTGGCCCACATCCAGCACCAATTCTCATTCTCACCAGCAGGAGCTACATACAATCTAATAGGGGAGTTTCCCAAGTTCCCCCATAGGGTTCGCTTCCAGACCTGGATCTCACCCATGTCAGCTGGTGCCAGGATCCTGCCCAGTGTAGTCCAACCCCCAGCCTCAGCCTGTGTGAGTGCTGGTAGATGCTATATCCTGGCTTGTGCCCTACACTTAATTCTTGGGTGCACCTCCAGGTGCTTCAGCTTTGACCAGTGTGTCCTACTCTTAACCCCAGTTCCGATAAGTGTTGGTGAGTTCTGTAGTCAGTGTTGGTGAGTTCTGTAGTCATGCCTAGCTTGGCCTTTAGCATACCCAGATTTCACACAAACCAGCAAGTACTGCAGCCCCACAGGGATAAGCCAACGAAGTTCCCTCAGAATCTGCCCCGAGACCCGGCTCTCTCATGTGTCATGGCCCAGCCTAACATAACTCAACCTCCCGCCATGACATTCACAGGTACTGCAGTCAGACCCTGCCAGGCAGACACCTAGGCTTAACTTTTGTGTGTGCCAGTGGGTTGTAATCAATGTCAGCTAATCCAACTCAGGTCTTTCACCTGAGTAAGTGGCCTGGTCTGACCCAGACTTGTCTTCTGGCGTCCCCTGTCTCTCCAAACCACCCAGTCACAGCCCCCCTTGCATACCTTAAATTGCAGTGGGCCAGTCCATGGAAACCCCCCAGAAATCATTCCTCATCTGTAATGTATTTCCTCAGCAGTACCCCAACCCACACATCCCCAAAACCCCTTCCCAGGACAATTCAGAGGCATTACTTCTGTGGCTATGTTGTCATCAGTCTCCCGGCCTAGATGTGCGGCCTTGCTTGCCACCCATGTGCCCAGGGTCTGCCTGAACTTTTTTTCTTTAAATTCAGTGTATAGGTGAGATCATATGAGGTAGGGATATGAACTGTTGATACTTCTGTTCCACATAATACTAGAAGTCCCAGCAAAAGCAATCATATATAAAAACAGAAACAAAAAGTCCTATACATTGGAATGGAGGAGGTGGAGTTATTCCGCTTGGAAATTACATGATACTAAATGCAGAACCCCCTGAAAATTCTACGAAAAAAACCATTACAATTAATAAGTGAGTAATATTACAGGATACAAATATTTAAAAAGTGGGTCATGTTTCTATATGTAAATAATGTGCTAGCTGAAAAAAGTCAGGAAAATGGCATTTATAGTTTCATTAAAAAAAAAAAGGCTGAGCTGGTGGTTTGGTGTACCTAGTTAAACTGCCACCTATCAGGTCAAAATCCCATATAGGCATCAGTTTGAGTCCCAACTGACAGAAGAAATTGGAGACTGCAAATAAATGAAAAGATATCTTGTGTTCATGGATTTGAAAAATTAATATTGTTAAAATAGCCATACTTTGCAAAGCAATATGCATGTTTAAAAGAATCTTAACCACAATTTCAATAGCATTCATTCATAGAAATAAAAAGGAATCCTAAAATTTGTATTGAGCTAGAAAAGATTTTGAATAGCCCAAGTGACAGTGAGAAGGAATTCTAAGACATCAACTTCCTTCTTTAAAATATTGCAAAGTGATAGTAATTAAAACATCATATTAGTATAAAAGCAGATACAAAGACAAAAGAGCCCAGAAATAAGTTAAAATGTAAATCATCAATTATTTTTTGACAAGGACTTCAAGAAAATATGATGCCATAGTTTTGAATATTCTTTCGATGTAAATAAATACTAGGAAAAATGTTGCAGAAAAACTAACAAATCAAGGCCTAAACAAGGGTCACAACAATTTACAGAAGATTTGAGATTTTAGTATTTAAATTTAAGTCAATAATCCATCTTGTTTTGGTTTCTGTATGCAACATGAGGTATGTATCCAAGTTCTTCCGGAATTTTGTTGTGACCATCCAGTTTTAACATCGGGATTTGTTGAAAAAACTGTCCTGTACTACATAATATTGACATGTGTTAATAGTCGCTTATGTAAGTATGGAGTTCCTATAGATTCTCATCTATTCAATTCATTTATTTTTGATGAGTCACATTTAACGTGGTGATACCACTTTTAAAAATAATTTAGTGGCTACCTCAGAGCTTTTAATATAAGAGCCTGCAGAAGCAAGAAGCAAGATCCCCATCTCTCATCTTACACAGAAATCAGCTCTAAGTGGACCCAAGGACCCAAACCTGCACCCAGAAATCATCAAAACATCAGAGAAAAATATACAAAGCACTCTCCAAAATATAGGCACTGGGAAAGACTTCTTAGAAAATTCACCAAAAGCCCAGACAGAAAAAGCCAAAATAAATGGGACTACATCAAACTAGGAAATTTCTATACAGCAAAGTGAGTAAGCAAGCAACAGAATGGGAGAAAACCTCTGCACACTACACAACTGATAGGGGACTAATATCCAGGATGTACAAAGAGCTTCAGAAACTCAATGAGAGCAAAACAAAAAACCCTGTGAAGAAATGGGTGAAGGAAATGAGCAGGTATTTTTCAAAAGAACAAATTCACATGGCTAATAGACACATTAAAAAAAAAAAAAAGCTTAGGCTCCCTAGCTATTAGGAAAATACAAATAAAACCACACCTAACTCCAGTGAGGTTGGCCTACATTTGGAACTCTACTAACAACACCTGCTGAAGTGGATGTGGGGATAAAAGCACCCTACTCCACTGTTGTTGAGGATGCAGGAAAGTACAGCCACTGTGGAAGTCAGTATGGAGAGTGTTCAGAAAGTTGAAAATGTATCTATTGTATGACCCTCCTATCTCACTCTTGGGAATATATCCAAAGGAAGTGAAATCTGTGTGTGAGAAAGTGATCTGCAATCCTAAATTTATAGCAGCACAATTTGCAATGGTAAAGACATGGTAACAACTCAGTTGCCCATCGAAAGACTCATCCCCTGTTTTGACACTCACTGGCAGGTACTGTGGTTTAGTTCTGTCAGTCAGATCCCCCAGACCCAGTTTTCGTGTGTGCTAGCAGGCGGTGGTCAACAGAGGTAGATGCTAATTCACCCAGCCAGTTCTCTCACATGGGCATTGGTCTGAATCAAAAAGATCTGGTTTCCCTTTTTCAAACTGCCTGCTATCAGCCCCTTTGCTTATCTGCAGGTACAGTAGTCTGGTTGGTGGAAGTCCCCCCAAAGTCATTCCCCACCTGTAATGTACCCATTCAGCAGTAAGCACTGCCATACATCCTCATATCCCTTTCCCTGAGCAATTCACAGCCCCCATGACCACCAGCGTGTGCTTTCCTGAGCCTGGTCTTCCCGAGACCAGTCTTCCGGTGGTATGACATGCTGCTCTGAAGCCCTGCCCATCATCCTGGGACCCAAGCACATTCATCAGTGGGTCCCCAAATCCAGTCCACCAGTATACCAAACCAGAATGCCATCCTGGGAACCTACTACCCCCCAACACCTGTCAGGAACCCAAGTATGTACATGAGTCCCAATGCCCATGCCAGGACTGAGGCCTGGGGCCCTACTGCTCTGCCCACTTGGGACCCAAGCACGTGCTTGGAGCCCTACCTGCTCATCTGCCTGCTCACTCAGACCCACTTCACCGACAGGGTGGAAGCCAGTGTGGCACTCTACTAGTGTGGTGGAAACTGGTGCAGCAGAAGCCAGTGTGGTGGAAGCCAGCCTGTCATTTCTTATTTCAAGACTATTCTAACTTTGAAATTCATTTTAATATCTGATAAAGCAAGCTCTTCTCATGTTTAAGAAAGTTTTAACTGATCCTGCGTATTTATTCTTCTAAATAGAATTTTGTAACAGTTCTGCCAAGGTTCAAAAATACTTTTTTTTAAAAATACTTCCAAATATTTTTAAGTTATTAAGGAATGTCAGCAATTTTAAAACAGTCAAAGCAAAGCTATACTACACATTTTACAAATGAGGTCAGATTTCGGGATACTGTTACAAAATGAGAAACCTTATAACTAAGTCCCTGAGCAAGCTATCCTAAACATACACCTTTGTAACAAAATTATGCAGTAGGGTACAACAGTTAAAAGTTTAGACTTTTTCTTATTTCTTAATTAAATTTTTGTGATTACTTTAAACTATAATCTAGAATAAACTTGAAAAGTTTTATCATCAGCAAAAGGTAAGAAACTAATACAATTAATTGAAAATACAGATGTTTCGCAAAAGAAGTAATTACAAAAATGAAAAGCATAAAAAACATACTGAAACAGGAAGTATCACTTCATAGTTATCCAAAAGGCAAATATTGAAAAGATAATGACAAGTATTGAAGGGACTTGGGAAAACAGGAACCCTCATGAACATAAAGGTATTCATTAAGCAAGAAATCATCATCATCATCATTATCACACTAACTTTCATTTAAGCCTACTTAAAATAACATGTAACTTTTAAATATTTTAGTGACTTCCTCCGAGTAGGTGCTGGATTGAATAAAACAACTGTAAGTTGAGGGGAGGACAATATCAAGTGGCAGCTGTGAAAGAAGAAATAAGAAAAAACAGCTATTATACAGTAATCATTGTAATCCTGATGAAGAAAAAGTGTCTACTAGATTTGACATTTTCTATTGTAAAAGTCTGATATTGCATAGTTACCAAAAACTGTTAGGATAATTTGCTCCATGGAGCAGAAAGCTTCAGGTCCTAGATTACATAATTATTTGAAAAATTTCTTTTATGGCCAGATAATGGACTGCTGCCAGTTTAAGACTTGAAGAACAGTGACTGAGGATAAGAACTTTGGAACATCAAATTGCCTTAAAAACAATATTTTTTTTTCACCCTTTCAATTGCTACACAAGAAGCTACAGACCAGCGGAGTAAAAAAGGAATACCATAACTGTTTGTAATTCTTCAAATTCAAATATAAGGGCAATCCATTGAAATACAACTGTTAAATAAAGACTGGAAAGGATTATTCTTTTTTAAATTATTAGTATCCACAATATATCTTCAGCTTGGAAACTGAGCTTTTTATGAATATAGGAAAATATTTCTCAAAATGTAAGGCTGACATTTGCTTACTTATCATAATTTCATGTTACCTGCCCATTTCAAGTTTCACTTTATTGAATAGCAAGGAAAAATAACACCCAAAGCTTGTTTATATGAATTTGTACTGTGCCTTTTAGAAGTACTTTAAAGCTAAAGTCCTGGAAAGAATGGAAAAGCAATTTTCTGCCAATAACAATGATTAGTTTATAATAAATACTAATCATTGTTATTACTATGATTTTGAGAAAGGATGGATGTGGTAAAAGGAACAAAATAAAGCACATAATTCTAGTTCAATCTAAACCTCCTCTCCCCAAACCTCTAATTTACATATTTAAAAATGAGACTATTCTAAAATCATTCTACTATACACTTCACAAAAGATCTCTGTCCAAATCATTTTTCCTCTATTTGGTGGATATCATAGGATATCAAAGGAAAACTAATAATAATCTATTTTAAATTAGAAATTTTTCATATTCCCTCCATCATACCATGGTAGAATCTTTCACTTCTGACTTTAATATATTAGAAAAATATTTTAAATCTGTGAAAGTTTGACAGTTTAGAATTTAAAAGTATCAATTTTTGCAGTCATCCTCAGTATTGACCTGTCATCTTCAGCCCTGATAATTTTATTCACAGAACCTAAGCCATATCCACAACTGTTTTCTAACACCCTCCCACTGTAAACCAGCATGTGCAACAATCAGCATGGTAATTCTCCAGTGCATTTTTTTTTAACAGATTCGAAAAGAAAGACAAAGCCAAAATGGAAATAATATAACAGGCTACTGAAGTTAATGTAAAAGATTCAATATTGCTGAACAGGAAGAAGAAATGCTGATTTTTACCTCAGGAAAATAATAGCAGAAAAAAAAATGATCTTACTGCAATCCCTGAAAAGGGTTAGGGGACAGTTAGCAGGAGAAATTCTATAGAAAGAACAAAGATGCTAAGGAGCAGCATCGACAGTGCAGAAATAAAGCAGCAAACAGAAACACTGCCAACAATTTCTACAGGAAGTGATAGGGGGACACCATCCTCTTGGAGTGAGCGTACAACTTTGGATACTCATGGAAGGAGCAGACACTCCACTAAGTTATGGAGGCCTAGTTTAAAGATAAAAGTCATCAGAGGAGAAACTAACAAACATTTACACAATGCTTTTTAAAAAGTAGTAATACAACATGAACAAAGCCGACAATACGACTCCCTAATATGAACACAACACTTAACTATTTAATGTGAACATGAAGAGACTGCAAAATGCCTGAAAATAAACACAAAGAAAGGAGTGATCATAAAATTACAGAAAAACAAGGAGAAACAAATAAATGAGTTAGAAAAATCCACATGTGACATGAAGGAAATATTCTGCTGGGAGATAAAGATTTAAAGAGAAATCAATCAGAAATATTAGAAATGAAGAATTCAATATGTCAAATAAAAACAGAGTGGAAAGCATTAGCAACAGTTTGGGGAGGCAGAATAAAGAATATCTGTGCTAGAAGACAAATCTTTAGAAATGGTTTGCTGATAAAAAAGCACTAACAATCATATTTGAGATTCACAGAATAGCATCAAACAACCTAAAACATATGTAAAACGTTTTCCTGAAGACAAGGAAATAGAGAATGGATTAGAATGGATTCTTAGTAAAAAATAAATAAATAAATAAATAAAAAAACTAACAGAAAACTTTAACTTGGAAAAAGGTAGAGACATCCACATACAGGACACATGCAGAACTGCATGATTAGAAAAGATCTTCACTGTAACACATTATAGTCAAACATTCGATAGTAAAATATAAAGATCCTAAAATGTGTACAAGAGAAATGCCAGATTACTTTTAGAGGATTTACAATTAGACTGAGAGATATCTTTTTTTTTTTTTTTGCTTTTTTTACATTTTTAAAAATTTATTATTTTTTTAAATTTTAGATCATGTTAACATAGTTGATCAGAGTGGGACGGATCAAGGGTTAGGGAAAATGGGGGTGATTGTTGTTTCCAAATTTTGTTTTTCCTTTTTGTTTTTTGGGGGAAGGGAAGGGATAAAGGGAGAAACCATGCCAAGCCTCCCAACCACTTCAGTACCCAGGGATGGAGAATCAAGCCATGGCTCCAGGGCGGCACATACTCCAAGGGTTCTGCCCAAATGGTTTTGATAATTTTGAAATGTTGTCGATCTTGCCGATCCAAGGATGAGCTATCCTTCTCAATGTCCACTGGCTGACACAGTCAACCTCAAAGTCTCCATTCACTCAGATATTTGCTATCATAGTTTGGCTGAGGTAGTTGTCCAATTTGTTCCATCCTCCTTCTTCTGGGATGGTACAGACATCCCCTGAAGAGCTCAATGAGTTGCCATATCCTCCATGTGAATCTGGGCAAGCTGTCCACTACTCTGTCTTTTCCACTGAGGAAGATCAATTCTCACAGGTGGGCCAAGGACTAACCAGGTGACTTGGGCCCAACTGGACCCATTACCCTTGATGCTCATAGACCCGGCACCCACCCACAAGGGGGTCAAAGACCCAGGTCAAGCGACCAGGGACCCACTGGACCCCCAGCCTCTGGGGCTCATGGACACGGCACCCATTGTGTAGGCAGGCTAAGGGCCCAAGACTCAAACAAACAACAACCCACTGCTAAAATGAAAGGGCATTAACAGCAACCTATCCATATTAACATTGAATGTAAAAGGCTTAAACTCATCAGTCAAATAGATTATAGCAGACTGGATCAAAAAAAAAATCTATCTGCTGCTTATAGGAGACACATCTCATGAACAAATATCAGAGGAAACTGAAAGTGAAAGGATGCAAAAAGATATTCCAAGCGAATAGTAAGGACAATCGTGAGGAGGTAGCCATTCTTATATCAGATGATATAGACTTTGATGTGAAAAAAACATTAAAAGAGATGAAAAACGACACCACATAATGATCCAAGGATCCATTCAGTAAGAAGAAATCGCCATAATAAATGCATATGTGCCAAATGCCAGGGCATCTAGCCATGTGAAAGAAACATTAATGGATTTAAAGGGTTTAGAAATAGACTTCAATACAATAAATCATAGAGAACTTTAATACCCCTTTAACATCAATGTACAGATCGATAAGACAGAAACCCAGCAAAGAAACAACAGAACTCACCCAGACATCACAACAAATGGAATTAGTTGATATCTACTGAACTTTTCCTCCTACAGAGAACACACTTGTTTTTTCATCAGCACATGGAATCTTCTCCAGAATTGGCCATGTTATAGGCCACAAAACAAGCCTCGGCAAATTTAAAAAAAAATCAAACTTATACCATGCATCTTCTCAGATCATCATGGAATGAAACTAGAGACCAAGAAGTCAAAACACCCAGGAATACATTCAAATACATGGAATAATATGCTACTAAATGAGCAATGGGTAGAGAAGAAATCAAAGGGGGAACTAAAAAAATTGCTTGAAAAAGACAAAGGCATCAAATAAAAAACAAATCAATATTAACCATGTTCCTGAATCAGCAGAATCAACATAATTAAAATATTCATATTACCAAAAGCAATATACAAATTCAACATAATTTCAATCAAAACCCCGACCACATTTTTCTCAGAGAAAATGACACAAAAATTTCATCTGGAAACACAAGAGACCAGGAATAGGCAAAGCTATCTTTTTTTTTTTTTTTAAAGATTTTATTGTTATTGGAAAGCCGGATATACAGAGCAGAGGAGAGACAGAGAGGAAGATCTTCCATCCGATGTTTCACTCCCCAAGTGAGCCGCAACGGGCCGGTACGCGCCAATCCAATCCCGGGACCAGGAACTTCTTCCGGGTCTCCCACGCGGGTGCAGGGTCCCAAAGCTTTGGGCCGTCCTCAACTGCTTTCCCAGGCCACAAGCAGTGAGCTGGATGGGAAGTGGAGCTGCCAGGATTAGAACCGGCACCCATATGGGATCCTGGGGCTTTCAAGGCGAGGACTTTAGCTGCTAGGCCATGCCGCTGGGCCCAGGCAAAGCTATCTTGAAGAATAAAAATCAAGCTGGAGGAATCATAATTTCAGACCTCAAGACATACTGCAGAGCAGTGGTCATCAAAACAGTCTGTTACTGGTACAGAAACAGACAAGAGGATCAATGGAACAGAACAGAAACACCAGAAGGGATCCCACACATGTATAGCCAGGTCTATTCAACAAATGCTTTAGGGACAAATGGATAGTAGCTTGCAGAGATAAGAAACAAGATCCCCCACCTGTCACCTTATACAAAAATCAGTTCTAATTGGAATAAGGACCTAAATCTGTACTTAGAAAACATCAAACTATTAGAGGAAAACATACAAAGCCCTCTTATATAAAAATGGGAAAAGTCTTATTGAAAAAGTCACCAAAAGCACAAATAGTCAAAGCGAACATCAAACTAAAAAGCTTCTGTATAGCAAAGGAAATGATCAACGAAGTGAAGAAGCAACCAACAGAATGGGAGAAAATGTTTGTACACTGCAAAACAGATAGGAGACTAATATCCAGGACTTACAAAGAGCTTCAGAAACTCAGGGACAGTAAAAAACAAAAACAAAAACAAACAAACAAAAAACCCTGTGAAGGGATAGGCAAAGGAAATGAACAGATATTTTTCAAAACAAGAGATTCAAATGGCTAACAGACATATGAAAAGATACTCAGACTCCATAGCCATCAGGGAGATACAAAGGAAAACTACATTGAGGTTCCACCTAACTCCAGTTTGGTTGGCCTACATTCCAAACTTCACTGACAACACCTGTTGCCATGGATGTGGGGAAAAATGTACCCTCCTTCATTACTGCTGGGATGTGTAGGCTAGTAAACCACTATGGAAGTCAGTATGGAGAGTGCTCTGACAAATGAAAATTGATCTACCATATGACTCATTTGTCCCACTCCTTGGAATGTATCAAAAGGTGAAATCTGCATATGAGAAAGTGACCTGTAACCCTATATTTATAGCAGCACAATCTACAATAACACAGACATGGAAACAACTCAGATGTCCATCCATCTGATAAAGAAGCTGTGGTAAATCTATTCCATGGAATACTACTTAGCCATTAAAAATAATGAAATTCAAAAAACAGTGTGGTGCTGGCACAAAGATAGAGAGGAAGATCAATGGAGCAGAATAGAAACACCAGAAGGAAACCCACACAGATACAGCCAAATAATCTTTGACAAAAAGACAAACGACAATCCAGGCAAATGGGAAGGTCTGTTCAATAAATGCTGTTGGGACAACTGGTTAATAGCCTGCAGAAACAAAAAAATAGATCCACATCTCTCACCATACACTAAGATTAGATCTAAATGGATAACAGATCTAAACCTACATCCAGAAACCTTCAAACTTTTGGAAGAAAATGTTGGAAACACACTGCAACACTTAGGGGTAGGCCCTCACTTCCTAAAAAAGACTCCAAATGCAGTAGAAATCAAGACCAAAATAAACAATTGGGACCTCATCAAACTAAGAAGCTTCTGTACACCTAGAGAAACAATCAACAAAGTAAAAAGGCAACCCACAGAATGGGAGAAGATCTTCGCACACAACATAGGTGATAGAGGGCTGATCTCCAGAATATACAAAGAACTACAAAACAACCAAAATGTCAAAACAAACAAGCCACTCAAGAAATGGGCACGGGAAATGGGCAGACACTTCACAAAGGAACAAACCCAAATGGCAAATAAACATAAGAAAAAATGCTCAAGTTCCCTGGCAATAAGGGAAATCCAAATTAAAACATCAATGAGGTACCACCTAACGCCTGTAAGACTGGCCCACATGAATAAAAGCACCAACAACACTTGTTGGCGAGGTTGCGGGGAAAAGGGATCCCTACTCCACTGCTGGTGGGGCTGCAGGCTGGTACAGCCTCTATGGAAATCAGTATGGAGAATATTCAAACAACTCAAATTCAACATACCGTATGATCCAGCAATAGCACTCCTAGGAATATATCCAGAACAATTGTTTTATGAGAAACCAACATGCACTCCTATGCTCATAGCAGCACAATCAGTAATTGCAAAAACATGGAAGCAACCAAAATGTCCATCAACAGAGGATTGGATAAGAAAGCTATGGTTCATCTACTCCATGGAATACTACTCAGCTATTAAAAAAAACAAAATGCAGTTCTTTGTGGCCAAATGGGCCAAACTGCAAACCATAATGCTAAGGGAAATGAGCCAATCCCAAAAGGTTAAATACCACATGTTTGCCTTAATTTAAGATGATATGATGTTATGTATAACATGTTATGTTTTGAATGTTATATGTTGTGTATAAACTAAAATTGAAGTATAGGTGAGGTGGTCACAGAAGGTGGCTGGGAACTCGCATTTACTTTTAACATATTGGTTACTCATTACTATGTCAATTAATTCCATAATGATGTAAATTTTTGCTGATGGTATGTTGGAGCTTTTAATTGATCGGGATGATACTCTGCTGGCTCTGTCTTCAGACCAGAGAGGGTATACCTAAGAAGCCGTTGAACTTGACTGGACAATAAGATGCTGGACTCTATGTTTGGTATATGCTTGCAATGGGGGAATCTCAACTGAACTTGAGCTGTGGTTATGCAACAAGGTGGAGGAATCCACCATGGTGGGAGGGGTTGGGGAGGGGTGGGGAGAACCCAAGTATCTATGTAACTGTGTCACATAATACAATGTAATTAATGAAGTAAAATAATAAATAATTTAAAAAAATGAAATTCTACCATGTGCAAGCAAATGGTCCCAACTACAGACCATTATGCTCAGTGACATAAGCCAATCCAAAAAGGACAAATACTGTGTGTTTTCTCTGATATAAGGCAACCTTCAGGCAAATACAAGATCAATAGCCCTTTTAATACTGTTTGTGTGACATCTCATAAGTTTTGATATTTTTGTTTTTATTCACATTTCTTCAAAATAGTTTCTTTTCTCATTAAATTCTTCACTTACTGATAGATCACACAGTAGCTTGCTTTTCTCCAAGAAGTTTTTTTTTTTCTTATTATTTTCATCGCCACATTGGTTATTCAGTAGCATGTTACTTAACTCCATGGTGGTGTAAATTTTTTAAAACTTTATTCTTGTTGTTGATTTTGTTTTATGACTTTTATTATAAGGGAATATATAGTAACTGTGTAATAGAGACTATCATATTCAGATGTGAAGATAAAGTGCTGTGTGCATCTCTACTTCCGAATGAAAGATGGACTCCAAATTAAATTGTTTACTATATCTTGACAATAGGATCCTGGACTCTCTGCCAGTATCTAAGCCTGCAGTGTCAGGATACACTTTAGTAGCACAATGATGGACTTATGACTGCTTATGAAGGACTATACTATTGTAATAATATGGGGAAAATCAGCTCGGGGGGAGAGAATTTGGGCAGGGGGTAAGTGAAATCCCAGAGCCTATGGAATTGTATCATAAAATCTAAAAAACAGAAGGAAAAAAAGAGAAAAAATAAAGCTAAGGTAAAATATCACACCAAAAAATCACATTTCACAACTACAGTCCAAAATTATCCTGCTTAAACTTTTAGTTTCAGACTTACAGCTGAAACAATTTGCTGCATACCATGATGAGTATAAGTTTGTCCTACTGTTTCTCTAATACCTATTTTTAGATGTGATTCATAATGCATCACTTTTTACAACTCAAGCATACTTAAACAGTTCCAAACTGTACATACTGTTCAAATCCTCTTTTCTCACACCACTCCTCCCCACTCTGCTCAGATTTGTTATTGCTATGTAGAGCTTAAGTAGGGGACTTTATAAGTGTCATAGAAGTAAAATTTAAAACATGTCCTTTCTTTTACATCAAAAAGGAACCATTTGACGTGCTACTAGAAGGAGTTTTGAGTCCACGGGCAAGTAATCTGGGTTAATCTAATCAATTGAAAGTATACTATTTATCAAACACAGCTCTAAATATCAGATAGAGAGGCAAACAAACAAGGTAACTGCCTCTAAAGACTTATAGTCTAGTGGGAAAGATAGACATTAAGTAGATAATAACATGTATAAATACACAAAATCAGAAGAGAATTTAGGGACATATGGGGATTAGAAACAGAGTTTTAATTGAAACAAAGGGGTCATTCATGGTGCCTAAGGGAGAAAAGGGGAACAGAGGGAATACTTTCAGCAAAAATTCATAGATGGCTCTGTAGAATATGATGAGCTTCAATTTTATCCCTACCTGCAGTATCATTTTATTAGGGAATTAACATAATCAGTGTTCTATATTAAAAAATGTTGTAGTGCACAGAATGGATAAGGATGGCACGTATATCTCACTGTATTAGCTTTATGTTGTTTACCAAAATGCCTGAAACTGATCACTTTATGAAGATAAGTTTTTTTTTGCTCAAAGTTTAGGAAGTAGGAAGTCATGCATTATGTATTATGAATCCCCTCAAAAAATCAAGAAGTTTCATCTGTTGAGCTTCTGGTGAGGGCCTTCTGGTGACATCATAACAGCAGATAAAAACATGACAGGAGTATATGCAAGAGGGAGAGACACGAGAGACACTTGGGAAGACACGAAACAGGAGAGATTTAAGGACAAGTCTAACAATCCAATCACATGAGAACTAGCAACAAAACTACATTAATAGCTTTTGAAGACAGTGTCCCTATTGACCCAACAATGTTGCTCTAGGCACCTCCTCTTACAGGTTCCATCACCTTTCAACATTGCCACACATGGAACCAAGGCTGCAGAACACAACGTTTTGAGAGACATACTCAAACATTTTCCAAACCTTAGCACTCTTCTTTGATATCTTAGTAATAACCCATAAAACAGATGTCAAAATCCAAATTCATTATTGAATCCACGTTCCAGTTTTTTCTTCTTAATATATACATACTATTAAAAAGTCACAGCATGCACAAACAAGGCCTCTGACTGTGTCCTCTTTACTCCTCTATCAGTTACATCCCTTATAAGGTCTATTTTCTTCAGCAATATCTCACAGATTCATTCAGTTGATAAATATATTGAGAGCTACTACCCAGAAGGATTTTGAATTCAGTTCACCCACTTGTTTGCTGTGAAACCGAGAGCATGCCATTAACTCTGAACTTCGATTTCCTCAAGTAAAAGCACATAATAATATAATGTTACTCCAAAGATTAAATGGATAATGACAAAATATTATTGTCCATGAAGTAGCTTATGTTGCTACTGCCATCATTATAATTAAAGGTAAGTGCATGAAAAACATACAATATTTCTGATATCAAGGAGTACAGAATGTGGAAATGGTGACACAATTTATCCTAAACAAGTACGTACTAAAATGCCTGATGATATATCAGTTAAAGGGAGAATCAATTAACATTTATTTAACATTTACCGGGTACCAAAGTGTTAACTGATTTGCGTAAGTTCAAGATAGTTTAAAGGTTTATTTTCATTGGAAAGGCAGATTTACAGAAAGAGAAAGAAAGAAAGAAAGATCTTTCATCTGCTGGTTCATCCCCCAAATGGCCACAACAGCTGGAGCTGAGCTAATCCTAAACCAGGGGCCAGGAGCTTCTTCCAGGTCTCTCACATGCATGCAGGGTCCCAAGGCTTTGGAACTGTCTTCTTCTGCTTTCCCAGGCCATAAGCAGAGAGTTGAATGGGGAGTAGAGCAACCAGAATATGAACCGGCACCCATATGGGATGCTGGTGCCCACAGGCAGAGGATCAGTCAACTGAGTCATTGTACTGGCCCCAAAATCAGTAGTTTAAAACAGAGAAAAGTCAGCCTCAATCTGGGTTTGAGCAATCCTTTCACTTCCAATTTTAGTTGTTCATAAATACTAATTTAAAATCTGCCCACAATCCTTATTTATCCGCATTTCAATTTTTTTCTACTTCACAAATATAATAGCATTAAGTAAAACTTCCCCAAAATATTTTCTTTTTTTCGGGGGGAGGGTGGTTAGCAAAATTTATTAAGGCAACTTCCAAGGGAGGGACAGGCCAGCTGAGAAGAAACATGACCTCAAATTATTTTCTTCCTAATGTTCATAAATATCCAATAACTCAACCAAAAATAGTTGGCATTTACTATATGCTAGGCATGATCTAAACATTAAAGATTCAAAACTGAACAGAGAGATAAGCTTCTTATACTTCTGCATTCTCCTGCACTGTATTTGGAGATACATATAATAAACAATTATGTCTGTAACTATGAAGACAACTCAATTTTTACCACCTTTGTTTCCGTCATCAAGGGATAGCTATTCAGTAAGATTTAACTTCTTCAAATACTATCTTAATTCCACACCCATAAGATTGTTTACAATAGATAACTTATTCTTTCAACTATCTTTCCTTTTTTCCCCTAAACTGTATCTTCTTTCTCAATCTATAATATATTTAAGACTTCCCCTTTCAAAAAGAAAACAAAGTGAAGAAAGTCAGCAAAAAATAGCATTGTTTCCACACAGAAACATCAATTTTAATTATTTCCTCTAGAAAGTCCCTTCACACATGCTAAAGAAACCAGGTCAGAGATCATAATACCTAGTTCTGGGATAATACTAAGACAAGATGAAGAAGGTAGGAAGGACAGTCACATTATCCACATTGCTCCTTTCCAAACTCCAAGCAGAACATGGCTTAGAACTGAGTAACTTTTGATAGGCAAATATAAAAAAGATATAAAATGAGAGATCAAAATTTATTATTTTTAAAATGACTTATCATAATTTGAGAGACATTTACAGAAAGAACATGAGGGAAGACCAGAGAGAGAAAGAGATACATAGATCTTCCATCTGCTAGTTCACTCCCCAAACATCTATAATAGCTGGGGCTGGGCCAGGATAAAGACAGGAGCCAGGAACTTCTTTCTGGCCTCTCCATGGGGGTTCAGGGGCCAAAGCACATGTGCCTTCTAATGTGGATTTCCCAGAGGCATTAGCAGGGAGATCAACTGGAAGTGAGCAGCCATGACTCCAATCAGCTCCCATATGGAACACTAGCAAGCCTGCTGCACTGAAGTGCCAGCTTAGGAACATCAAAATTGGAAATGTGGGAAGGAATGGAGTTAAGTACAGAGTTTTACTTTTTTTCTTCTTTTGCTCCTCTTATTTGTGTTCAAAGTCAAATTACAATCAGTTTAAAGTAATAAATTGTGATAATGGCATGATTGCGTATGTGAGCGTGAGGCTCATGATCACTAAAGCAAAAACCTACAATGCACATACCAAAAAAAAAGGGCAAGGAATCTAATCATACTGCTATAGAATAAAATGAAAAATAAACAACAAATTTACAAATTTCTGAACACATATAGCAATTATCATGAACAATAGATTAAAAGGAAATTTAGAAGAATTATATAAACTTTTGAACCCACACAACTTACCAGGATTGGAAAATGGAAAAAAAAAAACCTGAAGAGACCAATAATAGGAGAAAAATAAAAAACTTTCCAACAAAGAAAACCCCAGATGATTTTACTGGTGATTTCTGTCAAATATTTAAAGATGAACTAAAGCCAATTCTCCTAAAATCATTTTTAAAAATTGAAGATGGAGTATTTTCAAACTGATTTTACAAGACCAATATTACCATGATACCAAATCAGAGAAGCAGAACAAAAGAGAAAACTATAATATCTTTGATGAATACAGATATAAGGTTTCTCAGAAATACTAGCAAACTGAATCCAATGACACATCAAAAATTATTCGCCATAATCAAGTGATATCCATCTCAGAGATTAAAGGTTAATTCATCATACACAAATCAACAAAAGGTGACACAGGATAAAGAGCAAAAATGACCACCTTACTAAACACGGAATAACCATTTGATGAAACTGAACATCATGACAAAAACTCATAAAAATTTAGATATATGTCTATATCTACAAATCGGTACAAAACCTAAATTTACCTCAACATAATAATGTTCACACATGACAAACACATAACTGATTTCACACTGAAAGGAGAAACATTGAAAGTTTTCCCACTAAGACCCGCAATGAGACAAAGATGGCCAATTTTTCAATTTTTATTAAAAAATTACTGGAGTTCTTGGCAACAGCAATTAGATAAAGTAAAAAATAAATAAATGAAAAGGTATCTAAACTAGAAAGGAAGAATTTAAATTGTCTCTGCTTAAACATGACTTCTGTTATATACAATAACACCAGAATCCACCAAAAACTGTTAGAACTAATAAAAGAACTGTTATGTTGCAGTATATAAAAACTGCACACAAAAACTGCTAGCCTCTCTAAACATCACTAGGAAATGATCTGAAAAAGAAATCAAGAAGGCAATTTCATTTATAATAGCTAAAAAATAACAGGAATAAATTTAACAGAAGCAGTGAAAGAGCTATAAGATGAAAATTACAAAACAATGTTGAAAGGAACTTACATGCAAAACAAAATTTATAACATTCAGTTCATGGATTAAAAAAAATCAATATTGTTAAAATCTCCATATCATGCAAAGTGATCTATAAAGCATCTGCACTTCCTATCAAAACAGCAATAATATTCTTCATAAAATTGGGAAAATAAATCTCTTTTAAAGAGTTATTTATCTGAAAGTTATGGGGATTGGAAAATAGGAAGGTATCTTCATCCATTTGTTCACATCCAAATGACTTCAAAGGCTTGTGTTGAGCCACAGTGAAGTCAGGAGACTTCCTTCAGGTCTCCAACATGGGTGAAGCAGCCTAAGGACTTGGTCCATTCCTAGCCGATTTCCCAGGGTCATTTGTAGGAAGCTGAATCAGAAGTGCAGTTGTCAGGACTGAACTGATGCCCGTAAGAGATGTTGGCTTTCTAGGTAACGATATAACTCAGTGTGCCATAGTGGCAGCCCAAATAAATTTTTTAAAACAACACTAAAGCTTGAAGCATCATAATACCTCATTTAAAGATATACAACAAAGTTACGGCAACCCAAACAGTTTTATATTGGGAGAAAAAAAGAATGAGAGAGAGACACACAAAGACTAAGAACCCTTACATCTATAGCCACATGATTTTCAAGAAATGTGCTAAGAACAAAAAGCGGGAAAACAACAGTCTTTTCAATAAATGACATTTAAAAAGTTGTTCATGGAAAAGAATGACTACAGAATCCATTTCTTACCATATACAAAAATCAATTCAAAATGAACTGAAAACTTACATGTAATATACTGGACTACAAAAAATCTAGAATAAAACATGAGCCAAATATTTAATGAACTTGGTTTGGGCAAGTATTTTATTTTTTATCTTTTAAATTATTTTATTTGATAATCTTTACATAGTTCATTAGGGTATAAAGGGTCAAGAACTACAGGAAAGTGGGTAAGGCCATTGTTTGCACATTATTATTATTATTATCATTGTTATTTTCTGTTTTGGGGTAAGGCGGGAGATAAAGGGAGAAGCTACACCCAGCCTCCCACCCATCCCAGGTCCCTGGCGTGGGGCATGCTCCGAGGGTCCTGCTCAAGTGGTTTTCACGGTTAAACAGTTCTGAATTGCTGCCAATCTTGCCATTCCAAACACGATGAAATCTCTCCAGAATCCACTGGTTGACACAGTACAACTTAGAGTCTCTGTTTGACCAGATGCTCACTGCCAACACTTGGCTGGGGTCGTTGATTGATTTGTTCTGTTGTCTGTTGTGGTTCCAAGCATCCTCTGCCAGTTCTGATGAACTGCCATAACCTCCATGTGCACTTGAATATGCTGTCCACTGCTCCGTCTGAGCCTCTGAGGAGGCTCAGCTTTGACACTTGTACTCCATGGTCAGACCAAGGAGCCTGCAATGCTCTTCATGGTTGGGGTTCTGAGATCAGTGGTTCAATTGGAGGTCCCCAAAGAATCTTCATCTGAGGTGATCCCAGACCTGATTCTTCTTGTGTGCCTGCCAGTACAGGGTCCAACACAGTCTGTCGCCCCAATCAGCTTATGCATATGCTGGTGGTTGCAATTCCTGGGTCAGTTCTATTTCCAAACCTGTCTTCCACACAAACCAATGGATTTTGCAGTCCAGCCTGATTCTGCCCAGCACACACTCAGCCCTCACACAAAACAGTGGGAGCTGCAGCCTCACCGCAGCGACCCACCAGGCATGCCCCCTGCCCTGGTACCTGTTCTTCCCAGTATATACAGCAGATTTGTTCAGTCTGTCCCACATTCCATTCAGTCTCATACAAGGGCAAGTATAAATGTATAAAGGTATTTTAGTATAAAATTTTAGTATAAAATAAGCAGCTTCTGCACACCCAAGGATACAAAAAAAAAAAAAAAGAATGAAGAGACAACATTTATAGTGGGTGTAGTCAGTGAAAATATTCACAAGCAATACATTCTGATGAGCAGTTACTGTAAATCTTTCAGAGGAGGACATTCCCAGAGTATTCATTGGATAAAACCTTTTTACACATTTGTCCAACAATTATTTTTTTGGACAATTACTGGATTATCTGCATTGCTTTAGCCACCAGAGTACAGAAAAAGTGAAACCAGCAAAATTTTCTGTCTGCAAAGAATGCTTACGTTCTAGATCTTGCATTCACATCAAAAGCCACAAGCTAGCATCATTATCCTCAGTTGAGAATTATTAGAAAAGCAGTTTCTTAGAGTCAACATCTATTTCCAAAATATGTATTTTTAAAGATTTATTTTTATTGGAAAGGCAGATTTACAGAGAGAAGGAGAGACAGAAAGATCTTCCATCAGCTGGTTCACTCCCCAAGTGGCCAAAACAGTCAGAACTGAGCCAGTCCAAAGCCAGAAGCCAGGAGCTTCTTCTGGGTATCCCACACAGCTGCAGGGTCTCAAGGCCCTGGGGCATTGTCCACTGATTTCCCAGGTTAGAAACAGGGAGCTAAATGTGAAGTAGAACATCTGGGACACGAACCAGCACCCATATAGGGTCCCGGACGACGCAAGATGAAAATTTTTGTCATTGAGCCATCGCACCGGAACCTTCAATATGCGTTTTTAACAGTATTCCTTTATGATGAGTATACACAGTAAGGTTTAAGAAGCACTGATCTAGTGGATTTAAGATAGTACAAGAGTAGTCTGGAAGGAAATCAACTGAGTATTACTGAGGTAAAGCTGAACAAAATACATTGAGAATGGTAAAAAGATCAGTTTGACACAGCAGAAGAGTTTACTAAAAGGTAATACTTGTGAGAATGTGAATTATGAAAAGATTTCATCCAGCATTCTTTTCTTAGAGTACATATATAATGAAAGGATACAGTATCTGTATTTCTGTGTCTGACTTACATCACTTACTATAAGATCTTCCATTGTTCATCTGTGTTGTTGCAAATGACAGGATTTCAACTTTTTATGGTTGAATAATATTTATGTGTGTGTGTGTAGAGGGACAGACAATGATTTATTTTATCTGTTTATCACTACATGGACACCCAAGTTGATTCTATATATTGCCTATTGTGAATATATTTGCTTTCATGACTAACTTATTAATAGGCACTCTAGTGATATTCTGACTTCAAATGTTCCTTCAGTGGTTCTTTGATTCTGGAATAAACATGTTAGCAGTTAAATCGAGAAAACATGAGCAAAGAACAGAAACAATTTATAAAAGATTGAATATGAATGACTAATAAGCATTTAAAGCTGTTCAGTCTTTAATAACATGCTCTGTTGTTAAACTTATTCAATATTTTTAGGAAGCAATTCAATGACAGATATCACAAACTTAAACCTACTCCTTGGTATTTACTCTTGAAAAACATCTAAAATGCAAAGATTAATGTCAAAACTGTTTACCACAGCTTTAATTATAATATCAAAATAAAAATGATTGGCTCAGATTTCTAACAATAGGAAAATTGCTAAGTAAATCAGAATATAACCGTTAAATTTGTTATTATGTAGGTATCAAAAATGTTTAGAATTCAGCTATACTCTAGTATCCCTTGTGAACCTGTCATCATCTGTTCCTCCTCGTTCACTGTAGACTGGCCGGTCCAATGTATTTTTTTTTTTAAGATTTATTTATTTTATTGGAAAGGCAGATGCACACAAAGGAGGAGAGGCAGAAAGGAATATCTTCCGTCCGATGATTCACTCCCCAAGTGAGCACAACGGCCGGTGCTATGCCAATCCGAAGCCAGGAGCCAGGAACTTCTTTCCGGCTCTCCCACACGGGTGCAGGGTCCCAAGGTCTTGGGCCGTCCTTGACTGCTTTCCCAGGCCACAAGCAGGGAGTTGGATGGGAAGCGGAGATGCCGGGATTAGAGCCGATGCCCATATGGGATCCCGGCGCATTCAAGAAGAGGACCTTAACCATTACGCTATCGTGCCGGGCCCCCAATGTATTATTGGAACAGAAGGTTTTATTGTGAAAATGATTTCCAATGGTTCTGTGAGACTTTATCTCTGAATCACTGGTAATAAATACTGTCTGTGCAATATCAATCTACGTAAGAGGCCAAAAATCACACATGGACTATAGTCTGTTCAAACACTTGTGGTTTACTTTGACAGCACAAAAAAATTATATCTCACCATGGCTTCTACTGTAGATATTACCTGAGGTATCTCAGTGCCAGAATGCTGAAAATCTGACAAAATGCTTAAGAATGATGTAGCAAAAATGGCTTTGAATTGGTATAACTTCGTCCAGAGTAGTTGTAGGAAGAATAGTGACCTCTCAGAGTATACAGGACTTAAACAAATTGAACAGGCAATTAAGAACAATGTTTGATCTATTATAGTGATGAGAAAGACAGGAATCAAACTAGCTTTCTTAATCCATTGGCTGGAACAAATCATAGCGTTTAATCAGTAGAGACCTGTTGGACCAGCAGACAAAACCGAATCCTTCTTAGATCAGGGTGGTGCACGTAATCCAACTAATAGTAATGTGGATCTCCTGTAACATATGGATATTCAAGAACTAGTCTGGGGCCTGGAACGATGATGGCTCAATCGCTAAATCCTTACTCTGCAAGTACCAGGATCTCATATGGGTGCTGTTCGTGTCCTGACTGTTCCACTTCCCTTATAGTTCCCTGCTTGTAGACTTGGAAAGCAGTAGAGGATGGCCTAAAGCCTCAGAACCCGGCAGCAACATGGGAGACCTGAAAGAATCTACTGGCTCTTGGCTTTGGATCTCTTGAGGTCCAGCCATTGTGGCTGTTTGGGGTGTGAACCAGCAGATGGAAGATTCTTCTGTCGCTCCTTCTCTTTGTAAATTGGCCTTTCCAATAAAAATAAATAAATCTTTTTTTTTTTTTTTAAGAATTAGTCTGAGCGCTGGAGGAGATTTAGAGTATTCCGAAAGACTATTTTCAAAGCTAAAGAAAATAAAAGATAACACTGTGATGTTTCCCCACAAGAAAGAAAATTATATCCAGAAAAGGTGGCCAAAGCACTCTGAATGGCAGTCGGGGAGAGGGATCAAATTGAAGGCTTTTACGTTAAAGAACATTAAATTACTCATACTAGGGTGTAGCCAACAAAGTTGCTAGCTCTTCTTGCCTGAGATGATAGGTTTGCAACCAACTCAACACTTTCGCTGAAATTTCCATATATTGTTGGTCTTTTTGCAGTGTTGATGTAATTTAAGTTTTTAATAGGAGTTTACAGAGAAATATGTTTTAAGCAATTTGTTTATTTTTGAAAACAAAGTGAAAGTGAGAAAAAGAGATGTTCCATTTACTGGTTCAATCTCTAACATCTGCAACAACCAGGTCTGGGCCAGATGAAAGTCAGGAGCCCTGGGTCCCATTCTGAATTAACATGCTGCATGGCATTGATGTCTATGGAAAAATCATTTGTCCTTCAGTAACAGAAGACAGGAAAATGATGATTGAGAATTTCTTGATATCTTTATGGGTTTTTCTCCATCCAAGGAACTTGAAACTATGGAGTTTTTAAGGGAGAAGGAAGGTGACAATTATGGTGTGGCTTGAAGGGACCAAAGTCCATGATCTACATGTCAGCCTCTAAAAAGATGCTTATGAGCATTTCTTCTAAATTATAAGAACTGAGGGCCCAGCGGCATGGCCTAGTGGCTAAAGTCCTCGCCCTGAATGCGCCAGGATCCCATATGGGCGTCGGCTCTAATCCCGGCAGCTCCACTTCCCATCCAGCTCCCTGCTGTGGCCTGGGAAAGCAGTCGAGGACGGCCCAAAGCCTTGGGACCCTGCACCCGTGTGGGAGACCTGGAGGAGGTTCCAGGTTCCTGGCTTCGGATCGGCGCAGCACCAGCCGTTGTGCTCACTTGGGGAGTGAATCATCGGATGGAAGATATTCCTGTCTGTCTCTCCTCCTCTATGTATATCTGCCTTTCCAATAAAAATAAATAAATCTTAAAAAAAATTTATAAGAACTGAAAACCCAGTGTGAATTTTTAGGTAATAAAAATTAAGCAAAGGTTTCCTACTTAGGTGAGGTCTGAATAAACTCCTCTATTTAGTTATTGTGGTATGTGTGTGGGAGAGAAAGAGTATCTTAATAAGTTTCTATATGAGCCATAGCAACAGTATGTGATAATACACTGAGATTTCACCCATAAAAAAGAGTGAAATATCTTTCATCTTTACAAAAAGATGGAAGCAACCGGAAACCGCTGGGATTAGAGAAATATTCCAGTCTCCAAAAGACAAATATTTGCTGTTTCTTATGTGTGGCAGTTACTACAAAATACAGAAAATATATAGGAATTACATGAACATCTGCAATTTGTCATTTCCAGCCCTTGCTTACACTCCTGCAGAACTGTGGCCTTTCTACTTTCTATTTGTTGATATCATAGTTAATGGTGCATTAAACCTGTGATTATAAAGTGGAGCAAGATCACGTTTTTGCAAAACTTACAGAAAATAATCAAACGAAGAGGAGGGTTGAGGAAGGGAGAGATGGGGGGAGTATGTTTATCTTCCTAGAACTGTATCAACAAAACACATGAAATCTGTTCTCTTTATATTAATAAAAAAATTTAAATATAACAAGATTTTGTACTTGAATCACTATGAGTCAACTCTTCTGACCTAATGTTCTCCTGTGCTACTTCAGATGCTAATGCTGCTTTGTCACACTTTGTACTCTCAATGTGAGACAATTTCTCTCTCTTTTTCTTTGAAAGCTAAACAACAACCACTGCCAAAGTAGTCACGCTAAAGCATGACTTAGGATGTGAAATGTTAAGGCAATGAATTCGTGGATAGCTTGTTTCCCACTGCACCCCACCCAGCAGGAGCT
The DNA here is from genome assembly GCF_030435755.1 of Ochotona princeps. Lineage (NCBI taxonomy): Eukaryota > Metazoa > Chordata > Mammalia > Lagomorpha > Ochotonidae > Ochotona > Ochotona princeps. Next base: position 37,319,540 of record NC_080865.1, read on the forward strand.
GTTACAGATTTTCTGCATTTCCGGAGCTGTAACAATACTGGAAATGTACTTTCTTCTTTCCTTTTTGTCACGTTTGAGTTGATCAGCCTCTGAAGCACTAGCACCCCTTGGACAATTTCCAAAGAATAGTGGAAGGCACAGCAAACAAAAATCTTCATTTCCATTTTTATAGAAAGCAAATATTTATAGGTAATTTTAATGACATCAAGGACATTTTTAAGTAAAAACAATGCTAAGTGGAAAAGAGTAAAGTTTTTTTTTTTTTTTTTTTTTAACCAATGTAATCTCTTGAACACAGAACATCATTGGAAGAAGAAATAAATTTTCCAAAATGATAACAGTGCTTATCTCAGGAGTGGGGTAGAATGAATCATTTTATTAATATTTTATGAACATTTTTAACAAAGATTTATTTTTATTGCACAAACACATTTACAAAGAGAAAGAGAGAGAGAAAAATCTTCTATCTGTTGGTTTATTCCCCCAACGGCACAATGGCCACAGCTGAGCTAATTGGAAGTCAGGATCCAGAAGCTTCTTCTGGGTTTCCTATGTGGGTCAGGGTCCCAAGCCTTTCCCAAACCAAAAGCAGGGAGCTAGATGTGAAGTCCAGCAGCCAGAACATAACCAGTGACCAAATGGGATGCAGTAGTTGCAGGTAGAGAACTGGCTAACAGAACAATTGGACCAGGACATACTTTACGAACAATTTTCCACAAATATGTGTTATGGTTGTAAAATCAGGACAGAACCAGGCTTACAGAAACTCATTCCTTGTGCTATCTTTTGTTTCTTCTTTTTTAAAAAAAAAAATTTCTTCTAAGTTTTCTCATCCTCATTTTTTTCTTTTTTTAATTTTTTTTTTACATTTTATTATTATCATTTTTTTAAAAGATTTTTTATTATTATTGGAAAGTCGGATATACACAGAGGAGGAGAGACAGAGAGGAAGATCTTCCATCCGATGTTTCACTCCCCAAGTGAGCCGCAAAGGGCCGGTGCGCGCCGATCCGAAGCTGGGAACCAGGAACCTCTTCCAGGTCTCCCTCACGGGTACATGGTCCCAATGCATTGGGCTGTCCTCAACTGCTTTCCCAGGCCACAAGCAGTGAGCTGGATGGGAAGTGGAGCTGCCGGGATTAGAACCGGCGCCCAATGGGATCCTGGCGCATTCAGGGCAAGGACTTTAGCCGCTAGGCCACGCCGCCGGGCCCTATTATTATCATTTTTATGATACAGTTCCATAGGCTCCTGTCATCCTCATTTCTTAACCGTAGACCTCACTAGGCAGGATGCAGAGTTCGGATATTCAACCGCCTAAGAAGGTTCTACTCTTCAATTGTTAATATATGGCTTGTTAGAGTTATAAGTCTGTTTTGACTATCCTAAAATGCACAAATATGTAAAATCTTGCTTGAATACTACAAACTGCTAAGTTTAAATATATTTTAAAACACACATACACACAAAAAAAGCCCATGAGGAGCCTGAGTACAAATAATATGATTGATTTTTTGGCATATATAGAACAGTTTGGAAAGAGACTCTTGGTCATATTTTCTAGAAAGCTTAGTCCTATAATGCTCTTTATTTATTATTATTATCATTATCATTTAATAATACAGTTCCATAGGCCCTGAGATTTCTCTTACCCGCTAACCAATCCCCTCCCAAATCACTAAGTTCTCCTATATTATTACTATACTACAGTTCTTCATAAAGAGTCATATGTACATCATTGCAAGTATGGACAATGGCAGAGACCTGCATGCTCTTGTCAAGATATACTAAACAGTTTCATTGGGAGCCCATCTTTGGTCTGGAAGTAGAGATGCATACTGCATTGTATCTTCACATCTGGATATGTTAGTGTCAATTACACAATTACTATACATTCCTTTAAACGAAAAGCCACAAAACAAGATCAATAACAGGAAGAAAAAGAAAATCACAGCACTATGAAGTTAACTAACATGCTACTGAATGACTAATGTGTCGCTGCACAAATGAAAAAGAAAATCAAGAACCTTCTTGAAGGAAATGATGCTGCTATATGATCTATGAGTCTCTGAAGAATTTACTAAGAGTTTTGTACATATGAAATTAACAAAAAAAATCAAATCCATGAGATACGGTTTCCTGTAGGCAACAAATAGATGGTTTTTGTTTTTTAAATCCAATTACATTCAGGGTTAATATGAATGGGTGGTAATTTGGTCCTGTCATTTTAGCAATGGGTTGTTCAATGATTTAGTCTTCTGTTGTTATTTTACTGGGATGTTCTTCACATTTGCCTTTGGTTTCAGTGGGTGCTATTCCTTTTGTCTGTCAAGAGAACATCTTGAAATATCATTTGTACATCAGGTTTGGAAGAGGCAAATTCTTTTAACTTTTCTTGACTGTGGAAGAATTTTATTTCATTTTCAAAGACAAAGGAAAACCTCGCTGGGTATGTTATCCTGGGCCCAACAATTTTTTTTCTTTTTTTTTTTTTTAAAGATTTATTATTATTGGAAAGCCGGATATACAGAGAGGAGGAGAGACAGAGAGGAAGATCTTCCATCCGATGTTTCACTCCCCAAGTGAGCTGCAACGGGCCGGTGCACACCGATCTGAAGCCAGGAACCAGGAACGGGTCTCCCACACGGGTGCAGGGTCCCAAAGCTTTGGGCTGTCCTTGACTGCTTTCCCAGGCCACAGCAGGGAGCTGGATGGGAAGTGGAGCTGCCGGTATTAGAACTGGCGCCCATATGGGATCCCAGCGCGTTCAAGGCAAGGACTTTAGCCACTAGACCACGCTGCCAGGCCCCAACAATTTTTTTTTTCTTTTAGAATCTGGAATATGTTACTCCATTCTCTTCTGGCCTGTAGAATTTCCAGTGAGAGTTCTCCTGTGAATTTAATTGATATTCTTTTATATGTATATGTCAATGGATTTGTTTTCATGTGAACATTTAAGGACCCTTTTCCTTATGTTCGATTGAAGAGAGCTTCAGTATCATGTGTAGTGGTGAAGATCACTTTTGGTCAATCCTATTGGGAGTTCTGTGCCCCTCCTCAATGTTATTTCCCAATTCTTTCTCTAAATTAGGGAACTTTTCCTTATTATTTAATTGTATATACCTTTAATTCCAATTTCTCTTTCTGCACCTTCTGGGACTCCCATAACTTTTGTATTTGTCCTTATGATAGTGTCTTTCAAATCTTGATTACTTTTTAGCTTGACCCGTCTCTGCTACCAGCTTTTTATTTGTTTCCCCCTGGTGATAGGAAACACCTTCTAATTTTGAGATTTTTTTTTTCTGCCTCTTCATCCTATTTTGGAGACTCTCCACTGTACTTTTAATTTGCTCCACTGTATTCTTGATTTCTGATATATCAGCCTTGATTTGACTCATTGTTGCTATTTCCTGTGTAACATATTCCTTAAAGTCTGGGTTTACATGCTTCTCGTTGTTGATAAGAGGTTTTATAACAAGTGTTTTGAATTCTGTGTCACCCCATTTTTTAATGTCTTCCTCAGTTAACTCTGAAGTTGGCAAATGGTTTTGCTCCTTTGCAATGGAGTCTTCAGCAATATTCACTGTGCCTCTGTCTCTTCTTTTGCTATTGGTCATTGTACCTCTGGTTAGCAGATTCTTCTCCTTGGGGCAGGTTTCTAAGCTGTGTCACCCAAAGGTCTACAATTTGACTTGACTTATTGCAGTTGGTACACGGCTCTTTGTTTGCAGTTACTTGTGCCACTCCCTCTAGCGAGCTCCAGGTCTGGGTTCTTATGTTAGATTTCCACCATGGTCTCTGTAGTCTCAGCTCCTGGCTCACCAGTCTCCACCTCCTGTGATATCATGCTGAGGCTGCACCGTTGACTCTGCAACCTTTATCCCACTTCTGGTTGGAGCAGGGCCCAGAATTAGGGAGATACCAGGTGTCCTATATAGCTAGGTTATTGGTGGTGCTGATCTTGCTAGAAGCTGTTGGCCATTAGGTCTGAGGGCTACATGGACCTCTCTCTTTTGACCAGTATGATGCCAAAGTCAGTATTATTTTCCATGTGGGACCAGTGCAATCCACTGAGCTCAGTGAGTTCGTTCCCAGCCCCGAGCATGCACAGCTAGCTCACTGTTGTCCCTGTAGTCTTTTTATTTTATTTTATTTTATTTTATTTTTTTATTAATTATTTTGCATTATGCTACAGTTTCATAGGCTCTGGGAATCCCCCCCACGCCCCTCCCCCCTGGTGGCTTCCTCCACCTTGATGCAGTATTACAGCTCAAATTCAATCAAGATTCTTTCCTTGTAAACATATACCAAGTATAAAGTCCAGCTATTTATTGTCCAGATGGGTTGAACAGTCTCTTGGGGAGACCATTTCTGGTCCGTTGTTAGAGCTGGCAGAATATCATCCCATTCGTCTTAAAGCCTTTGTCACACTGTACAAAACGGTGCCTGATGTGTCACTACTAGAGTTCCTGATTTGCTGGCTGTCAGGTCTGGGTGCTACTGGGACTTATCTTGGGTGGAATCTGTAGGATGCCACATTGTTGCAGTTCATTGAGCCAGAAATGGATTCAATTCCAGCTCAGTGCATGCACAGTACTGTCCATAACCTTTACCTCCTTAAACATAATGGCACCCAATTCAGCTCTAGGGTGAAGACCGGGCTGTGAAACCCACCCTGTTCCTGCACTGCCCATCTGGGACCTGCTGCTCTGTCTCTGTTCCTGGTCAAATCAAACAGACTAGCAGGATGGTAAGTTCTTTGTCTGGGTTTACCTCCTGAGCTCCTGGTGAACATCCCTTCCCACCTTGTTTTTGATGGAGTTGTGTCTGCTGGTGGAGTTCAGATCTCCGTTTGTTTCATGCTGCTGGGTTATTAGTCACTACAACACCACACTGTTGTGTCTACTGCTTTCCTTTGTCTGTCAGTTTCCGGTTACCCCTCCGCTGTTGTTCTGTCATCTCCTGTTTCTCTCTCTGCTTCACACTGTCTAATGTTTCTTCATGTGCTTACCCTACTCCACCATTTTATTTCTCCCTATACTGCTCTTTAAATATGTTACAAGTATATAAGGGTTCACACACAGGGCTACTTTTTTAAGAAAATTAAGATTTGTTTATTTTTATTTCAAACAGATTTTACATAGAAAGAAGAAGATAAAAAGGGAGAGGGTCTCCCATCTACAGGTTAATTCTCCAAATCGCCACAATGGGTAGAGCTAACCTGATCCAAAGCTGAGAGCCAGGAGCCTCTCCCGGGTCTGTCATATGAAAGCAGGGTCCACAGATGTGGGCCATCCTCTATTATATTTCCATGCCACAGAGAGCTGGCTCTCAAATGCAGCAGCCAGGACAGGAACTGGCACCTGCATAGAATGCCAGAACCCCAGGGAGTTGGATTAGACTGGGGTGCCATTCCATCATCCTCACAGAGCTACTTTTGAGGAGAGAGATCTTTTTCTCATAGAAGCCAAAACCAATCTGGAACCCCTTTAAGGTAAATATTAACAGGTAGCTTTTAACAAAGCAAGATAAATTTGGCACTTAAATAAACTAAACTATTTGCATGCAAAATGCATTTCTAATCTCTCCACACAGTAAAAGGCATTTATGTTCTTTATACACCTTTGAAAATAGGTGGGATCAGCACTGTGGCATTTATGGTTCTTTGCATCCACATGGGAGACCTGGAACAAACTCCTGGCTTCAGTCTGACCAAGCCCCAGACACTGAGGCTATTTGAGGTGTAATCCAGCAGATGGAATATCCATATCTATATGCTTTTTTAAATCAGTGTTTCGTTTCCAAACTACTTCAAATAGAACTCACACAAAAAAGAATTATTGGACAATCTATAATGGAGAAAAGCTTGAAAACAGAAGAGATCTTAGGATTTGCTAGATTTTTGTTAGGTTGTGATATTTGTGGTTAAATGATAAAAGCAACTGTAAGCTGATCCTCAGCTTCTACCACATCTAACAAAGATTAGATGATATAGTGGTGGCTCACTGAGAACTGATCTCTCCTGTTATTCTTTTTTCTCTCATAGTTTAATTGTGGAGGTTGATGAGACAAACTTGATCATCTTTTTGTACAAATAAAGAGGCCAGCAGTGTTACACAGTGTATAAAGTTGCCACTTGATATACCAGCTTTTGAAGACCCAGTTGCTCTGCTTCTAGTGATCCTTCCTGCTGATGCACTTGGTAAGGCAGTAGGAGATAGCACAAGGAGTTTGGCCCAATTGGGAAGCTCTGATGGAGTTTCTGGATCCTGGCTTTGGCCTGGCCCAATTGTGGCTGCTGTACCCATTTTGGGAGTGAATCAAGAGATGGAAAATCATTCCTTCCTTGTCACTCTGACTTTCAAATAAATAAACAAGACTTTTAAATATATATGTATTTACATATGTAATTTAAAGGTATTAAAATTGTATTTAAGTATATAATTTTAAAATATTAAATATATATTTAATACTTGCTTATTAGAAGAAATATATTTTATGCAATATAAATAAATATATTAATAATATATTACATAAATAAATACATTTAATGTACATATCATATATGTACATTATTTTACATATGTATATGAAAGAATTTACATATTCTACCTATACAACATCATGAGAGTTTTGGTGTAGCAGATTAAACCACTGTTTGGGGCACTCACATCTCATATCATAATGTCAGTCCCATTACCAATCCAGCTCTCTGCTAATGTGCCTGGGAAACAGCAGACGATGGTCCAAGTGCTTGGGTTCCTGCCACCCATATGGGAAACCTAGATGGAATTCCTAGCATGTGATTCTGCAGCCCGGCCTATCCTGATCTATTGTGATAACTAAATGAATGAATAAGTAGATGGAAAATAGCTAGGGTTCTCTCTCTCTCACTCTTGCTCTCTGTCATTTACATTTCAAATAAATGAATAAATATTTGAAAGTTAAGAAAGAACAAGAAATTTAGATGATAGCAATGGATACATGGTTGAATGTATGGCAAGTGAGTGTTCCTCTTATGCTTATGGGAATTATAGGATTGATGTGACATAATTAATTACTTTAGATATCAATACACACTGACATGTGATTACTTATTGAAAACAGTATGGTGCTAAAACATAAACACTATTTTTTCATATTCAGTTATATGAAACATCACTTCTTATGTAACATGATGTTTTTATTTTTAAAAATTTACTAATTTGGCACTGGCTACATTCAGTTTTAGAGTTAATTCCCTTTTTTTGTGAGAATCTTCAACAGTAGCATCCCATGAATATTTCTACCTGTCAGAGGTAAAAATACTTTGTCTTGTTTGAATCATAAAGATTACTTAAAAGCAGATGTGCAAATTAAATAAAATTTTAGTATTCATTTAAACACGTTCACATGCAGTGTTTATAATAGTGGAAAATTTGGGTGTGGCTATTAGAGATGCCTATAATACTTCCTTGGTTCTGAAATGCTTGTACCCTCTAGGAAAATTAACTACCCAATATGTTATTGTAATTTTATAGCAAACCCAAGAGCTACACAAGTATTGTCAAGAAATTTTTGGGAGGTAACTCATAAACTTGAGCACAAAAAAGTCAGGTAATTCAAGTTCACAATTATCATAAGCAGTGACCAGATTTGGACATAGCCTCTGTTAGTGCTTAGAATGGCAGCTGCATTCTCATGGGACTGAAGGACATCTGAGCTTGGAGTGCTTGAAGCCATATAGCTGTATCATGGGCAAAACCTGGATGAACCCTTCTCTTAAACCTCAGGTTACTGACACTTCAGAAACATGGATGTTTGCAGATGTGGATAGATAGTGGCAAAGAGAAAAGCAATGGGGCTTGATATACTATTTTCCATGAACTCTAAACAAATACAGAGGGAAAAAGGGCATATTTTAAACCCAAAGAAATTAAATTTTTTGCTAACCTGTTGATTCTTTAGTATAAAGTAGCGGGAATAGAACAGGAAGCATATACACACTCAAAGAGAGAGGTGAAGACAGCAAGAAAAAGAGGGGCTGTTGGCACAGTGGGTTACATTCCACCACTTAAGATGAGCACATCATTAACCAGAGTACCTGGTTCCAAACCAGTTTACCAGTACTGCATACACTGGGAGGCAGCAGATAACGGTTCAAGTACTCGAGTCCGAGCTACATATATGGAACAATCATACGGAATTTTTGGCTCTTGGTTTCCATTTGGCCTAGCTCTTCACTGTTTCAAAAGCATTGCTAGTAGGAAAATTTGTAGCAATAAGTGGCTACATGAAAAAAGAGGAATGACCTCAATTACTCAATCCAAAAATTATACCTCAAAGGTGGCAGGAAAAATTCCAAAGTTAGTAGAAGGAAAGAAATAATAAAGACCAGAGCAAAAATAAATAAAAATGAAAATAAGCAAAGTTAAATGGAATTGAGTTTTTCTTTAAAAAAATTTGACAGCCTTTAGACTAAGAAAGAAATATTTAGAACAAGAACTGTTTCAGAATTTCCATTTTCTTGAACTTGAGAATATTTCTGTTTATATAATGAGACGTATTAGAGATAGGACCCATGATTCACCACAAAACCCACTTCTCTTTCATATGCACTCAACATGCATAGCCCGAGATAATTTAATATTTATTCAGTGGCTTTGCGTTGTGACTGTGACCTATCACAGGAGATAAGATGTGTAATTTTCCACTTGTGATGCCATATTAGTGCATTTTGGATTTCAGATTTTGGGACTTTGGAATGCCCAACCTATACAACAGAAAAATAAGACATCAAAGAAAAACCTGCTAAGAATAAGTATGCACCAATAAGTTGTACGCCTTAGAAGAAACGGATAAACAGACATATAAAACCTGGTAAGACTGAATCATCAAAAAACAGAAACAGTTTTATTTATGTTAAATTCTCTCAAATATCTAAAGAGATAATATCAGTCCTTTACAAATTCTTTCAAAAAAATGAAGAAAAAGTACTTTCAAACTAATACGGCTAGTGTTACCTTAGTATTACCCTGACAGCAAGACCAGAATATGACACTAAAAGGAAAAAAAAATTACAGGCTCGTATCCCTAATAAACATAGATGTAAAAAAAAAAAAAAAAAAAAAAAAAAAAAAAACACCAAAAACAAACCTCAGCAACAGGCCCCGGCGGCATGGCCTAGTGGCTAAAGTCCTCACTTTGAACAAGCTGGGATCCCATATGGGTGCCGGTTCTAATCCCAGCAGTTCCACTTCCCATCCAGCTCCCTGCTTGTGGCCTGGGAAAGCAGTCGAGGACAGCCCAAAGCCTTGGGACCCTGCACCCGTGTGGGAGACCCGGAAAGAAGTTCCTGGCTCCTGGCTTCGGATCGGCACAGCACCAGCCGTTGCGGTCACTTGGGGAGTGAATCATCAAACAGGAGATCTTCCTCTCTGTCTCTTCTCTTCTCTCTCTGTATATCTGACTTTGTAATAAAAATAAATAAATCTTTAGAAAAAAAAACCTCAGCAAAAAAAATAGCAAACCAAACTTAACAGACTCTATAAATCTATAAACACATTACATGCTGCATTACCAGAATGAAGTACAAAAAATATGTGATCACCTCAATAAATGCAGAAAATTATATCTGACAAATTCAACATCTTTTCATAATAGCTCTAAACAAATTATGTGTGGAAAGAATGTACTTCAACACATTAAAGGTCAAGTTTGACAAACCCACAGTTAATATCACACTCAACAGTGAGAAGTTGAAAGCTTTTCCTCTAAGATCAAAAATAAGACAAGATGTTCACTCTTTCAGTTTCTGTTTAACATAGTATTAAAAGTTCTAATCATAGCAATTATGCAAGAGAAAAAAATAAAAGGCATTCAAATTGGTAAGAGAAAGGTTGATAGCTAAATTGCCCCTATTTGCAGAAAGACAAAATGATAAAAAAAAAAAAATGCTAGAGTCTCAAAAAAAAAAAAAAAAAGCTAAGTGAATTCAATAAATTTGGATGCTACAAAATTAACACAAAAAACTCAGTATGACTTGTATCACAGTATCTGAAAAAGAAACCCAGAAAACAATCTCACTGATAACAATGTAAAGAGGTGAAAAATTTATATAATGAAAACCATAAAACATGGATGAAAAAATTCCAAGAAGTGGGCTAGGTGTTTGGCATATTGGTGAAGACATTGGTTTATATCACAGTGCCCGGTTTTGAGGCCCAAACTCACTTACAATTCCAGTTTCTTGTCAGTGCAGACACAAGGAGTCTCCTAAAAGGCCTGGGAGGCAACAATTGACAGCTTAACTAGCTGGATGCCTGCCACCAATATATGGGAAACTTGAATTAAGTTCCAGTTTCACAGCTTCAGTCTGGCTCAACCCTCACCATAGCAGGTGTTTCGGGAGAGAACTGGGGTACAGTGGCAGCTCTTTCTTCTCTTTGTATCTCTTGAGTAAATTTTGATGAATATTTATTTATATGAAAGGAAGAGCAACAAAGAGACAGAGAGAGGGGGAGAAGAAGGGAGAGGGAGAGAGTGACAGAGAGACAGAGAGAGAGAGAGAAAGATGCTCCACCCACAGATTCACTCCCCTAAATGGACACAAAAGCCATGTCTGTGCCAGGCCTATGTCAGGAGACAGGAACTCAATTTTGGACTCTCACATGGGTAGCAGGGGTCTGAGTACTTGGCCATCTTTCTGTGCCTTTCTAGGTGTATCAGTCAACAGCAGTTGGATTGGAAGTGGAATAACCAGGATGTGGACCAGGCACTCTAAAATGGGATGCCAGGGTTGTAAGTGGTGGCTTACCATGCCTGTGCTACAACACCAACCCCTCCAGAATGAATTTTTTAAAAATACATTGAAAATTGGGCTTGGCAGTGTGGCCTAGTGGCTAAGGTCCTCGCCTTGATCCCATATGGCCGCTGGTTCTAATCCCAGCAGCTCCACTTCCTTTCTATCTCTCCTCCTCTCAGTATATCTGACTTTGTAATGAAAATAAAATAAATCTTCAAAAAAAATACATTGAAAAAGATACAGGAGTTCAACCTTGCAGCTTGGGTGTATGGACTTCCCAATAGCATGGTAGTCGCTGGGGGAAACTGAGCCAGGTAGGCCTCAATGCTTGGAGCCCTCGCCCCAGCCACCACTGCCAAGCATTGGGCAAATCCTGGGCTTGCCTAGGCCCAAGAGATATCTCCCTCCACAATAATTATACTGTGAAGGGATCTCAGGCAGCTCGGGTCTCTGGCTCCTCACACCAGCGCAATTTGGTAGAAGGGGCCCAGGAGAGTTTGACCTTGGGGTTTGGGTGTACAGACCTCCCCGCAGTGTGGTGGCTGCTGGGGCGAACTGAACCAGGTAGGCCTCAATGCTTGGCGCCCTAGCCCCTGTCACTGCTGCCAAGCAGTGCGCAAATCCTGAGCTTGTGGGTGGCCAGAGTGCCAACAGCATTGGGCTTCAGCTGCTGGCTGCCTGGCAGTGAGCTCTGGGGTCTTGGGGGTATGAATTACTACCTAGGGACAACCATGGATAAGGTACGTGTGTTTAAGGAATGAATCCTGAAGGATCCCAGCGACAGGGCCATTGTACTTGCAGGTAAGCAAGGGGAATGAGACCTGGTGCTTTGGAGGAGAGATATCAGAAAATCTGTATATGTCAGACTGATACACCAGTCCACATGGGAGTCCTGAGTAGAGCTTGTTGGTTTGGTACATTGCTGACCATCACACACCAGTCTATGTGAAAGCTAGGGTTGGGGACCTGTATAAGCAGGGTTAGATCCTAGCACCTAACTGAATGTCAGAACAGGGGATGGGTCACATTAGGCAGGGCCATGACACTAACCAGCACACAAGAGAACCAGGTCTGGGGGTTGATTCTGTGTGGGATATGTGGGCTAAACCCTGTAGAAATACAAGTCTCTCTGCTTAGCTCAAGAGTTGCGGTGGTGATGGGATAAGCTAGGTATGACTATGGAACCTGCCAACACTCATGGGTACTGGGAGAGAGAATAGTCTTGGCAAATTCAGGTTGCAGCACTCACATGCCCATCCTTAAACAACAGGGTATGGGATGGACCTGGCCACAACATTCACCAGCTCATAAAAGGCCAAGATGGAGGGGCAGACTGGGTCGAACAAGGTCCTAGTACCTGCTAGTATGCATGAGATTTGGGTCTGGAAGTGAGCCGAGTGGGGAAACATGGGAAACTCCCCCAAGGGGTCATAGCTTCCACTGGTGAACACGTGGTCCAAGCCTGGGGATTGGACAGGCTGGGAAAGTAGCTCCAACTGCTGGCAAATGTGTGGGTTGGTTTTGGAAGGTGGCGGACCAGGCAGGGCCAAGCAAACCTTAGTTCACCAGCAAGTGTAGAAACCAGGTTGGAGTACAGCTCATGCTGGGCTAGACTATCACACCTACCGCTTTGCATGAGCCAGAGATAAGAGCAGACTGAGCAGGCCAGGTTCAAGCACCTGCCAGTGAGAGCTGGAACTGGGGGGCAGGTTGGGTCAGGCCAGGCTGCAGCATCGTATGCCAACCTGGGTTAGAGCAACCACTGGCACACACAAGATCTGTGGCTGGAAATAGGCCAGATTGGGGAGCAAAGGGGACGCCCTGGCTGGGTTGTGTTTCCCATTGAGGAGCACAAGGCCAGAATGAGGAATGCTATCTGCTCTGGACATGGATGCAGTGTCCCTCGACACAAGCGTGGGCTGGGTTTGTGGTGCACCAGACTGGGCTAGACTCCATTACCTGCTGCTACTCTTGTGAACCAGGGTAGGTGTAGGATGGACTATGCTAGGTCTCTGCCCTTGCTGAGCCATGTGTGAGTTGTGTCTGGGTGTCGACCAGGCTTGGTTGGCCGGTAACACCCAACAGTATAAACTGGAATGAGTGAAGGCCAGTTAGAAAAGGCCACTGTTCCTGCTAGGACAGGAGATGGACTAAGTAGGGCCTGCCCATGGAACCACTGGATGGGTGCAAGATCTAGCACTGGCAGAAGTTCTGATGGAGGAGCTTGGGCTACACATCCCTACAGGTGAGCACAAGAACCACGATAGGGAGCAGCCCAGACCAGGCCAGGCAATGGCACCCATGGGCATACACTTGGCACAGGCCAGGGGTGAACCAGGCTGTGTCACTTCAGGTCACGCGCTGGTGAATCTGAGCACCAGAATGGTGTGTGGGTCAGGCTGGATTAGGTCATAGCAAAAGCCAGTTCACATGAGGACCAGGACTGGGAGCCAAATGGACTGGGATAGGCTATAGCCCCCACCGCTGTGAGCTGCAATTGGGGGTAGGCTGGGTCTGGCCAGGCTGCAGCACCCACTGGCAAATGTTGAGTTGAGGCGAGCCATGCCAGACTGGGCCGCAGCACTCAACCAGCACATGTGAGCAAAGGGGAGTAGGGAGCAAACCAGGTAGGGAGGCTGCGGTGGGCTCCCATGCAGGACCACTACTCCCACTGGTGAGCATGAGTTGGTATGGGGGAAGACCAGGCCAGGCAAGGCTAGAACAGTTGTTGGCCTCATGTGAGCAGATCAAAAAAGCCAGGCTTGGTTGAATGTTCCTCCTGGTGTATGCATAAGCCAGAGAGGGTGTGGGTTGGTTGTGCTTTGCCACAGCATCAGCTGGCAGATGCTGGCACGGTGGGCAAATTGTGTCAAGATAAGCTGCAGAGCCATCTGGACAGCGCATGACACAGGAGTGGGAGTGGGCCCAGCAGGGGAAGAGTGGACACCTCCCTCTTGGGTTGCCACTTTGACTGCTGAGCATGAGAACCAGGACTGGGGCAGGCATGGCTAGACAGAGAGTAGCACCTGCCGGCAAATGTGTGGGCTGGATAGTGGAGCTGATTGGATTGAACTAGGTTTCAGTGCCCACTGACACGTATGAGAGCTGAATGGGATGTGTGACAGACTGGATCAGGCAAGTATGGGAACCAGGGCAGGGGCCAGGCCTGGTGTGGGCTATTGTGGATCACTCTGACTAAGCTGCAGCTCCCATTGGCTCATGTAAGGGCTGAGTATGTGGTGGGCAGGATCAGGCTGGGCTGCAACACCCATTGATTTGTGTAGAAGACAGGGCTGGAAACAGAACTGACCCAGCAATTGCAACCACCAGCATACGCATAAGCTGATTGGGGCGATGAACTGTGCAGGACCATATACTGGCACGCACACAATAGAACCATGTCTGGATCCCCTCAGATGAAGTTTCTTTGGGGATCTCCCCAAGTGAATCGATGAACTCAGAACCCCAACCATGGAGAGAATGGCAGGCTCCATGGACTCATCTTGGAGTGCATGTGTCAGAGCTGGGTCTCCTCAGTGGCTCAGAGCAGTGGACAGCATATCCAGTTGCACATGGGGGATATGGTAGTACACTGGAGTCTGCAGAGGACTCCTGGTACCACAACAGAAGACGGAGGACAGAACAAATTGATCAACTACCCTAGCCAATTGTTGGTAGTGAAAATCTGGGCAAGCGGAGACTCTAAGTTGGACTATGTCAACCAGTGGATTCTGCAGAGATTTCATTGTGCTTGGGTTGGCAAGGTCATCAGTATGTCAGAACTACTGACTTATGAAAACCTCTTGAGCAGGATCCTCAGAGCATTCCCCCCACTGGGAACCCTGGGGTGGTGTCCTCCATCCCAGGGAGGCTGGGTGTGGTTTCTCTCCTTGTTTCCTTCCTTTCCCCAGATATAGGAAGCAAAGAAAGAGTGTGTGGAAATGGTGGTCTCACCCACCTTCCTTTATCCCTTGACCCTTGTCATCCTAATAAACTATGTAAAAATCATCAAAAATAAAAATAATTACAAAAATGAAAAAAATACAAAAATATGAAAAGATATGTGCATAGAATTGAAGAAGTTATATTGTTAAAGTGTCTACACCACCTAAAGTGACCTAGAGATTTAATGCAATCATTCAAAATTCCAAGGAAATTTTCATATAGAATTAAAAATAAAGAGCTATAGAATTCATATGGAAAATGAAATTAAGAGAGCTATTTATTTTGGTATAAAGTATCTTTGAAATCAATGCACAGTTACTTTAAAACATGTATTTCTATGAACTTTTTTGAGAACTTGAAGTGGCACTATGATATGAAATGTCCATTGGTGTTCCAAATGACATCTTCACTCACAGAGCCACAACACTGACCCCATGTTTTGCAGTATCTTCACTCACAGAGCCACAACACTGACCCCATGTTTTGCAGTATCTTCACTCACAGAGCCACAACACTGACCCCATGTTTTGCAGTTTTTGAAGCAAGGTACTGTGAGTGAAGATGTCATTTGGAACACCAATGGACATTTCATATCATAGTGCCACTTCAAGTTCTCAAAAAAGTTCATAGAAATACATGTTTTAAAGTAACTGTGCATTGATTTCAAAGATACTTTATACCAAAATAAATAGCTCTCTTAATTTCATTTTCCATAAACTTCTTGAAGTACCTGTGTACTGAGTCGTTTAAAAGTGTTCGTTCATCTTCTATTTATTCAAAAGGAAGTGATGTGGATGTGCGGTGGGGGGGAGGCTATATTTTCCATTCATTGATTCACCCATCATATATCTGCAACAGCACAGGATAGGATAGACTGAAAGCAGGAACAAGAAACTCTATCCAGGTCTCCCACATATGTGGCTGGGGACTCAAGTTCTTGCACCATCATCTGCTGCCTCTCAGGCTGTATATTAGCAGGATGCTGGGATTAAAGCATGATTGGAATTCACTTTTATCTCAAGCACTATAACATGGGATATAGACATTTCAAGCAGCAATTTAACTCAATATGCCACAACATCTGCCCCAAATATTTAAGTAGATAATATTATCACTTGTAACAACAGAGGAGAGCCTGGAGAATGTTATATGCAGCAAGTAGGGACAGGAAGCCAAATATTGTCTCACTTATAGGTGATCTCTAAAAAACATTGAACTCATAGAAGTAGCAAACAGATAATTACCAGAAAGGGAATGTGGTGAG
The DNA here is from genome assembly GCF_030435755.1 of Ochotona princeps. Lineage (NCBI taxonomy): Eukaryota > Metazoa > Chordata > Mammalia > Lagomorpha > Ochotonidae > Ochotona > Ochotona princeps. The sequence continues at coordinate 37,335,532 of NC_080865.1, forward strand.
AGGACAAAAAATAAATAAATAAATTTGCAGCTACATAGGAGGAATAAGTCTGAAACAATGTAACTCTATTGGACAAGATAGTGACTGTATTAATAATAATTTCTTTTTTAAATCACTAGGAGTAAATACTACCTTTTCTTACAACAACAAAAAACTAAGTATGTGGGCGGTTATGCATATATTAATTGGCTCAATCTGAGCACAATGTATACATATTTTTAAAGATCAAGCTGTATGATAAATATACATAATTCCATGTGATTATAAAACAAAAGATAAGATAAACCTTAAAGTTAAAAAATAAAATAATCAACTTTAAAACAAGAAACAGTGAATAGAGAATGGAAAGACGAGCTATTTTCACTATACCAGAACACAGAAGACAATTTTTTTAATCTGTTGTTTAAAAATATGATTACAATAGCCAGGAAATTTTCTTTCCCTTGAAAGAATGTTATATACTATGCAGATAACTGATACTTCATAGCATGTATGTAAAGAGATGTTCTACCAGTAAGAAAAGTGTTTGCTGTAACGGTCTACTGTAATTATGATATTTTAATTAAGTACTTTTATAAACCTAGAAAAATAATTGCATTCCTGTGCCTCGTATAACATCTAAACCACTGTTACAGAAAGTTATTTTTACAATCAAATTTTTAACATGTTTTTTGAAAAATACAAAATATTGTTCCCCCAAAATAATCCAGGATAGTACAGATTTTGCTCTAATTTATGTGTAAAACTCTATGTTATATGATTATGGTCTAAATACTAATTAAGTAGAAACTATATATCTTTCAAAATTTTTTAAAAGTTCAAGCAACACAAAATTGTGCATTTTTATAGAACGCCATGTAATGTTTTCATACATTACATATTGTATAATGTCAAATTGGGACAAATATTTTTATCTCTTCAAACATAGGTAACTTCTTTATTGTCAAAACACTCAAAAATCCTTTCTTCTAGTTGTTTTCTGGAAAAAATATAGATATATCTTCATTGCAGTCACTCCACTGTGCAATAGAATACCAACATTTCTCATTTTTGCCTCACTATAACTTAGTTAATGTTAGTCAAAATTTCTCTATCCTGCCGCCCATTCCACTATACCCAGCATCTGGTGACCACTATTCTACTCTCAATTTCTATGAGTAGCTATAGGTTCTACGTTTACTATAGATTCTACATATGAATAAGATTATGTACTACTTGCTTTTCTAAAAATCTTGATCTCATAATGCTTTGAAGTTTGAGACATTTTAAATATGGTTCTACATTAAAGTCAATCCCAGTATTTTATGTAAATTTGTAAATATTAGATGTTCTAGTTTAAAATTACTTTTTAAAGATTTATTCACTATGTTGGTTGAAAGGCAGCCAAACACACAGCAAAAGAGCCAGATAGAGAAATAAAATCTTCTACTTGCTAATTTACTCCCTAAATGGTCATAACACCAGATTTGGGCCACGCTGACTGTGATGATATTCTGCCAGCTCAAACATCAGAGCAGAAAAGGTCTCCCCAAGAAACTGTTCAACCAATCTGGACAATAAGTAGCTGGACTCTATGCTTGGTATATGTTTGCAATGAAAGAATCTTGATTGAATTTGAACTGTAATGCTGCATCAAGGTGGAGGAATCCACCGGGGGGAGGGGAGGGGGAGGGAGGGGGGGATACCCAGAGCCTATGAAACTGTCACATAATGCAAAATAATTAACAATATAAAAAAAAGAAAAAAAAACATCATTATTGGAAGAAACAAATAAATCTGCATTAAATTATTGCAGGAACTGTGCAGAATTCCAATAAATTTGCATGGTATGAGAAAAAAAAAAGAGTAGAAGGAATAGGAGGAAATACACTTGACATTAATTAAGTGAAATAAGCTAAGCACACAAATACTGTATGTTCTTACTCTTTTTCTGGCAGCCAACAAGGAACCTTCGTCACTACAGAGTGGGAAGGGGAGGGGAAAGAGGGATGGAATGAGGACAGATAAGGAACACCAAACAGAGTTACATGAGGAGGAATTAGTTGTGGTATTGTGCTGATACAGCTAAGTAGGGTAACTATAGTCTACATCAATTTATATTTTAAAATAACTCGAAGGAATGAGCCTAAAGTTCCCAATACATAGATATTGCTAATGTTTGAGCAGATAGAAATACTATTTAATATACCGTATACATGCATCAAATTACTTTTTCATAAAAGTGAGTATTACACTTCACTTAAGACAAATAAGATCCTGAAAAGAGAGTGAAACAAATCAGAATAACTAGTGATCTCAGGCACTAACCAACAACACAGCAAAAATTTCCATGGACCATCATTTTGTTTCACATGTTTCAGACTTCCAGCTACAGAAGGAAGTATTCAGAAATGTTAATTTCACTGACATTAAAAGACCCAGGAAAAGCCTTCTCTGTTTATACAAAGAACTAGAAGAGCGGTAATCTAGCAAGAAGGGAGACGGAATACGGAGGAAAGGGAAGAAAGGGGGTGAAGCACTATACCTACAAAACTGTATAATGGAAAATAAGAATAAAAATAATAAAAAAAGAGGGGGAGAGAGAGACATAGAAAGAGGAAGGCGAAATATGGGGCAAACAGAGACTTTATGATGGACCATATCAATCAGTGGACGACCTCATCGAGCGAAATTGGCAGCAATTCATAACTGGAGAACTATTAAAACCACTTGAGCAAATATCTCAGAGCATGCCCCACATCCGGGACTTGGGGTGGGCGGGAAACCGGGTGGGGCTTCTCCCTCAATATCCCCCTTTACCTCAGATACATGATGGAAACAATATGGACATAATAGTATTACCCACTTCCCTATACCCCCTGAACCTTTTTTTTTCTTTCTTTTTTTCTTCTTTTTCCTTTAACTGTAATTAACTATGTAAAGATTGTCAACAACAATACAATAAAATAAAAATTTAAAAAAATTTAAAAAAAGAAAGAGGAAGGAAGGAAGGAAGGTAGGAAGGAAGGAAGGGAGGAAGGGAGGGAGGAAGGAAAAGAAGAAAGGAAAACTTTTAACACTCAAGCAAAATGCCGCAGGAGGGATAAATTGTGGAGACCACTCCAATCCATGAAAGGAATAGCCAAGCAGGGAGCCTTAGATTCCTACTCATTTAAGTCTGTAGGAATCCGACACACCTACCAACGTGTCTGATATACAGGAAAGAAATTTCAAAATAGATCCATGATAAGCCCTTCCTAATTAAAACTGTGAAAAATTAAAATAAAGGAAAAATGCTGAAGGCAACCAAAGAAAAAGAACACCTTACCTATAGGGATGGTTAAATAAATTTCTCTAAATAGAAAGGTATTATTAGAAGAAGGAACTATTTAGAAACGAAAAAAAAAAAAAACATAGTAAGCAAAAACATAGGTAAATTATGTTTGACAGTGTAAGAGTGTAAGCTTAAGGTTGATGTGTTTCTAAACACATGTTTAAAAATTGTTTAAGAAAACTGTAAACGTGTGAGTTAAGCATCATAAAAGTTAGTATGGCTTATACAAATCACCAGAACTGGCAAAAAGCCAACACCAGAACATTGTCATTGTGTGTGTGTGTGTGTGTGTGTGTGTGTATAAATTTTGCAAAAACATACATTTATGTGTGTTTATACACACATAGGAATTTAAATTTTGTGGAGGTGTGGAGTTGTACAGTGGATTAAGATGCTACCTGCAATGTCCATAACCCATAATGGATCATCCTACATAAAGTGCCAATTCAAGTCCTGGATGCTTTGCTTCTGATCCGGCTCCCTGCTAATGCAACTCGGAAAGTAAAGGAAAACAGCCTAAGTAGTTGAGCCACATGGTTGGCTTGGCATGGTGGACTTGGCTGCTGCCCACATTGTGATCTGGATGGAGTTCCAGACTCCTAGCTTTGGCTTGGTCAGCCCTGTTTCTGGTAGTTAACTGGAGAGTGAACCAGCAGATGAAAGCCCTCTCTCTCTCACTGTCACTCTGTCCGTCAAATGAATATATATTTTTTAATTTGTGGAAAATTATATTAGAACCTAAATTTAACTTGATTCAAAAATTAAACCTGACACAGTTTTTCATGGTGTACATTTTCATCAACTTTTTGAAGATATGTATATGCATGGATTTCAAAATTCTGCAGCAAACTTATACTGTAATTACATTTTCTATAAACTTTTTCAAGTGCTCTCATATACAAAGTCTTCAAGGAGATCATGGAAAATCTATATATATGTTAAATTATGCATAATTTAAAAAATAATTTTAGGGGTGGAGAATGGGATAGAGATAGTGGCTAAAGTTAACGAGATTTCATTTGAAGACAATAAAATGTCCTAAAATGCATTATGGTCATGAAACCACAGCTTTCAATATACTAAAAGTCACTGAATTTTACAATGTTACATATAGAAGTTATATGAAAGTGTGAATTACATCACATTAAAGTTATTCCAAAAATAAAATATAATCATGAAAGCAAAAATGACCTAGTGAATAACAAGAGTATTTTAATCTGATATGTTGTAACACACACTGGAAGTAGCTTAGTTAATAATATACTAGCACCTTATTTAATCCTGAAGTATTGACCCCAGGGTGAGACTGGAAGTTGCAGGCAAAAGCTAGAGAAAACCTAAAAGCTCTTTGAGACCAGGGAGACTTCAAAATAAATAAGAGTATAAAGGAGTATACATGGATTACAAAAAAAACCTAGCATTCAAATAAGTACTTTTTAATATAATTTACTACATTTGTTATATATATAAAAGAAATATATATATTATGTATATATATAAATATTTATTATGTAATTCCAGTGCAACTGTTAGACATATCTTGACAATAGGATACCACCGGACGTTCTATAATGTCACGATACAATTAAAAGCAGAAATGATAGACTTGTAACTGTTGCTGAAGGACAAAATAATGATATGGGGGAAAACAGTGGTGTGGAGGAAGGCAGGGGGATGGAAGGGGAAATCCCTGTGCCTATGGACCTGCATCATCAAAAAAATTAAATCATTAAAAAATTAGGGGAAAAAATGGTGCCCAAACACTTTTAAATACAATTTTCCCTCAAACTTTTTGAACTATCGCCAAAGGCTAATGACTATACATACTTTCCTTTCTGCCCTCTTTGCTATCATCTATCTAGGTCATTATCACTTTATAATGAGCTACTAAAATATACTATTTGGCCTTTTTTCCTCTTTATTCTCCATCCTACCATGATTAGATCTACATTTACAGCCATACTTTGACAGCTGTCTCATCTATTGGTAAACTAAAAGTGCAAATTGTTAAGCTGACACTTGGGATGCTTGTATCTCATACTGGAGTTACTGGGTTCGTATTATGCCTGTTTATGATTCAGTCTCCTATTAATGCACACCATAACAAGCAGCAAATGACGGCTAGAGTACTTGGATTCCTACTGCTCAAAGGGGAGACCAACGCTGAGTTCCTGGCTGCTGGCTTGAGCCTAGTCTGTTACGAGTATTGGGAAGTAAACCCCAAGATGAAAAATCTGTGTGTGTGTGTGTGTGTGTGTGTGTGCGCGCGCGCGCCTTTCAAATAAATACACTTTTCAAATATAGCCCTAATAGTACTTTACTCTGATAAGCTAATATCTTGGGGCTAGCATTATAGTGCAGCGGGTCAGCGGCTGTACCTGCAATGTTAGCATCCTATATGAGTGTTAGTTACCGTCCTGGCTGCGCTGCTTCTGATCCAGCCCCCAGGCTCCTGACTTCAGCCTGCTCTATCCCTGGCCATTAAGCTACCTGGCCAGTGAACCAGGCAATGCAAGATTTCTCTCTTTCCCTACCTATTTTACTCCACCTTTCCAATAAACATATCTATGCCTATCCATATCTATATATCAAAGAGTTAAAGTATGGGTCAACCCAGTGGTATATCAAGCTAATCATCCACCTAACAATGTTGGCATCCCATATGGGCATTGGTTCATGTTCCGACTGTTCCAATTCCTGTCTAGCTCTCTGCTTGTGGCCTCGGAAAGCAGTGGAGGATGACAGAAGGCCTTGGGCCCCTGTACCTATGTAGGAAACCTAGAAGTTTCTGGTTCCTGGCTTTGAATCAGCTCAGCTCAGGCCACTGTGTCCATCTGGGAAGCAAGCCAGCAGATGGAAGATCTCTGTCTCACCTCTCTCTATAAAACCTGCCTTTCAAATAAAAATAAATATACCATTTTAAAAAAAAGTTAATATGGCCACCTCCTAGTCTTTTGTAATCTCTAATCTAATTCCTAGGTGATCTAATTCACCCTTTAAAAATCAACTAATGGGAACTAGTGCAGTGGCACAACAGCTTAGTCCTCTGTCTATGGTGCTGGTATCCAATGTGGATGCTGTTTCTAGTCCCAGCTGTTCCACTTCCCATCCAGCTCACTGTGCAAGGCCTGGGAAAGCAGGGAGATGGTCCAGAGGCTTGGGCTTCTGTGCCCACATGGAAGACGCAGAGGAATCTTCTGATTCCTGACTTTGGACCGATCTAACTCTGGTTGCTGCTAACACCTGGGGAGTGAACTGGAGGACAGAAGATTACTCTGTCTCTTCCTCTGCCTCTCTGTAACTCTGATCTTCAAGTGAAAATAAATAAATCTTAATAAAAATCAACTAATCGGGCCCGGCGGCGTGGCCTAGTGGCTTAAGTCCTCACCTTGAATGCCCCGGGATCCCATATGGGCACCGGTTCTAATCCTGGCAGCTCCACTTCCCATCCAGCTCCCTGCTTGTGGCCTGGGAAAGCAGCCGAGGACGGCCCAATGCATTGGGACCCTGCACCCGCGTGGGAGACCTGGAAGAGGTTCCTGGTTCTTGGCTTCGGATCGGCGCGCACCAGCCCTTTGCGGCTCACTTGGGGAGTGAAACATCGGACGGAAGATCTTCCTCTCTGTCTCTCCTCCTCTCTGTATATCTGACTTTGTAATAAAAATAAATCTTTTAAAAAAAATCAACTAATCAACTAATGTTATCTAAGTCTAAACCTCCAATATCAGTCTACCTTTTGAGAATGAGAAGGGAAGGAAAGAAGATATATAAAGATGAAAAGGAATGGTGGCAATTTAGCCTAGTAGTAAGGATGCCCATGTACCACATAAAAGTACTTTGGTTCATTACGTAGCTCCAGCTCCTGACTCTAGCTTCTCACTAAAGAAGATTCTTGTAGGTAGCAATGACAGCTCAAATAATTGGGTTTCTGACAAGAGACTCAGATTGAATTTCTGGCTCCCAGATTCATCTCCGCCCTGTCCCAGCCATTGCGTGCATTTGGGACTTAAACTAGTGGATGGAAGTTCTGTGTGTGTGTATCCCCATTATATAGCTCTTCTTAAATAAATAAATACAAATATAAATAAAACAGAAAAATCAATATTTGGCAAAGCACAAATTTAAAAAGTTAAAGAACAGTAACTCTAAGATCTATTAGGAAATCTAAGCCCAGAGTGAAACAAACAAAAAATACTAGACTTCAAGAACTCTGGAAAATGAAGTTTAAAATGGTGAATTTATTTTGGTACAGAAAACAAATCCTTATATTTTCCATGAATTTTGTCAAGACTCCATATATACATAAACTTCAATAAAAATACATATGGCTGATTAAAGATAGGATCAGAACACAAAAACAAATGTGGTGGCTTAATTCATTTCAGCAAAAGGCATTATACTATCAGACAAGAAAGCAAACTTACTCTACTTCAATTTTGTTTCATTTTCTCTACAAAGAATGGTCATCAAACAAGAAAGAAAAGAACAAACATGGTTATAAAAGAACTGAAGTACATTATGAGTAAGAAGACAGTAAGAAAACATCTAACCATTCTAAAATGATACAAGTTTCCAGGGCCGTATACAACTAGGACACTGAAATTGCTGCAAATTTTGAAAATGGAAGAGGTACCCAAACATGAATACAAGGCTTTTCTAAGAAGGAAGAAAGGGGGAAAAAAACCAGACTGTACAAATTAGAGAATTGTGAAAGGAATTATTACATAATTGGTCCACGAATAACTTAGAAATGAAATCATGTTTAGCAGTAGCCAGCAAGAATTAGCAAGATCAAATTAAAATGTTTTTGTTGGATTATTTAGAATGAAACAACAAATTCATAACAGAGATATCATATATTTGTCCAGTTAAATCCTTGATATCTTTCTCATGATGCTCATGTTGTAGCCATTGGCTAGATTTATAACAGGCAGAATACAAATAAACACTGGATTAATATAAATTTGGAGAAAAGCAGGAACACAATATAAGAGCTCATTTTGGCATTTTCTCAGTAATTGTAATAATTTATGGACAAATAAATCATTCTTACTGTCATTATAACAAAGAGGGCAAAGTTGCCAACTGTGACACAAGCATATCACATGGTATCAGTTCATATCCTGGCTGCTCCACTTCCCATACTGCTCTCTGATAATAGCTTGGGAAAAGCAGTAAAAAACAATTCAAGTGTTTGGAAAGTGGGAAACTGCCAAGTGAGAGACACAAATGAAACTATCTTAGGGAGTAAACCAGTGGATGGAAGATGTGTCTCCGTCTCTCCCTGTTGTTCTATAACTCTTTCAAATAAATAAATAATAAATCTTTAAAAGTAAAGAAATCATGCTTACCAAACCTGGTTTGGAATGTCTAGGAGTATGTAAGGCAATATAGTACATTAAAATCACAATTTCTTTAATTTCAGGAATTCTTCATACTCTTGAATACTTTACAAAAAACTTTTGTTTGTATAAATTTTTTAAGATGTATTTATTTTTATTTGAAAGGCAGACTTACAAAGAGAAAAAGAAACAGAAGGAAAGATATTCCATTCGCATTGTCTGGAGCTGAGTTGCTCCAAAGTCAGGAGCCAGGCGCCTCTTCCAAGTCTCCCACATGGGTGCAAGGTCCCAAAGACATGAACCACCCAGGTCATAAACAGGGAGCTGGATTAGAAGTGAAGCAGCTAGGACATAAACTGGTACTCATATGGGATGCTAATGCTTGGAACTGCAGGATTAGCCTGTTGAGCGGGGCCAGCCCCCGTTTGCGAAAATTCAATCAAGATTAATTATGTTAGAACTGATAATTTACTAAGTACTTGTTAATATATTTTGAATAATGTGACTATTGTATGTCAATATAAATAGTTCAAAGAGATAATTTCTTTTCACACACACACACAAAAAAAAAAACCCAAGAAGGGTAGCATTGTTTTATACTGGCAAATGTCTTTAATCTGTTGGTTCACTCCTCAAGTGGCTTTAACAGCCATAGCTGAACTGTTCCAAAGTCAGGAGCCAGGAGCTTCTTCCCTGGTCTCCCACAGAGATGGCTCATTTGAAACATCATCTGCCTTCCCAAACCATAAGCAGGGGGCTAGATCTAGAAGTGCAGTAGCCAAGGCACAAACCAGCACCCATTTGGAATGCCGGCACTGCAGGCAGAAGATCAGTCTGCTATATTGGCCCCTAAATAAAGTAAGCTTATTTAAAAACTAATTTTAGTTTGGTGAGTACTTTGTCTCTCAATACTTTAAATGCTTTATCCACTCTATTCTCACATGAATAGTTTGAGAAAGCAGACATCTTTGATTAAGTAAGGCTTATTTTTCCTCTTTTTATTAACCTTTTAAAACTTTTGATTTGAATATCATTTCAAATATTTTGTTTCATTTTGGCGTTAGGCTGTCAGGGTTCTACAGGATTTCTGGATCTATGTTTTAGCATGTGGTGTTTGATAAAAGATCTATTTTTATTTGAAAGGCATATTTTTACAGAGAGAAGAAAGAAAGAAAGAGAAGGTCTTCCACCTGCTGGTTCACTCCCCAAATGGCTGCAACGGCCAGAGCTCAGCTGACCTGAATCTGGAAGTCAGTAGATTCTTCCAGTTTTCCCACTTGGGTACAGGGTCCCAAACAATTGTGTCATCATCCACTGCTTTCCAATGCCATAAACAGTGAGCTGATAAGAAGTGGGGTAACCAGGTGATGATCAGGTGCCCATATGGGATACCTGCACCACAGGGTGAAGGATTAGTATGCTGTGCCACCGCATCACCCCCAATATTAACTTGAAGAAAATCTCAGTCACAAGTGTCAAATATTTATTCTGTTCTTTTTTGTCTTTCTTCTTCTGGTAATTCCACTATGCTTATATTACATGTTTCACAGTTTTTCCAACTGTTCTTACATAGCTTATCCTACTCTTCCTAGTCTTTTCTTTTCTGGAAGAATCCAGTGATACATTCTCAAGCTCAGATTCTTTCCGCAGCCATGTTCAGTCCACAAGAATTTATTGCACTGTTTTTGATCTCCAGAATTAGTTTGGATTATTAGAAATTACATCTCTTAGGGCCAGTACAAGGCTCAACTGGCCAATCCTCTACCCTCAAATGCAAGCATTCCACATGGGTTCTAGTTCATGTCAGGTTGCTCCACTTTCTTTTTTGTTTTGCTTTTTTGTTTCAAGAAATGACATATTCATTTTATTCTTGATGATGTTTACATAGCTGAGAAGAATACATGCTCATGTGGATCACCAATTAGGGTAGGGAGGGTCGAGGAATGGGGAAAAGTTTATCAGACAACTGCCTCCAATCCCCTTTTTTCTTCCCATATCTGGAGGGAGTGGGGAGTAAAGGGGAGAGGACCACTCCCAGCAGCCAAATCATGTCAGTATCCTGAGATGGAGGATTACCACCTGATGTTATCCCAGGGTACTGCTTAAGTGGTTTCAATAGTTTTGAGATGATGTTAATTTTGTTGTTCCAAGGTTGAGGAAATCCTCCCTCAAGGTCTATTTGCTGACACAGTACACTCTAGCGTCTCAATTCACCCAGATATTCACTGCCAAAGCTTGAGCAAGACAGCTGTCCAATTTGTTTGACCCTCTACAGTACTAGACATCCTCTGTAGGCCTCAATGAACTGGTTGCTATGTCCTCCATAAGCATCTGGGCATGCTGTCTACTGCACAGGCTTTGGCAACCAAGGAGACCCATTTCTGACACATGCACTCCATGATCAGACCACAGAACCTGTGCTTCTCACCATGGCTGGAGTTCTGAATCCAGTGATTCAATTGGGTGGTTCTGAAAGAAATCTCACCAGAAGTGACTCCGGAGCTCACTCCTGTCTGCAGTTCAGACCATTACCCACATCAGCCTATACACACAGGGGTGGCTGCAGTTACCTGCTCAGTTCTCCACCCCATCTCATATGCAAACTAACAAATGCTACATCCCAACACAACCCTCCCAAGCATACAACTGGCCATCATGCACACAAATGGGAACTGCATCCTACTAGGAGCAACCCCTAATAGCTCCCCCCAGACCCACCTGTAGCCCTGGTTCCTGCACATGCCAGTATGTGCGGCAGACTAGTCCAGTCCGTTCCACATCCCATTCAACTATCATACACATCAATGGGTGTTGAAGCCTAGCTCAGCCCAAACCAAGCCACTATCTAGCCCATACTCATGCTGGTGGGTGCAAGGGCCTCTCCATTGATGCCAGCCCCCTGGCCTGGTTCTCATGCTCACCAGAGGGAGTTGAAGCAAATCTGAGGAGTGCCCAATATGTCCCTACTATGCCCTCTCTCAGCCCTGGATTTTGCACTTTGCAGGTCATTCTATGGTCTAGCCTGACAGGACTTGTGCCCAGTCCTAGCACCTGCTAGCCAATGCTTGAGCAAAGCCCAACCAACCTGCACTTATTCTGGCTCATGCATGTACCAGTGGATTTGGTAACTTAGCCTAGCCTGGCTCTCCCCTGAAACCAGGTCACATGCATGCCAATAGGCTTTGTAGCCCTGCTCAGACACTCTGCCCTAAGACCTAGCTCTCACGCTCATCAAGGGGAGCAGAGGCAGAGAAGGGAAGCCTCCATAGTCCCCCCTAATGAAGTTGCCACCTATTCCAGGTTGCACATGTGCTGCTGGGTGCTGTGATCCAGATCAGCATGTCTCACCTTACCTCAGCATTCACCAGCAGATAAACCAGCCTGGCTTGGCTCAGTTTGCTCCCAGTTCCACCTCATGCTGGTAGGTGCTCCAGCCTAGCCCAGCCAAGCCCAGCCAGCCCCGAGTCCTAGCCTTAATGTGAATCAGCTGATGTTGTGGCCAACCTGGCCTGTCCTGCACCCCATCCTGCTCCCCATCCTGGTTCTCATATCTGCCACTGGGTGCTATGAACTGGCCCAGCCAGGCATGCTCACAGACTTGATCCACACCTATGTTGGCAGGTACTATAACCTGCCCTGGACTGGACTGCTCCTGGCTTTGGTTCTTGGACTCACCATCAAGGAATTCATCCTGACAGAGTAGTTCCCCAAGCTCCTCTATCAGGTCACCTCCCAGTCACAGATCTCATGCACATGAGTGGGTTCTTGGTCCAGTGTGTCTTGGCCCATCTCCTGTCCTGGCAGGTACAATGGACCTACCCAAACAGCGCACAACCATTCTGGCTCTTATTGTTGGTGCTACAACCCAGCCCTGCCTGGTATACCCCCAGAGCCAGATCTTACATGGTTCAGAGGGTGCATAGACCTACCACAAACTGTCCTACACCCAGTCTGGTGGGCACCAGTGGGTGCTGGAGCCTAGCCCAGTCTGGCACACCCCAGACCAGTTCACACCCATGCTGAGGAATACTACAGCCATGTCAAGCCCAGTTTACCACCCCCATTCCAGTTCCCACACTCACTAGTGGGAACCGAAGCCCAGCAAGAGTGTCCCCATAGCTCCCCAATCAAGTACACTCCCAGCCACTGATCTAGTGCATGCCAGTGATTGCTCTTACCCAACTCAGCATAATCCATCATCCAGCTTGGCCTTAATCATCAGATGCTGCAGCCTGGCTTGGCTTGGCCTACCCTCATTGCCAACTCTAGCCTAGTCCTGTCCAGTCTGCTCGCATACCTGGGTTTCATGCAAACCAGTACGTGTGACAGCCCAGCCGAGTCCGGCAAGACCTGCACCCCATCCTGTCTACCACACATGCCAGTGCTATGGTTTGTTCTGGTCATGTCCGGTCGCCCCGCCAGTACCCCGCACCCCCGCTGCCCCAAGCCAACCCAACACCTGTTGACATATTCAATTTTCCTTTATAGCCCTTAGCATATCAAATATAGCTATTTTAAATTGCTGTTCTGATATTCAACATTCTTGTCATATCTGCTTTGTTCCCGATGATTACTCTGTGTCTTAAAAGTGTACATTTTGATCTTTTAATTTAAAATTTTTTCTTGTCATTGTTGAACAATGGTCATGATGTATTAAAATAAAGAAACTTCAGTTATGACTGTTGCTTCAGGACTATACTACTGTAATAATACAGGAGAAAAACAGATGGGGACAAAGAGGCATGGAAGCGGAAATTCCTGTGCATATGGAGCTATATAATGAAAAATTTAAATTTTTTTGAAAAGTAAAAGTCAAAAACACAAATAAAAGAGGCAAAAACCCTTCAGTAAATAGGCCTTTAGTATTGTGCTAAGGTATGACATTCTGGAAGCATTCTGCAGTCCTGTGATTATATCTGTCTTTGAATGAATTTGTGCTCCTGCACTGTGCCTTTACAAGTACAGATCAGTTTTCTTTTTCCCTTAGTTGGAATAGGGTGTCTAAATGAAGCTGCACTCGGGAACTTTCCTTCCCTTCCCTCTGGTTCATTAAGCTCTGGCAAATGTACAAAGGTCAGACTTTGCTAAAACAGCTTCTTTCGAGGACAGATATTCTTAAGATCAGAATGGTCTGACAGATTTCACTAAGGCTAATTTCCCACCCGCTGACAAAGCACAAGGGAATTTTCCTCTGATCTTACTTGTAAAAATCTGGTACAGTTTCTCTTTTGGAGCCAGCAGTTTGCCCCAGGACCTCACATCTGTGAAAAATCTAAGAACAGTTGTTCACTTTCAGTTTGTTCAGATTTTTACCTGTTATTAGGAAGGCATTACAACTTCTATGTTTTTCACATGTCCAGTCAGAAACTAGAAGTACATGTGGTTCATACTGAATTCATCTTCTTACCCATGTACAATTCTGTAACATCATGTTTTGATCATTTGTATAGATCCAAATACAGATATTCTATATGTTGATCTATTTAGTTATATATAATGAAACTCATTTAATATTACCAGTGATCTAAGTACAGGGAAGTTGTCAGAGCCAATGTAGTGAATAAAAGTTTTCCAAAATTCAAATTGCCATATGAAAGCTCAACTTTGATAATTAGTAGTAAATACTTTCATTTTCTTGCCTTGAAGTGACAGACTGACTTCACTCATTTTTGAGAGGAGTGTTTGAAAAATGCCCAATCTAGATGTACTGCCACTTGTTCCTTTAGAGGTAAAAGGTGATATTCCATAGCAAAAACAGCAAGTTTGAGTCACATTTCTAACATACAAATATTCTTCCTCAAGGCAATCATCACACTTCCTATTTTTTAAAGATATATTTATTTGAAAGTCAGAGTTACAGAAAGGGGGAGAGAGAGAGAGAAAGACAGAGACTTTCCATTTGCTGGTTCACTCCCCAGATGCTCACTATAGCCAGAGCCAGGCCAGGCCAGGAGTCAAGAGCTTCTTCCAGGTCTCCCACATAGGTAGCAGGGGCCACATAGTTGGGCCATCTTCACAACTTTTCCCAGGCTGTTGTGGGGAGTTGGGCCAATGGAAGGGGAGCATCCAGAACTTGAACTGGCACCCATATGGGATGCTAGTGCTGTAAGAAGCGGCTTTACTTACTATGTCACAATATTGGCCCCATTCAACATCACACTTATTTATACACCATCAGTATTTTATGTGTACTTTTTATTTTGTACAAAGAATTATTGATCACATGTATATAGTAAACAATATGCTATTAGTATATTTTGATACCACTATCTTCATTTGTTAATCACTTTTGTCCCATTGATGGAAATATCAATAGCATAAAAAGAAATAAAGGAAGATAGGAAGGAAGGAAGAAGAAAAGGAGAAAGAGAGGAGTTGAGGGGACAGGAACGGGGACAAAGGAGGAAGGGAAAGGAAGGGAAAGGAATGGAAGGGAAGGGAAGGGAAGGGAAAAAAATAAAAATTGATTCGATGGGACCAGTGCTGTAGCACGGAGGTTAACCTGAGCCTTTGATGCCAGCAATTCATATGGACATCAATTCAAGTTCTGGCTACTCTACTTCATATCCAGATCCCTGCTAATGCACATCTGTCAACCATCTGGGAGACCCAGATAAAGTTCTTGGCTCCTGGCATCAGCCTGGGCCAGCCCCTGTTGTTGCAGCCATTTGGGAAGTAAACCAGTATATGTACAAAGTCTCTCTTCTTTCTTTCTTTCTCTCTCTCTTTCTCTCTTTCTCTTTCTCTCTCTTTCTCTCTTTCTCTTTCTCTTTCTCTCTCTCTTTCTCTCTCTCTCTCTCTCTCTCTCTCTCTCTCCCCCCCTGAATCTGTCTTTCAAATAAGTAAACCATTTTTTAATTCCAAATAATATCTTAGCAAACATTATTATAAAAATAATTTTGATTACATGCACTTCCTAGAAGCATCTCATGTATTCCTATGTGTCCTTGGACCAAATTCTGAGAATCATTGGTTTAACAGAAATAACAATGGGTTTCAGAAACATATGGATGTGCAGTGAAACACTTCCTCCAGTTGGATAAACCTGCTTCATTTTTGCTTTATTTCCCCTTCAATTGTTTTTTTAAGTTAATAAACTCTATTTTTTACAACAGAATTACATTCACAGAAAAATGGTATAGTCTTCCTACATACCTCTTATCCCAATCTATTCACAACTGTCCCTACTACACACCTATGTAGTAATACACTGCATATGACATTTTGCTCAAAGATGCATGGCATATACACAACGCCAGTCCTATACGATTATATTAGAGATAAATAACTCACAACGGTCCAAAATTCCTAGTACAATGTGTTACTCACATATTTGTGATAATGACGATGTAAACAAGCTTGCTGTGCTACTAGTGGTATAAAAGTATAGTAATACAATTATAAGCACATTGTGCTAACTACTATGTTTATGCTACTGGTTTATGTATTTGTTATCATATACATTGTGTTGTTATTTTAGAGTGTACTCCTTCTCTTTATGGAAAAAAGGATTATTGTAAGACAGTATGGCATGTCACATCAACAGCAAGCTCATATATTTAACACCTGTCATGCTGCTTGATTGTATCAAGAGGTCATGTCAAGTGATTGATTGTTCCATTTAGGTTGGTACTATTTACACAATGAAAACATCATTTAACATTGCCCAAGACATCCCCGCTAAAGCGATGTATGGCTGTATCTAAAGAATGCTTAGATGTTCACTGCATGAATTTACATTATTTATTTTTAACTCTCAATTTTCTCAATTATAAAATTGAATAAAAGAATTTATGTAAAGTTTTATCAAGATGAGTAGAGATATTCTGAGTAACATTATCTTGAATTTCACCTGTTATATAATTAGTACTCAACATGGAAAAATCCATAAGTTTTATCTAAAATCAAAATGAACTGACATTCTAGAATACTGGCTATCATAAAAAGCATCGTCAGTTTGTATTAGTCTCTTATCACTGTTGAAACAAATTACCACAAGTTCGACAACGTAGAACAACAAAAGTTTTTGTTTATTTTTCACTGTTATAGAAGTTATATTTTAAAATCAATTTCACTGGTCAAAATCAATGTAAAGCTATACTCCCACCAGATTCTGGCCTTTTCCATCCAGCAGAACTGTATTTTTCCTTGTGGCCACTTCTTCCATCTTCAAGCTCAATTTAACATCTTGTTTCAGTTGTCACATTTGCTATCTTCTCTGACCACAGGTACCACTTTTCTTATATAAAGATACTTACAATGTCATTATGAACCACGGAGAAAACCCAGCATAATTTTCCTACATTAAAATGCTTGATTTAATCACACACATAGGGTCCCTTTTACTACATAAGGAAACATTTATAGATTCTATGGTTTAACACTGGATAAATCTGGGAGCCTTATTCAGCCTATCACAGAATATCAATGTAAAGTCTGCATCTATGTTCACAAAATCAATTATTTCAGTGTAAGTTCAGAAAAAAACCTGGCTCAACAGCAATGCATTTGAATACACAAGATTACTTAGTATAATCAATGTGGTCATCAAAGTTACTTGGTTTTATCTATCTATCTATCTATCTATCTATCTATCTATCTATCTATCTAAGTTCACTGTATATATGAAAACAAGTAAAAGGTTCAAAATGATAGAGAACAGGCCTAGTCAGATAACAGCTGAAATGTTATACTCTATTTCCACAGTTTTAAAAGAGACAATGAAAAATATACCTATCCAGAGGAAAATATATAGGATGATGAAATCACTAAACTGACTGTTCCGTGATAAATAGTTAATACCCATTGTAAATATATCAAGTACTGCTCTAAATCTATCACTTATATTAACTTGTTTAATTCTTTCAGTAACTCTATGAGGTAGATATTGTGCATTAATCTCTCCCATTTTCCAGGTGTAGAACTAAAGAACGAATTAAGTTGTTTAGAATTTCATATGCTAATAAACTGCCAGGCCAGATTCAAATTCAAGAACATGGATCTGATGCTTGCCTCCTATCAATGGAACTGATTAAATTCAGAAACGGAACAAAAAAGTCTGGACATTTTCTCTGTAATCAAGATGGAGTCCTGAGAATAAAAATTATTCCCAGAATTAAAAAAGACTTGCTACTACAGTCACAGTGGTAAAGGAGCTTGAGCTGTTCGCAAAAGACTCCTAGGGGAACTATTCTACCACCATCTCAAAGCACATTCTTACCTTTTTCTTGAGAATCATTATCATAGCTGATTTCCAAAAAGGTATTATAAGATTTAGAAATAAATCTGAAATACCATTAATTTTGTCTAGCAAACATTACTAAATGAAAAGATATTTTACAAACAATACTTATTACCACATTCAATCAATGCATGCTGGTATTTTCTAAGCTTGTCCATTTCATGTTTTTTAATTGCTGATCAGTAGAAAATGTTGTGGCACAGCTGGCTAAACCTCCACTTGAGAATCCTAAATGCCATATCAGAATGCTGGTTCAACTCTTGACTACTACACCTCAGACCCCAAATCCTACTAGTGCATCTGGGAGTCAAGATGACTGGCTAAGTACTTGAGGTTCTTCCATTCACATGACAACATGTGGAGTTCCTGGTTTCTGACTTTGGCTTGGCCCAGCCCTTCCAATTGTATTTGAGGAATGAGCCAGTACATGGAAGATATGTCTTTTCCTCTCTCTGTCACTCTGTCATTCAAATACATACATAAATATATACAAACTTTTTTAAAAAATTACTTATCATAATTCACAAAATGGGTTTCATAATGTGACCAATAGGCAACTCACAATATAAAAATGTTTTTAGTTGAGTAGCCTTTATTTGTTCTTTCTCAAGTATTTCCAACGTTCTCTGTTAGCTCCCTGATTTTTAAAATTTATCTGAAAGGTAAAGCGAAATAAAGAGAAAAATCCCCCACTTATGGATTCATTTCCCAGATGTCTACAACTATGGCTAGGCCAAGAAGAAGCCAGGAGCCAGGAATTGAACACAGCTCTCCCACATGGATGTCAGGAACCCAACTACTCCAGGAACCCAACTACTCCAGGAACCCAACTACTCCAGCTGTCTCACAGGGTGCACATTAGCAGGCAGCTGTAACCAAAGCAGAACCATGACTTGAAGCCAGACATTCTGACAGGGAATCCCAAGGAGCATCTTACTGCAGTGTTGAACACCTGCTTCCTTACAACCCCAACCGACTTCTTCAGCTACAATCATCCTTTTTCGTGCCTTATCTCAGCTCTAAGGTCAGACTCTAGATCTTTATCTATAATGATATATACCACTATCATTTGTACATAAAATATTGTCCAGTCATCACACTTACATTTACTGTCTAGAATATGACCACTGTTAAAATTTTTAATTGCATATAAATTGTTTACTATCTTTGATTCTCCTTTAAGCAACTTAGATTCCACAGTCCATCACCATAATCATCCTCTGTATATATAATCAACTTCCTTACCATTCTCTCCTTTTTCATATTTCTTTAACAAGATGAAACTCCTAGTTAAATCAATTAACTCTTAACCAGTCTCAGATAATTCTGCACTAAAGTCATTACATGGAATAAAACAAAAAGAGGGAAGTAGTCCATAGTAGAGAGGGTAGCTATAGTGGTTTGGCACAGTCTCTACCTCAACAAAAAGAGACCATTGTGAGATGAAGAAAGTATCCATAATGGGAGAAAAGTGCCTACTGTGGGGCATTAGTGCCAAAGTATAAATAAACTGGGCATCCACTGGACTCAGGGAGCAGCCTTAGTGGAAAGAGCATAAGAGTACTGAGCAAAGTGTTTACATGAAATGGTGGTTAAGGCATCAGAATCCAAGGATAAAAAGAGGTATCCATTGCTAGGGATGGAGGAGCTCTGGTATTAGATGTTAGAGCATAAGCAGACTGAAGTGGGTACCCATGCAGGGGGACAGTATAGTGGGTGTCAGAACCCATGCAAGGTTAGGACAACATCTCTGTGTAATGACTTGGCATGGAGTGTCAGAGTCAAGTAAGGGTACGGATATTAGTCCATTCAGGCTAGGATAACAAAGTGCCATAAACTGGGTAGCTTATATGCAACAGAAATGTAATTTTAGAATTCTAGAAGCACAGAAGTCCAACATCAAATCTCCAGCAGACCTGGTATCTGCTAATACCCTATGCCCTGACTCATAGGCCCTTTTCCCTACAACATAACGAGGCAGAAGGGACAGAGGGACTTTCCTCAGTCTCTTTCATATAAATAGCCGTATCACGCATGATGACTTCACCCTCGTAACATGATTACTTCACAAAGACTTCATTCCGTAACAATCTCACATTGATGATCAGGTTTCATACAGTATGTAGACAATAGCAGTAGCCATGGCATCTGTGTGAGGCTGTCCCAGAATGGGCAATCAGTCCCTAAACAAGATTAAGAATAATCTATGGGGAGGTGGCAAAAATAGGAAAACTGGTTACCAGGTTTCTCAAACAAAGCAAATATATCAAAGATAACAGAAGCCAGTTTTCTTGCTGTTACATAAAAAGCAATATTAGAGTAAATTCTTGGACTGGATTTATAATTCATGGATTTTAATAATTGTAGATATAGAAATAAAGATACGAATATCATGTGCATAATCGTCACAATTGGGAGATAAAAAAAGTCAAGGAAAGAGTAGGGAGCCTTTACAGACTGAAACAGGAAGAAGAGATATGACAGGTAAACATAACACATTATTCTGAATGTTTTTGCCATAAAGAATATTATTAATAGTTGGTAGTGTGTGAACAGGATCTAAGAATTAAACTGTAGTGCTATATCACTATTTTTTTTTTTTATTTTGCTAGATGCTTCACAGTCATGTAGGAGAATGCTTTTGTTTTTTGGAAATACACATTAAAGTATTCGTGGTCTATAGGGCAATGGGTTGCCAAATTTCAAATGGTAGTTTTAAAAGTACTTTGTACTACACATCCTAATGTTTCATAAATATGTGACTATTTAAAATTGTAAGAATGATGGGTGGGCATTTGACCTAGTGCTTAACAATGTTTGGGACCCCTACATTCTATACCAGAGAACTTGGGTTCAAGTTCTGGCTCTTACATAACTCTAGCTTCCTGCTAAAAACACCCTGACAGACAGCAAAGGCTACCTTAAATATCTGAGTTATTTTTAAAATTTTATTCATTTTTATTCGGAAGGCAGATACACTGAGAGAGGGAAATATGGAGAGAAAGATCTTCTGTGCACTGGTTCACTCCCCAAGTGGCTGCAACGGCTGGAGCTTAGCTGATCTGAAGCCAGGAGCCCAGAGCTTCTTCCAGGTCTCACACATGAGTGCAGGGTCCCAAGGCTTTGGGCTGTCCTCTACTGCTTTCCCAGGCCACAGGCAGGGAGCTGGATGAAAAGCAGAGTAGGTGAGACACGGACTGGTACAAATATGGGATCTCGGCACATGCAAGGTGAGGATGTAGCCAGTAGGCTATCGTGCCAGGCCCATACCTGAGTTCTTACTACTTGAATGGGAGACTAGAATTGAGTTCCTCACTCCTGGTTTCAGTCTGACTCAGTTCCAGCTGCTAATGGGCATTTGGGGAATAAATCAGCAGGTGGGAGTGTCTTTCTCATCACCATACCTTTCAAATGAAAAAATTAAATTAATGTTTCAGAAGAAAAGTAAAGCCCCATAAAAACAGTAATTTGGTTCTGCTTTAAATTTAAAAGCCTAAGCGCCAAGTGGGCAATTAATGTTGTCCAATAGTCCTACACTATCGCACTAGTTGGTTTACTTTCCCACTTCTTGAAATTTGTTTCACATCTCCTCAACTCTTCAAGACTTTAAAGGTTTACCCCCTTTTAAATTTTCAGTTGGTTAGTGTGTTTGTAGTTTCACAGAAAACAAAAGCTATCAAAAGAGAACTTCATCATTATCTCAAATGCTAGCCATACTGGTATATTCTCCACCCTCCCACCCTCACCTCCATGTTCCAGTGGTTAAGTTACTTGTGTTCCCAAGATAAATGTCTTCATTTACACACTGCATCTCATTCTTGCTCTTACAAGTATTTTTTTTCTCTCTACTAGGTAATTCCCACTAGCATGCATACAAATATATTCCATTATCTTCAATTTAAAAAGGAAAAAAAAAAACCACAAAAATTCAGCTTCTATTCATTCTTTTCCTCCCAGTCCTGGATCTTTGGCTTGCCCAGGGGTACTGTGGTCCAGCCTGGGTGGCTCACATCCAGTGCTGGCACCTGCCACTGGATGTTAACACCTATACCAGCTGGCCAGCACCCATTCTGGCTCTCATGCATGCCAAGGAATGCAGCAGCCTAGCATCACCTGGCCTTTCCCCAGTCCCAGCTCTCACATTCAACAATGGAAGCAGCAGCCTAGCAGGAGGAGTACCTGAAGGTCCCATCCCAGGTCATCTCTCAGCTCCAGGTCCTGCATGTGCCAGTAGGTGCTATGGCCCAGTCTGAGATAGCTGTTCCACAGACTTGGCAGTTGACACAAGTACAGCAGCCTATCCCAGACTGTTCCACCCCCAGCCCTGGCCCTCATGTGAACTGCAGGTGTCGTGGCCCAACCTGACTTTGTCTGCACCCCTTCCTGGCTTTCACTCCTGCCAGAAAGTGCTGCAGACTGGCCCACCCCAGCTTGTCCTCAGACCCAGGACACACATATGTCAGCAGGTGCTGCACTCCAGCCTGGCTTAGCCTGTCTGCAGCTCTGGCTCTCATGCTCATCAGCAGGAACTGTGGTCTGGCAGAAGAGTTTCCCAAGTTCCCCTACCAGGTCAGATCTAAGGCCCAGATCCGAAGCATCCCAGTGGGTGCTGCTGCAAGCCTGATATGCCCTGCCTGAAGTGCTGACACTCATTGGCAGGTATCGTGGCCTATCCTGACTGGCCCACACCCATTGTGGCTCATGCCCATGTGTGCTACAATCTAGTCCAGCCTGGTCCACCCCTAGACCAAAGCTTTCATGTGTCGTTGTAGGTGCTTTCGCCTAGTTTAGCCTTCCCAAACCCATTCTGACTCTTGTGAGTGCCACTAGGGGTTGGGGCCTTGCCCAATCTGATCTGCCCACAGCCCTGGCTCTTGTACTCACTAACGGGAGCTGCCAGATAGCAGGGGAGACCCCAAAGTTCCCCTACCAGTTCCATTTCTAGCCCTTACACATGTTTGCAGGCACTTTGACCCAGCCTGATATGGCCTGCCCCCAGGGTTGGTTCTCACCAGTTGGTGTTGCAACCCATCATGGTACAGCACACCCTACATCCCATCCTGGCTTTCACACATGGCAGCAGGTGCTGTGATCTTTCACAACTTGGCTAGCCCCTAAACTCTGCCCACACATATACCAAGTGCTGCAGCCTTGTCTAGCCTGGTCCACCCCCAGATCTGGCTCTCATGCTCCCCAGCTGAAACTACAGCCTAGCAAGGGAAGTCTTCTAGTTCCCCTATCAGGCCCACTTCCAGTCCCAGATCTTTGACGTGCTGGTGGGTGCCATGGCTCTGCCCTCAGTCCAAGCCCAACCTCCTCATAGTCCCAGAATCTATAAGTGTTGGTGAGTTCCATGGTGCAGCCTGGCTTGGCCTGTCATCAGCCCCATCTCTTTCTGTAAACTAGTAGGTGCTGCAGTCCCACAGAGGGGAGCCCACAAATTCCCTATGGAATCTGTACCCCACATCTGGCTTTCTTGCATTCTGGTGGGTGCTGTGGCCCAGCCTGACCTGGCACACCTCCTTCCCCAACACCCTAACACTTGCGGGTAGGTACTACAGTTTAGCCCATCCAGGTATGCCCCTCAGCCTCAGCTTTTGCACATGCTGGTGGGTGGCAGACAATGTTCACTCAGCAGAACCTAAGTTTCCCATATGGTCAGCTGCCTTGGTCTGACCAAGATAAGCCCTTTGGCTTTTCCCCTCTAAGTCACTCAGTCTCAGCCATCTCACCTGAGAGTGCAGTGGCCTGGTCTATGGAAGCACCCAGAAGTCATTCCTCCACTGTCAAACAAGTCCTCAGCCACTCTCCACTCCAACACATCCTCAGGCCCTCTTCCCCAGACAATCTGCAGCCCAGCCACCTTGGCCTGGGGGCAAGGTTGGTATGTCTTGGCCTGGCGTTCCCTATCTCCCCCATGTCTTTTTTTATTTATTTTTTTGTTTGTTTGTCTGTCTAGAGTCAAACAGGCAACTATGCTGGCACACAAATGTGGTATTAATTTGGCCCAGAATGCCTGCTAGCTATTGGCTGCCTTTCTCCCAGCAGTGTAGCACTTGCCTAGGTACAAGGCAATCTAGGCAGTTGCCTACAGCTGGGGCCTCAGACTTCATCTTACTTTATTTTTCAGCACATTTGTAAATACTGATTATTTCCTTGTTTCACTTTTCATGACAATGACTTGTTCTTATTTCCCCCCATATTCCTTATTGCACATTCTCGATCTCCTTTATTCCCTACTTCTCTGACTTTAAATGTTAGAATATGCTGAAGCAGTCTGGACTTTTAGCTGACTTCTTCACCATATACATACATGCCCAAGTAATTTATTTTCATAGGCACAAATATCATCTATAATCTTACGGCTCCAAAATTTATATTTAAATCCCTGAAATACAAATTTGCAAATACAGCAGTGTTTGTATTAGACGTTTTCATTCAAATATCTCAAACTTAACATATGAACAACATGATGCTTAAACTACAGTCCCAGTCATACAAACTTGGTCCTCTGCTATTGTCTCCCTTGTGGTAGAGAGCACTTTCTTGTTTAAAATAAGATCTTTGAAATCATCCTTGGCTTTTGTTCTCTAACATCCCATGTGCATTCCATAAGCAAATCTTATCAGTTTAACTTTTAAATATATATTCAGAATCACTGTCACAAGATGATATACATCTATTTTTTCTCAGTTCTTTCTCTCAAAAAATAATTATTTGCTCTGTAAATAATTTAGAATATCAAATAAAGTGATCCTGAATTACAGAAACAAGATGGATATGTTAGGGACCTCCAAACTTTAGCAACAACAAAGCTATAAGTTTCAGGAGTTTTCTTATCTCTAAATATTCAGATTAGGCACTGGGGAGGTCTTGATTTACAATCACTAGCAGATACCCCGCAAAAGCAATAAATAAATAAAATAAAACCAAAAAAACCTGCTTTTTCTGTCCCAAATACTTGAAAACGTAAAATCCAACAGAGACCTCTGCTCCAACAGAACCCCAGCACATGTTCTATACTCAATATACCTAATAATGTGCTTTGTACCAACAGGCAAATCTCTATTCCACAACCATGATATCAGCAGGTGCGCTTATTTACCCCCAAAAAAGAGTCACAAGAGCAATGTGCCATCCTAACTCCGAATTTCCAACGAGGACATTGATAGCCCAAGTAAACAACGGTGAAGCCCCACAAAGACAACCCAACCCTGGCTTAACACTCAAAGTTCTTTCAGGCTTGTGCACCTGTACTGAAAACAGCAAGATGGTAGACCAACAAAATTTCCATCCCACAGCCAGAACCACACTGTCTCTTGGTCCTCCTTCTAATGGGATAAGAAGACACAGTGCTGGTGGCTTTTGCCCCACCTCTTGCAAGATGAGGTAGGCTGCAGACAGCAGGTGAACCAGAAAAGCACTTTGTACCTCAGAAGGAGACCTCAACACGGATGTGCAAGAGTTGCTTCAGTGTCAGAAGAACAAAACAGATCTGAGTAGTACTGCAACATCTATGAAAACTAAACCGTTAATAGACGTAAGACCACAAAAGTAGGCACATATTCTGAACTTAAAAGGAATAATTTCCTGCTGAAAGAATAGACTTATTTATAATCAAGATCCCTAACATACTATCCAAAATGGCCAGTATGTACCATAAAATCACAGTTCATTCCAAAAACCCACACATGAATGAGAAAAGACAACTAAATGACTCTGGCACCAACATAACTTTAATATTGGAATTATCTGACAAGAATTTTAATACCAGTATCAAAAAAGTCTTAATAGACAATTATAAATATTCTGGGAAAATGAGAAATTAGAAAATCTCAGCAAATAAATGCCATTTTTAAAGAATCCCACAGACACTATAGAACTAAAAATATATAATAGCCAATTTTCTAAAACTTATGCAAATGAGAAAAAGCAGAGTACATGAAATTGAAGATATAACAATGGAATACACTCATTCTGAACAAAGATAAATTAGCTTGAAAAAATAAAAATAACAACCCCAGGATCTACGAAACAATAACAAAAACCTGACTTCTGCTTCAACCATAATTCCAGAACAAAATGAGAAAGAATGTGGAGCTGAAAAAAAAAAAAAAAAGAAAGAAAGAAAGGTGAAACAGAGGAAACAAACAAAACAAACAACAAAAGGAAAACTCATGTCAACACCATGGCAAAATAGAAAGCCTGAGGTCATCCTTCTCCCAACAGAGACACTAATTTAACAATTCACAGACCAGTCCCTTCAAGGGAAAACTAGAAACTACCAAAGGAGTGCCAACATCCCCAAACACAAAACAGCCACACCAAAGCCAAAAGGAAAACTTATGGTACTTACCATAGTCTCTCTGCCCCAGCTCACAGCATGATCAGAAGAAAGCTCTCACTTCTTGGCTTCTTCCTGGGGAAAGAAAAAAAGGCAGAAATATATAGCCAACATGCAAACTTTTGATGAGAAGGACTGATTTTTCAGTCTTGCCTGAGTCTAGCTAGACACAGTCGGGAAGCAGTGCCAGGTTGGGGGCCACTAAAGACACTAAAGGCTAAGATTTGGATTAGAACCCACTCAACACAGTTCCTTCTCCAAGCTCAGCATGTTATAAAACAAAATTTGGCAAATCTCACCTTCCACTTAGAGAAAAAAAATTGAGAACTGTGTCTAACATGCTAGACTTTTCAGGGAGCTGCCCAAAAAACTGGCTTCTTTTTTATCTATCTCAGAAAGCTGAGAAGACTCAGCTTACCTATATGCCTAGGGGATAGCAAAAGATATCTAGGTGACCTTGCCACTGCTTCACAGTATATATAATAGAGTTTACAAAGGTAAATACAGCTTAATAGCCTCTCCCTCAGGAGAATTAGAGAAAAACAGAGTGAGTGTCTTATTGAGAATTTAGAAAGATGCCAGAGAATCAAGATGGCAGAATAGGGTAAGGACATGTTTAAATGGACGGAAAAACATTTAATCAGGATGAAGCAGAAAGGACATATTTCAGGAAATAGGAAAGGACAGAACAACAGCAGAGGGGTACCTGGAAACTGACTGACACAGGAAAGCAGCAGACACAACGTTGTGGTGTTGCAGTGACTGATACTCCAGTGGCAATCAGCTAACAGCAATCTGAACTCCACCAGCAGCTGGAACTCCATCAGCAACCAGGTGGGAAGGGACTTTCACTGGGAGTTTGGGAGGTGAGCCAGACAAAGAACTGTCTGTCCTGCTGGTCTGTTTGATTTGACCAGGAGCAGAGACAGAGCAGATGGACAGTGTGAGAACAGGGCGGATTTCACAGCCCGGTCAGGCCCCTAGAGCTGAATTGGGAGCCATTTTGCGTCAGGAGGCAAAGGCAAGGGAAAGGACTGACCATACACTGAGCATACACTGAGCTGGGAGTGAACTCATTTCTGACTCAGTGAACTGAAGCAACGTGGCATTCTACAGGTTCCACCCAAGACAGGTCTGGGGAAGCCCGAAGACCTGACAGCCAGCAAATCAAGAACTGTAGTGGTGATACGTCTGGTGCCATTTTGTGCACTGTGACAATACCTTTGGGACTGCAGGAGACTCAGCATGTGCTGAGCTTATGAAAACTCACTGAGGTCCGTGGATAGCACTGGTCCCACATGGAAAATAATACTGACTCTGGCATCGTACCAGTCAAAATAGGTCCGTGTGGCACCCAGACCTAACGTCCAACAGGTTCCGACAAGATCAGTGCCAGCAACAACCTAACTATATAGACGCCTGGTGTCTCGCTAATCCTGGGACCTGTTCCAACCAGAAGTGGGAGAAAGGTTGCAGAGACAACGGTGCAGCCTCAGCACGGTATCACAGGAGGTGGAGAGTGGTGAGCCAGGAGCTGGGGCTATGGAGACCACAGTGGAAATCTAACATAAGAACCCAGACCTGGAACTTGCTGGAGTTTGTGGCACAAATGGCTGCAAGCAAAGAGTTGTGTACCAAAGGCAATAAGTAAAATCGCATTGTAGACCTGTGGGTGACACAGCTTAGAAACCTGCCCCAAGGAGAAGACTCTGCTAACCAGAAGTACAATGACCAAGAGCAAAAGAAGAGACAAAAGCACAATGAATATTACCGAAAACTCCCCTGCAAAGTTGCAAAACCCTATGCCAACCTCACAGTTAACTGAGGAAGACATCGAGAAAATGGGGCACACAGAATTCATAAAACTCATTTTAAAGATTCTGATCAACAATGAGAAGCACATACAAGAGTTCAAAGAATTTAAGGAAGCAATAAAGCAAATCAAGGCTGATATATCAGAAATTAAGAACACAGTAGACCAAATGAAAAGTACAATGGAGAGTCTCCAAGATAGGATGAAGCAAGCAGAAGAAAGAATCTCAGAATTGGAAGATATTTCCTGTCATCAGGCGGAAGCAAGCAAAAAAGTTGGAAGCAGAGCTGGATCAGGCCAAAAAAAGTATTCAACAATTGAAAGACACGATTAAGAGGCCAAATCTAAGAGTTATGGGAGTCCCAGAAGGTGCAGAAAGAGAAGCTGAGTTTGCAAATGTATTTAATGAAATAATAAAGGAAAATTTCCCTAATCTGGAGAAAGAATTGGGAAACAAGATCCAGGAGGGGCACAGAACTCTTAACAGGCTTGATCAAAAGCAATCTTCACCAAGACATATGATCTTCAAGTTCTCTTCAATTGAACATAAGGAAAAGATCCTTAAATGTGCACGTGAAAAAAATCAATTGACATATAAAGGAAACTCACAGGAGATCTCTCACAGGAAACTCTACTGGCAAGAAGAGAATGGAGTGACATATTCCAGATTCTAAAAGCAAAAAATTGTCAGCCTAGGATAAGATACCCAGCAAAGCTTTCTTTTGTCTTTGAAAATGAAATAAAATTCTCCCACAGTCAAGAAAATTTGAAAGAATTTGCCTCTTCCAAACCTGCCTTACAAATGATACTTAAAGATGTTCTCTTGACAGAGAAGAGGAATAGCACCTACCAAAACCAAAGGCAAATGGGAAGAACATCCCAGTAAAATGACAACAGAAGACTAAACCAATGAACAACCCATTGCTAAAATGACAGGACCAAAGTATCACCCATACATATTAACCCTGAATGTAAAATGGCTTAAGCTCAATCAAACGTCACAGATTAGTAGATTGGATTAAAAAACAAAACCCATCTATTTATTGTCTAGAAGAGACACACTTCACCAATAAAAATCAGCAGAAACTATATTGCATGTGTTTTGTTGCTTTCTGTTAGTTTCATCTCTTCAAAACACCTTCTTCTGATTAAATCTTTCAATGACTCCTAGATCATACAGCAGCAGCATTTTCTTCAAGAAGGTTATTGATTTTCATTTTTTCAGCTACACGTTAGTCATTTAGTAGCATGTTATTTAACTTCATAGTGTTGTTAATTTCTTTTTCTCCCTGATGATGATTTTGTTTTGTGGTTTTTCATTTAAGGGGATGTATAGTAGCTGTGTAATGGAGACTGTCATATCGAGTAACATGTCATTTAACTTCATGGCATTGTAAATTTCTATTTTTATTTCTATTGTTGATTTTGTATTATGACTTTTCATTTGAAGGAATGTACAGTAGCTGTGAAATGGAGACTAACATCCAGATGTGAGGATACAATGTAGTATGCATTTCTAATGAAACTGTTCACTATATCTTGACAATAGGATGCTGGGCTCTCTGCCATTGTCCATGCCCGCAATGATGGACATATGACTGAGTATGAAGAACTATATTTTAGTAATGATATAGAGGAACTAGGTGGGAGGGGGGAGGGTATTTGGGAGAGGATAAGGGAAATGCCAAGAGCCTATGGAATTGTATCATAAGATGATAATAATAATAATAAAATGTAAAAAAAGATGCCAGAGTATTAATTTCTTTTTCATCAGATTTAAAGCACTGATGAAACCCAGAACATTCCAAAAAGCCTAAAGAAAACGAAGAATTAAAGGCAAACTACCGTAGCTCCAGAGAACTGCTGTAATGCAGACAGATATCACAGGGGAAAAATATTATAAAACTCCTTCAAAAGAGGGAACTTTCATAGGAAAGTTCTGGCAGGTCCAGGAATCCATTAGGCTGATCGCTTGAAGGTATTTGCCTATATAAAGATACTCAGTAAAGGAGGGGGAAAAGATGGCCGACCACAGAGAGCTGGTGTAGGGTGGAGTAGGGAAAGAGGGGAACCGATCCAGCAGAGAAACAGGCCAGGAAATACAAAATTGTAGGGAGAAGAGCGGGAAGGTCACTGGAGTTCACTAAAGCAAGAAGATCTACACAGCGTGAAGGAACAGCCGCAAAAAGTGGGAAAGAAAATACAGCACGCTGCGAGAAACTTGGTGAGTCACGATCCCAGGCAGGGGGAAGGGGGCAGAGTCTCAACCGTCCCAGGGAAAACAGAGGCGGCTGGAAGGATAGGCGCCCACACTGACACGGGCACCAGTCCACTGGAGGGTAAGAGCCCTGAGAGGAGGTTACTGGACTGATCATAGGGGGCATCATCCCCTGCAGAAGTGGAGGACAAGCAGGGGAGATTTCCCAGAAGCGTGCCTCCCAACTGCTCAGCAGCTTTGAGAGAGTGCAGAGGGAACTGGAGCTGCACTGTGGGAAATCCCCATATCAGCTCCAAACAGTGGACTAGCTGCTAGAGAATCCAGTGGATCCTATTGCTGGGCTCAGCCTGAGCTCCAGAGGCTGGGCAACACTCGGCAGAACCTCACGACCTGGGCAGAAGAGCAAACTAGTAGGGGCACAGCTGCGTGCCCCTCACAGCTCTGTGCCTCTCAGGGCTCCGCTTCCACTGTTTTATTTTTTATTTTTTATTTTTTTTTTTTAATTTTTTTTTTTTATGTTTTTCTGCTTCCACTGTTGAGAAAGTGCAACTGAGAAAGTAGCTTCTCTCAGGCAGAATCCCCTGCTGGGCTCAGCTGGAGAGGCCAAACCAGAGCCGGCTCAGCTGAAAAGGCCTGATAGGTTCTCCCAGCAGGAGCCAGCTCAGAAAAGCCTGCCTGCCGGTGGCAGGAGGTGGTGTTGCACCTTTCAGCAGAGCAGCACTTCTGAGTGGGAATTCCGGAGAGCAGAGTTCGGAGCTGAGGCCCACAGAAATTTCCAACCCAGCCCAGGGTTGGGGATTTCAAGCTTCGACAGCAGAGGCCCTTGCGGTGCTAACCTCAAGCCCTGAAGGAGTGTATCGGCTCGGCACTGAGGCAGAAGTCCTCAGTGGGGCAACGCCTTTGAGAGAGAGCCACAAGGGAAGGGGCCTGGCACTAGGGCTGGCCCACAAAGCCTCCAGACCCAGTTCAGGGCTGTAGATTACAAACTCTGAGCAGCAAGCAGCTGGTGACTCAGGCAGCACCCCCTGCTCTACTCAGCTGGAACCTTAGAGGTGGTGGCGCATATAGGACAGCTCCTAACCAACTAGCTGCAACGGAGCCAGGTGGCAGAAATATAAACCCAGGCGCAAACGAAGCAACCCAACAACAACCCCACCTCACCTGCTGTCCCCAATAGAGTAAGAAATATAACGCTTATGCCAGCACCCCATACAACAGCAGCTAGATCACACCTCCTACAGATTACAGCACTGAGGGCAATGGCTGTGGACAAACAAGTCAGACGCTAAAATCCCAAAACAACAAGAAGCAAAAACACAATGAGGAGAAGTATCAGAAAAAGCAATGACTCAGAAGAAAGATCAAGCACGCCCTCCCAATACAACCAAAAACTAATCTCAATATCTTAGATGCAAGATGAAGACATAGAGGAAATACCAGATAAGGACTTTAAGAAACTAGTGATGA
This sequence comes from Ochotona princeps, assembly GCF_030435755.1. Taxonomy (NCBI): domain Eukaryota; kingdom Metazoa; phylum Chordata; class Mammalia; order Lagomorpha; family Ochotonidae; genus Ochotona; species Ochotona princeps. The sequence continues at coordinate 37,367,270 of NC_080865.1, forward strand.
AATTCATCAGAGACAGTGAGAAGTGCTGCGGAGAGTCCAAGGAATTCGAAAACCATGTCGTTGCAGAAATAAATCAAGTCGAAAAGGGAATCCTCAATATAGAGCACAAAATTGAAAGCCTAACCAACAGAATGAACACGGCAGAGGACAGAATATCAGAATTGGAAGACAATCAGAATGAAAGGCAGCAGCTTATCAAACAGTTGGAGACAAATCTAGAGAAACCCAATAGGTCCATGCAGGAAATGAAAGACAACCTCAAAAAATCAAATATTAGAATAATAGGCCTTCCCGAAGGAGTGGAAAAGGAGACAGGCTTGCAACGGGTGCTCAATGAGATAATACAGGAGAACTTCCAGAACACTGGAAATATAAATCCAGCACAAATCCAGGAAGGACAAAGAACCCCCAGTAGATTCGATCCAAACAGATCGTCACCCAGACATGTGGTCCTCAAGCTACCTTCAAGTGAATACAAGGAAACTATTCTAAGACAAGTAAGAAAAAAGGATAAGATTACTTTCAGAGGAAGGCAAATCAGAATCACAGCCGACCTATCAGAAGAAACGCTCCAAGCAAGGAGAGAATGGGGTAAAACCTATCAAATCCTGAAGCAAAACAACTGCCAACCAAGAACAATGTACCCAGCAAAGCTCTCATTTGTATTTGAGAATGAAATCAAATACTTCAACAGTAAAGAGAAACAAGAAGAATACATCAACATGAAACCAGCTCTGGAAAATCTCCTCAGGAAGGTGCTAAACCCAGAAAGAAAAAATGAAAACCAAAATCAAAGATGGCAAATGGGAAGACCTCCCCACTAAAATCCATACAAGGAAAGTCAACCAATCAGAAACTCTAATAGTCGCAAATACACACTTGCACACTTACACACACTCATGGCAGCCCAAAATCACACCATCTCAATATTGTCTCTAAACACAAATGGCCTAAACTCACCAATCAAAAGACACAGATTAACAGACTGGATCCTGAAACAGAACCCAACAATCTGTTGCCTACAAGAGACACATCTAACCAGAAAAGCCTGTAAGAAATTTAAAGTGAAGGGATGGAAAAAGACATTTCATGCCAATGGATGAGAAAAAAAGGCTGGCGTAGCTGTCCTAATCTTAGATGACCTAGACTTCAAGCTGACAGACATCAAAAAAGACAGAGAAGGACATTATATATTGGTGAAGGGATTGATCCACCAGGAAGCAATTACAATTGTGAACATATATGCACCTAATTCCAATGCACCTAGCTACGTGAAGCAATTACTTACAGACTTAAGGGGAGACATAGATAAACACACAATAATAGTGGGCGATCTTAACACTCCGCTAACAACTATAGACAGATCAACAAAACAAAAACTCAACAAAGAAACAACAGAGCTCATACAAACATTAGAACAACTAGACTTGGTAGACATTTATAGAACTTTTTATCCTAAGACCACAGATTATACATTTTTTTCAGCAGTGCATGGCACCTTCTCCAGGATCGACCACATGATAGGACACAAATCAAATCTAAATAACTTCAAAAAGATAGGAATCATACCATGTACCCTCTCAGACCACCACGGAATGAAACTGGAAATCAGCAATTCAAAATGCCCAAGGAAATACAGAAACTCTTGGAGACTGAACAATATGCTATTAAACGAACAAAGGGTCAGGGAAGAAATTAAAGATGAGATCAAAAAATTTATGGAAACCAATGAAAACTCTGACACAACATTCCAAAACTTGTGGGACACGGCCAAAGCAGTGCTACGGGGTAAATTCATCGCAATTGGAGCTCATGTCAAGGCCCAAGAGAGGCGCCAAATACAGGAACTAACCACACACCTCCAGGAATTGGAAAAGCAGCAGCAGATGAACCCCACACACAACAGGAAACAAGAAATCATCAAAACAAGGGAGGAAATCAACCAGATAGAAATAAAAAAAACCCATACACAAAATCAATAAATCAAAAAGCTGGTTTTCTGAAAAGATAAACAAAATAGACACCCCGCTGGCCTGACTGACAAAGAAAAAACAAGAGAAAGCAAGAATTAACAGCATCAAAGATGAAAAAGTCAACATAACAACAGACATTACAACCATTAAGAACATAATTAGAAATTACTACAAAGCACTGTACTCCAACAAATCAGAAGACCACCAAGAAATGGAAAAGTTCTTAGACTCACATCACCTGCCAAAACTTAGCCCAGAGGCAACAAACGAACTGAACAAACCCATAACTGAAGCAGAGATTGAATCAGTGATTAAAGATCTCCCAACAAAGAAAAGCCCAGGCCAGACGGCTTCACTACAGAATTCTACAAAACATTCCAAACAGAACTAACCCCAATCCTCTACAAACTCTTCAAAACAATAGAAAAGGAAGCAACCGTTCCAAACCCATTCTATGAAGCCAACATTACCTTAATCCCAAAACCAGACAGAGAACTAACAGAGAAGGAAAACTACAGACCTATCTCTCTGATGAACATTGATGCTAAGATACTCAACAAAATCCTAGCCAATAGAATTCAAAAAATCATCCGACAGATCATTCATCCGGATCAAGTAGGATTCATCCCTGGAATGCAGGGATGGTTCAACATTCGCAAATCCATAAATGTGATACACCACATCCAAAAACTGAAAAACAAGAATCACATGATAGTATCGATAGACACAGAAAAAGCGTTCGACAATATCCAACACCACTTCCTGCTAAAAACCCTAACAAAAGTAGGCATAGATGGAAAAATCCACAACATAATCAAAGCAATATATGAAAAACCCAACGCCAGCATCATACTGAATGGAGAAAAATTGGAACCCTTCCCACTAAGATCTGGAACAAGACAGGGATGTCCACTTTCTCCACTACTATTCAACATAGTCCTAGAGGTACTCGCTGAGGCCATAAGACAAGAAAAAGAAATCAAAGGAATCCAAATGGGAAATGAAGAACTCAAGCTTTCACTATACGCAGATGACATGATTCTTTATATAGAAGAGCCAAGAGGCTGAACACAGAGACTCCTAGAACTTATATGAGAGTTTGGTAGAGTGGCAGGGTACAAAATTAATGAACAAAAATCAACAGCCATAGTGTATGCAAACAGCCCCAAGCTGGAAAAAGATCTAACCAGCAAAATACCACTCAAAATAACAGACAAAAGTATGAAGTATCTGGGAATTAACCTAACCAAAAATGTAGGAGACCTATTTGAGGAATACTACAAACCACTTAAAAAAGAAATTGAACAAGACCTCGAAAGATGGAGTAACATCCCATGCTCCTGGATAGGTAAAATCAATATCATTAAAATGTCTATATTTCCAAAGGCAATATATACATTCAATGCAATTCCAATCAAATTGCCCAAAACATTCTTAACGGAACTGGAAACAATGATCCAAAAGTTCATCTGGAAACACAAAAACCACGAATAGCCAGAACCATCCTGATGAACAGGAAGTTAGCAGGGGGAATCACAGTTCCAGACCTCTGGACATACTATAGGGCAGTGGTTATCAAAACAGCCTGGTACTGGCACAAAATAGAGAGGAAGATCAATGGAGCAGAATACAAACACCAGACGGGAACCCACACAGATACAGCCAAATAATCTTAGACAAAAGGACAAACGATAATCCTGGCAAATGGGAAGGTCTGTTCAATAAATGCTGTTGGGACAACTGGATGATAGCCTGTAGAAACAAAAAGATAGACCCACATCTCTCACCATACACCAAGATCAAATCTAAATGGATAAAAGATCTAAACCTACATCCAGAAACCTTTAAACTTTTGGAAGAAAATGTTGGAAATACTCTGCAAGATCTAGGGGTAGGTCCTCACTTCCTAAAAAGGACACCAAAAGCAATAGAAATCAATACCTGAATAAACAAATGGGACCTCATCAAACTAAGAAGCTTCTGTACACCAAAGCAAACAATCGATAAAGTAAAAAAGCAGCCCACAGAATGGGAGAAGATCTTTAAACACAACATAGGTGATAGAGGGCTAATCTCCAGAATATACAAAGACCTACAAAACAACCAAAATGTCAAAACAAACAAGCCACTCAAGAAATGGGCACGGGAAATGGGCAAACACTTCACAAAGGAACAAACCCAAATGGCAAATAAACATAAGAAAAAATGCTCAAGTTCCCTGGCAATAAGGGAAATCCAAATTAAAACATCAATGAGGTACCACCTAACACCAGTAAGACTGGCCCACATGAATAAAAGCACCAACAACACTTGTTGGCGAGGTTGTGGGGAAAAGGGAACCCTACTCCACTGCTGGTGGGGCTGCAGGCTGGTACAGCCTCTATGGAAATCAGTATGGAGAATATTCAAACAACTCAAAATCAACATACCGTATGATCCAGCAATAGTACTCCTAGGCATATATCCAGAACAATTGTTTTATGAGAAACCAACATGCACTCCTATGTTCATAGCAGCACAATCAGTAATTGCAAAAACATGGAAGCAGCCAAAATGCCCATCAGCAGAGGATTGGATAAGAAAGCTATGGTTCATCTACTCCATGGAATACTACTCAGCTATTAAAAAAAACAAAATGCAGTTCTTTGTGGCCAAATGGGCCAAACTGGAAACCATAATGCTAAGGGAAATGAGCCAATCCCAAAAGGTTAAATACCACATGTTTGCCTTAATTTAAGATGATATGATGTTATGTATAACATGTTATGTTATGAATGTTATATGTTGTGTATAAATTAAAATTGAAATGTCAATGAGGTGGTCACAGAAGGTGGTTAAGAACTCGCATTTACTTTTAACATATTGGTTACTCATTACTATGTCAATTAATTCCATAATGATGTAAATTTTTGCTGATGGTATGTTGGAGCTTTTAATTGATCGGGATGATACTCTGCTGGCTCTGTCTTCAGACCAGAAAGGGTATATCTAAGAAGCCGCTGAACTTGACTGGACAATAAGATGCTGGACTCTATGTTTGGTATACGCTTGCAATGGGGGAATCTCAACTGAACTTGAGCTGTGGTTATGCAACAAGGTGGAGGAATCCACCATGGTGGGAGGGGTTGGGGAGGGGTGGGGAGAATCCAAGTACCTATGAAACTGTGTCACATAATACAATGTAATTAATGAATTAAAAATAATAAATAAATTTTTAAAAAAGGATACTCAGTAAAGATCCAGAGTAGTGTTCATTATCTCAGACACATGAATTCCAACACAAAAGTTTAAATGGACTAGAAAGAAAAAGCAAACATGGTCCAAACAAAGCAAAAAATAGTCTCCAGAAACTGATCCTACAGAAAAGCCCTGATACTTGAAATTGTCTAATGAAGAATTCAAAATAGCCATCATAAAAATGCTCAAAAGCTCAGAAAAAGATAATGTGTTAACAAACTAAGAAGATCAGCAATGCAACAGAAAACATTAAGAAAAACTAAACAGAGATTCCAGAGCTAAACTGAAAAACAAGAGTTTAACAGGAGATTTAAACATAAGGAATCAGTAAACACAAAAGTAGATAATCTGAAACTATTACTTAGAAGAGCAAAAGGAAAGAGAACACAAGAAGAGGGAAGAAGATCTACAGGACTTAAGAGGTAGAACCAATATCAAAAGGAATAATAGCACAAAGTTTCCAAAGTTTGGGAAAGAAAATGGTTATCTAGATCCAGGAAGCCTGACATAACCCAGGGAATGTTGCACTGACATACGTACATCACAATTAAAATTTCAAATGTCAAAAGCAAAGAGAATTTTGAAAGGATGATGAAAGTGACTCAACACATACAAGGCAGATTCTTCAGAAGAATCTTGCCGGCTCGTAATGAATGAGATGATGAAAACACAAAAATCCTTATTAATACTATACCTTGGAAAAAAATGGTCCTCAAAAAAATGGTAAGATAAACAAAGGACACAGGAGTTGATCACTAGACATACATTACGAAGAAGGAAAGGATAACAGGAAGCAACATGAAAGTATGAAGCTCATTGGTAAAGGTAAAAGCATACGAAAAGCAATCCTATGATACTGAAAATGTGTATAAAACATTCTAATTCTGGTATAGAAAGTAACAGACACCCTGTTAAGAGGTTAGAAAGATCGCTCTTCATTCCCCCGTATGTCTTTGTAGTTTTACTATTGTCTAATGCTGATTTGAATCTGTTGTCTATAAGCTACCTGTTATGTTCCTGATAGGTTATACTTCATGTCTTCCTCACACATTCTAAGGAAATGGAAGATTTCTCTGCTCTCCAGTCCCACTTCCGAGTAGCTGAGGGTCTTAAAAGTATATTAGGTTTTACAATTTTTTGATGTAGATCATAAGCAGTCTGACTCACATTGATTGTTGGTTCATTGGTTACATTGCAATATCTTATTGCATGTGATACAGGCTGTTTGGGGTTGACATGATATTACAGTTTACAGGTACTGTTTTTTGGATTGACACAATTTCATGTTAAATTAAAGCAAACATGTGGTATTTAACCTTCTGGGATTGGCTCATTTCCCTTAGCATAATGGTTTCCAGTTGGGCCCATTTGGCCACAAATTGCTGAATTTCGTCTTTTTTTTTTTTTTAAATAGCTGAGTAGTATTCCATGGAGTAAATGAGCCATAGCTTTCTGATCCTGTCTTCTGTTGAAGGGCATTTCGGTTGCTTCCAAGTTTTTGCAATTATTGATTCTACACATGTCCAACAGTTTCATTGGGAATCCATCTTTCGTCTGGATGCAGGGATGCATGTTTCATTGTACCCCCACGTCTGTATATGATAAACCCTACTACTCCATCACTCTACATTACCATAAGTGAGAGGCCATGAAATGAGGTCAAAAACCGGTATGAGTTAGGACAGCCATATCAACAACAACAACACCAAAAACAAATTGTAGCACCTTGAAAAAAATGCACAGAGCAGGGGGGGATCCCAGAGTGGAGCAGGGGGACAAGAGGAGCCTTGTATCCCAACCCTGGAGACTCCCAGATCCTCACCAAGGACTCAGTATGGGCACCAAGGACTACATCCCAACAGCCAAGGAAACCACAGGGAAATGGAGTACATTCAGAAGCCAAGGACTCTGAGATCATCCACCCCCATTTGGATCTACCACATGGGATAGAAGAAGCCCAAATCCTTCCTTGCAGGATCAATGTCATCGGAACAACAGCCAAGAACTCTGAGCAGTCCGCAGAAACAGAAGAACAGTAAACTTCCTTTCGGACTAGGGAGAGGAGCTTTCTCTGGTCCTTACTTAGTTCCAACTTTGGATCCCCACCCTCTCTTGCAATGACCATCAGGGTCGCTCCAGAGCCGCCCCCTCCTAAACACACACACACACACACACACACACACACGAATAGAATAGAGAACAAGGCAAGCTTAGAACCAGACAAAAAACGGTCAGCATGGACTCACACATACCTTACTAGGTAGGACACAAAAATTAGTTACTCCTCACCAAGGTATTGAAGATTTCTCTGCACACCCCTCCTAAAACTGTTCTGCACCTCAATTGTTGACATATGCCTTGTTAGAGTTATAAGCCAGTTTTGACTATCCTAAAACCTGCCAAGTTCAGCAAAATTATGCTTCAACACTATAAACTGCTAAATACTAAAATGAAAATAGACACGAGACAGCTGATTAGTACCCTATAGCCATTTTAAGGTGTATAGGAGCCAGTAGCATATACACTAAAATTGAAATGTCAATGAAGTAATCACAGGATGTGATTAAGAACTTGCATTGTTTTAACATATTGATTGGGCAATGCCATGTCAATTGATTCCATAATGTTGTAAATTGTTGTTGATGTTATGTTGTGGCTTTTAATTGATCAGGATGATATTCTGCCAGCTCTATCTTCAAACAGGAGATGGTCTCCCCAAGAAACCGTTGAATTTATCTGGACAATAAGATGCTGGACTCTATGCTTGGCATACACTTTCAATGAAAGAATCTTGACTGAATTTGAACTGTAATACTGCAACAAGGTGGAGAAATCCACCATGGGGGGAGAGTACGGGGAGGAGTTGGGGGAAATCCCAGAGACTTGAAACTGTGTCACATAATGCAATGTAATTAATAAAAAAAAAAAAAAGGAAAGTAACAGAAAAAAAGACGGTAATAGTAAAAAGTAAAAAAAAAAAATGTGGTAATGAAAATAAAATTATAATTTGGGACATCAATAACCTGAAATGTGAGAGATAAGTAAAAATGCACAGTGTATGTGTTTGAAGATAAGTTATAAATTTAAAACACACTAAGTACAAGATACTTTAAATCCTATGGTAACCGCAAAAAAAAAAAAAATAAGGATGATAAACAAAGAAATGAGAAAGGAATTCAAAACATCTTACAACAAAAGATAAATGAATAAAGAAAATTTTAATATTTTAAAATTAAAAATCAATAAAACACAAAGAAATACAGCAAGAGAGGAAAGGGGTGACAGAGAAACTATGAAAGAATAAAAATAAGGGCACCAGTAAGTCCTACTTTTGCACTAATTACCTTAAATGTAAGTAGATTGAACTCCTCAATCACAAGATATGAGTAAATGGACTAAAAAGAGTAACAAAACTTTGAAAGACACACATAAGCTGAAAGTAAAATGAGAGACACCGCATGCAAATGATAATGAAAAGAAGGCAGAGTGGTCACACTTACATTAGACAAATAAGCTTTATGTCACAAACATTAACAAAGGAGAAAAGAAGCAAATTATACCATAAAAGAAGAGTCGGTTCCAAAGAAAGAAGTAACAATTATTAATATAGGAAGGGTCTTCAAAAAGTTTGCAAAAACGCATTGTGGGGAAAAAAACTATTTTTAGTTCACAAAATATTTCCACATCAAAATAAACTTATCTTTTAATCCCATTTTTTACTTATTTTTATTATTATCATTTTATTATACAGTTCCATAGGTCCTGGGATTTCCTTTACCCCTCCCCAATTCACTCCCCCCCTCACTGAGTTCCCCTACATAACTGCTATAGTATGGTTCTTCATACACAGTCATATGTCCATCATTGCGGGCATGGAGAATGGCAGAGAATCCAGCATCCTATTGTCAAGTTATAGTAAACAGTTTCATTGTAAGTCCATCTTTGTCTGGAAGTAGAAGTGCATACTGCATTGTATCCTCACATCTGGTTATGATAGTCTCCATTACACAGTTAGAATACATCCCCTTAAGTGAAAAGCCACAATACAAAATCAACAACAGAAAGAAAAAAAAAAAGAAATTAACAACACCATGAGGTTAAATAACATGCTACTGAATGACGAACATGTCGCTGAAGAAATGAAAAAGAAAATCAATAAGCTTCTTGAAGGAAATGGTGTTACTGTATGATCTGTGAGTCATCAGAAAAATTAATGAGAATAAAGTGTTTTGAAGAGATGAAACTAACAACAAAAAATTCAAAATCCATGATATATGGTTTCTGCTGATGTTTGTTGGTAAAATGTCTCTCCTGTAGGCAACAAATAGATGTTTTTTTTTTTAATCCAGTCTACTAACTGTGATGTTTTGTTGATCACTTTAAGCTGTTTACATTCAGGGTTAATACAAATAGGTGGTAATTTGACACAACTACGATCCAACTCCACCCGTGCAGCCATGCCTTGCCTCAAGGTGCTCCCGCATCACAGGCAGAAAAGGTGGTAATTTGGTCCTGTCCTTTTAGCAATGGGTTGTTCATTGATTTAGTCTTCTGTTGTTATTTTACTGGGATTTCTTCACGTTTGCCTTTAGTTTGGTGGGTGCTATTCCTTTTGTCTGTCAAGAGAACATCTTTAAAGTATCACGGTTGGGAAGAGGCAAATTCCTTTAACTTTTCTGTACTGTGGAAGAATTTTATTTCATTTTCAAAGGCAAAGGAAAACCTTGTTGGGTACATTATCGTGGGCCAACAATTTTTTTCTTTTAGAATCTGGAATATGTTGCTCCATTCTCTTCTGGCCTGTAGAGTTTCCTGTGAGAGGTCTCCTGTGAGTTTAACTGGCATTCCTTTCTATGTCAGTGGATTTTTTTTTTTTTACATGCACATTTAAGGATCTTTTCCTTAGGTTCGAATGAAGACAGCTTGATTATCCTGTGTAGTGGTGAAGATCATTTTTGGTCAAGCCTGGTGGGATTTCTGTGCCCCTCCTGGATCTTGTTTCCCAATTCTTTCTCCAGATTAGGAAGTTTCCCCTTATTATTTCATTAAATACATTTGTAAATCCAGCTTCTCTTCCTGCACCTTCTGGGACTCCCATCACTCTTATATTTGAACTTTAATAGTGTCTTCCAATTCTTGAACATTTTTTTTGGCCTGATTCAGCTCTGCTTCCAGTTTTTTGTTTGTTTCCCTCTGATGACAGAAAATATCTTCCAATTCTGAAATTCTTTCTTCTGCTTGCTTCATTCTATTTTGGAGACTCTCCCCACTGTACTTTTAAGTTGCCCCACTGTATTCTTGATTTCTGATATATCAGCTTTCATTGGATTTTTTTCCTGTGATATGTTTCTTAAATTCCTTTAACCCTTGTATTATGTGCTTCTTGTTTTTGAAAAGAAGCTTTGTAACAAGTGTTTTGAATTCTGTGTCACCCCATTTTTTTATGTCTTCCTCAGTTAACACTGAAGTTGGCAAATGGTTTTGCTCCTTTGCAGGGGAGTCTTCAGCAATATTGATTGTGCCTCTATCTCTTCTTTTGCTATTGGTCATTGTACTTCGGGTTAGCAGATTCTTTTCCTTGGAGCAGGTTTCTAAGCTGTGTTACCCACAGGTCTACAGTTCAACTTTACTTATTGCAGTTGGTACACGGCTCTTTGTTTGCCGTCACTTGTGCCACTCCCTCTAGCGAGCTCCAGGTCTGGGTTCTTATGTTAGATTTCCACCATGGTCTCCGTAGTCTCAGCTCATGGCTCACCAGTCTCCACCTCCTGTGATATCATGCTGAGGATGTAGCATCGTCTATACAACCTTTATCCCACTTCCGGTTGGAGTAGGTCCAAGGATTAGGGAGACACTAGGTGTCTTACATAGCTAGGTTATTGGTGGTGCTGATCTTGCCAGAACCTGTTGGCCATTAGGTTTGAGGGCTACATGGACCTATTTTGACCCATACCATGCCATAGTTGGTATTATTTTCCATGTGGGACCAGTGCAATCCACTGAGCTCAGTGAGTTCTCGCCAAAATCAGCACATGTGCAGCTCACTGTTGTACCTGCAGTCTTAAATTCTTTGTCACATCGTACATATTGGTTCCCTATTGTGTCACTACTAGAATTCTTGATCTGTTGGCTGTCAGGTCTGAGGGCTACCTGGACCTGTCTTGGGTGAAACCTGTAGGATGCCACATTGTTGCAGTTCACTGAGTCAGAAATGAGTTCACTCCCAGCACAGAGCATGTGTAGTACTGTCCATAGCCCTTGCCTCCTTAAAGAAAATGGAGCCTAACTCAGCTCTAGGGTGAGGAGTGGGCTGTGAAATCCACCCTGTTGGGTTTACCTCCTGAGCTCCAGGTGAACATCCCTTCCCACCTTGTTTCTGGCTGCTGGTGGAGTTCAGATCGCCATTTGCTGAATGCTGCTGGGGTATCAGTCACTACAACCCCACACCATTGTGTCTGTTTCTTTCCTGTGTCTGTCAGTCTCCAGGTACCCCTCTGCTGTTTTGTTTTCTTCTCTCATTTCCTGGAATGTGCCCTCTCTGTTTCACACTGCCTAATATTTCTCTGTCTGTTTAAACACGTCCTTATGCTATTCCGCCATCTTGATTCTCTTAATCCCATTTCTATACACTTTTTAAAATATCATTTATGAATCAAATAGCAGAGCACACAAATATATGAAATAAATATTGACAGAACTGAAAGAAGAAATAGTAATAAAATAAAAGCAGTATATTTCAAACTTTTACTTTTAAAGAGAGATAGACACATCAGACAGAAATATCAAAAAGGCAACAGAAGTCCCAAACACTACAGATTGTTTGAACCAGAGAACACAAAACAATTAGTGGGAAACAGAATAAACAAGAAGTTTATTACTTGCAAAAGAAAATATTATCCATGGTCTTTCTGAAAAGCCCTCATACTCATGGATTTATGGAGATTTTTGAACTAAAATACATACATTTTTATTTTTTTAATCACCATATTTTTCTGAAAAGCAGAAAAACTTTCTAGAGTACTCTCATAATAACATAGGACACACATTCAAGAACAGAACACATATAACATTCTACAGGATGAATCAGAGTCAGTCACAAAACTAATTACAGAATAATGTATATAACACAAACTTATTCATAATTTATAAACATATTAAATATGAACATACCTATGACTAGTAAGGATATTGAATCAGTAATTAAAGCTCTCCAAACAACAAGATAAAGGCTAATAATTAGATGACTTCACTGGTGAAACCCACCAAAATTTAGAATCATGCCAAGCATAGTTTCAAACCAGAATAGAGGTATAAATCAACAGTGGAAGGAAAATTGGAAATTCCAAATATATGGATTAAACAATATGCTATGAACAACTAATAAACTCAATAAGAATTCACAAAAAGAACAGTATCTTGTGACAAATTAAAACAAAAACACCCATGACAAAACTTAACAGTAAACAGCAAAAATAATACTAAGAGGGAAGAGATATATGTACACCAAAAAGATAATCATTTTAACTCACAATGTAACATTACATTTCAAGGAACTAGGAAAAAACTAAGTTCAAAGCTATTAGAAGGATGGAAATAGCAAAGGTAGAGTAGACATTGAGACTAGAAATACAGTGGAAAAATTCAACAAAGCTGTTACTTTCTTGAAAAACAAAACAAACATTTTTCTAGATTTTAAAAAGAATAAATACAATCAGAAATATAAACACTGCAGAAATGAGCAGAATTGTAAGAAACAAATACAATTATATGTCAACAAATTAGTAATCTAAAAGGCATGGAAAAATTCTAAGAAATATTCCAACTATCAAGACTGAATCATCCTAAGTATATAAACAAAAAAAAAAAACCTGATTATATTCAGCCCAGTACTGAATAGTTTCCATGTGAATCCTTCCATGTTTTTGAGTGTTAATGCCAATACTTCTCAAAATTTTCCAGAAATTGGGGTTGGTACTGTGGTGCAATAGGTTAAGCCTGTGACACTAATATTCTGTATGGGCAACGGTTGAGTTCCAGCTCCTCCACATCTGATCCAGCTCCCTGCTAATGCACTTGGGAAAGCAAGGTAAAATGGCCCAAATGATTGGGTCCCTGCACCCACATGGGAAATTAAGATGGAGATCCAGGCTTCTAGGTTCAGCCCAGCTAAGCCTGGGCGGAATGCTGCGGGCATTGGGACGTGAACCAGTGCATGATTTCTTTCAGTCTGTCTCTCTCTCTCCAACTCTGCCTTTCATATAAATTAATAATTCATTTAAAAATATCTCCAAAACTGAAAGGAAATGCACACTTCTAAACTCATTTTACAAGACCAGTACTACCCTAATAAGAAGCAGGATGAAGAAAACACAAAAAAGAAAGAAAACACAGACTCCTTTGAACATAAAGGCAATATCCACAATAAATTGTAAGGAAACCAAATTCAACAGCACATTAAGAGGATTATACATCAGGGAAGATTTATTTTTGGAATGCCCAGATGTTCAAACACATGAAAACATAATGTGCCCAACAGCACGGTGTACTACAGCTTCAAAAAGCTTATTATGGGTGCCTCTGCCAAAGACTTTCTTGACCTAGCATTAATAAAGACTTAACAAAAGATTTCAACAGTGATCCATATGCATTACCAAATTCATCACGTATTACATTTTAACACAATAAAATCAAATTTACTTAACATTATAACAATTACACATTCTAATAAATATTGCCTCAAATCTAACAATTTTGCTAGATTATGTGTGGCTTATGAAATATAGTGATTCTCTCTTACTGTACATATTTGAATCATGTTACCTTCAGGTGAATGCACACCATTATCAAGACAAAGAACAAAAGTGGAACATTTTGAACAAGTAGATTAGCATTTATCCCATTTAACAACACTGACATATATATATATATATATATATATATATATACACATATATAAAATTTATATATAAATTCTGCTGTTATGTGTGTGCCCAAGTATTTGAAAATCCAAATTCATAAATAAGGTAGTGAGTGCAGATATGGCTCTATAGACGTATGCATTTATAACCTAACGTTTGTTTTATACTGCATCTACTTATATCTACTTTGGCAAATTATATACTATAAGGATTATAAATATTTACCTCAGCAGGTTGTAAACACTCCAGGGCTTTAGTATCACACTTTGGAGAATTTGAACACCATCAGAATGCAAGGCATTACACCCTCGGTGCATCCCTACACTGTTCTGTATGTAATGGGTTTGAGCAGCATGGACACACGTAGAAATAACAACTAGAGCTCTTCCAGGATATGCGATATCTTTTATAGTTGCAGCAAAATGTTATGTGAATAATGTAACTGAATTTGCTGAATAGCATCAGCAAATTTGAAGGCTGAAGGAGTCCCTACAAAAGATTTCAGTGTCTTGTCTGAGGAAGGTGTTATCAAAATGGAAACAGGCTTGCAATAGGATTTTGACTCATTAAATGGAATTTAAAATGAACGAAAATAATGTGGACGATATGCAAAAGAGATTACATTTGTGTTTACCAAACAAAATGGATAAGAAAGGGCCCTCTTTCATCTCTAAATGAGTAGTGACCTACAGAAAGAGAACAGAAATTTCAAAGTCCAAGAAGAAAAATGATAGCGTGATGTAGAAGCGGGAGGCAATCAAATATTAGACCTTCAGATGTATTGGGATTTAATTACTTGTCTGAAAAAAAATGCCATATGCCATATTATTTATATGTGGAAGCCTTCATATAAATGATTTTACTGATCTTGCCATTAAGCTTCCACCTTGCAATGCCAACATCCCACATGGGTGCCAGTTTGAGTCCTGGAAGTTCCATTTCCAATCCAGTTCCCATCTAATGCACCTGGGAAAGCAGCAGATGAACCAAGTGCTTGATTCCTTACATCCAAGTGGCAGACCCAGAAAAAACTCCTGGCTCCTGACTTTGGACTGGCCCAGCCTTGGTCATTGTTACCATCTGGATAGTCAAATAGTAGATGGAAGATCTCTCTCATTCTCTCTGTGTAACTCAGCCTTTCAAATAAAATAAATATCTTTTAAAAAAAGTTTCTGAAGGATATTGCTCTAAATTTGTATATGAGGAGATGGTAGAAATTCAACAGCTAAAAAAAGATAGCCTGAAAATTCTGCAACCCAAAGAAAATACACAGGGATCCAGGATGTCTTTTTTTAAAAAAATTATTTATTTGCTTATTTGTTTATAAGACAAAGTAATATGGAGGAGGTGAGGGAGAGAAAGAGACAGAGATCTTCCATTTGCTGGTTCAACCCCCAAATGCACAAAACAGCCAGGCTTGGACCAGGCTAAAGCCAGTAGCCAGGAATTCCATCTTGTTCTCCCACATTTCAACCTGGATTGAAAGCAGAACAGCTGGACTCAAATAAGCACTCTAAGATGACAACTTTGCAAGCCACTACATTACATGCTGTGTCATAACAGTAGCACTGACCCAAGATGTTTTGAACTCAAAAGAAGGTTATGGGCCCGGCACAGTAGCCTAGTGGCTAAAGTCCTTGTCTTGCACACGTTGGGATCTCACATGGGTGCCCGTTCATATCCTGGCTGCTCCACTTACCATCCAGCTCCCTGCCTGTGGCCTGGGAAAGCAGTGCAGGATGACCCAAAGCCTTGGGACCTTGCACCCATGTGGGAGACCTGGAAGAAGCTCCTAGCTCCCGGCTTAAGATCAGCTCAGCTCTGGCCACTGCAGGTGCTTGGGGAGTGAACCAACGGATGGAAGATCTTTCTGCATTTCCTTCTCTCTGTATATCTGTCTTTTCAATAAAAATAAATAATTTTTTAAAGAGACGGTTATATGGACAGTTTTGAAAAGTCCAATGTATAGTCTAGGTGTTGACATGATTGATAAAAACAATAGTCACTACACAATCCAAGCAATAAGATCTCAGAGTGTACATGAGAAAAGTAAGTAGGAAATATTGTTTCAATCTCTGTAGCCCAGAAGCAGACTGGCTCTCAAAACTTATGCTTCCCAGCTTTGGCATATGAAAACAATGAAGAAAGACAAGATTATTGTGCATAATGCTCAAAAGAAGACAAACTGTTTGAGGAATAAAAGGAGGCAGACAAACATTTGTGTTAAGATGAAGCTTAAGCACTTTATCTCTGTAAAAAGGAAAAGCTGGTACAAAAACGAGATAGCGCTTTTCACTTGCCATGGTTTGGCTATACTGTTGCTTACTTCTTCGTTTGGTATGATATGCCTTCTTAAATTGGAATCATGATCTATAACCTAAAGAATATAACTAAAGCAACTGTCTAGGTTGCCTTGTACTTAGGCAAGTATTACACTGCTGTGAGAAAATCAGCCAGGAGCTGGCTGGCATTCTGGGTCTGGCTAATGCCAAATTTGTGTTAACTAAACCAATATGCCACAATTTTTGCTTTTTTCTTTTACTTTTTTTTAAAGATATGTGGAGAAGGCAGAAAACACAGGCCAACACGCCACCCTGGCCCCAGATGGGATAAGAAGGGGTACAGATTGCCCAAGGAAGGGGATCTGGAGACATAGAGGAGAAGAAGTGGCTGAGAACATGTTTGATAGGGAAGGAATAAATTCTAGGGTTTTCCACAGACTGGGCCACTATACTTGCAGGTAGGTGAGGGAGCTGAGATAGAGCGGTTTACAGGGAATGTCTGGGTCAGACCAAGGCACCCAATCACATGAAAGACAAGGACTGGGCATGCAACTGCTGGGCCGGGGGCATGGGAATGGCTGGCTGGGCTAGAACTCAATAACTACCTGTGGATGTCAGAGCAGAAGGTGGGCCAGGTCAGTCTGGGCCACAGCCTCTTATCAGAATGTGAAAGAATCAGGGATCTATGGGCAGATTCTGTAGGAAACTTGTCGGCTTGCCTCTGTGAGACCACAACACCCACTAGTTTGCACAGAGGGCTGAGGCAGTAATGGGTGGAGCCAATCTGGACCACAGACCACACTTTCATTCATACAAGAACCCACCTGACACTAAAGTGAGCTGGGGCTGGGAGGAAACTGGTTGGGACCAGGCTGCAGCACCCACCAACAAATGCAAAGGCTGGGACTGAGGGCAGACCATGCCAAGCAGAGCTGCACCCAATGGCATGGGTGGGATCCAGGACTGGGAACAGGCATGGTAATGGAACTTGACAAACTTCACTGCTAGGCTGCAGTTCCCACTGGGAAGCACAAGAACAAGGGCTGGGTGGGTAGCTGAGGCCAGGCAAAGTTGCAGCACTTAGTCAGCATTTGTGTGGGTGGTAATTTAGTCCTGTCATTTTAGCAATGGGTTGTTCATTGATTTAGTCTTCTGTTGTTATTTTACTGAGATGTTCTTCACGTTTGCTTTGGTTTTGGTGGGTGCTATTCCTTTTGTCTGTCAAGAGAACATCTTTAAGTATCACTTGTAGGGCAGGTTTGGAAGAGGCAAATTCCTTTAACTTTTCTGTACTGTGGAAGAATTTTATTTCATTTTCAAAGACAAAAGAAAGCTTTGCTGGATATGTTATCCTAGGCTGACAATTTTTTTCTTTTAGAATCTGGACTATGTTGCTCCATTCTCTTCTGGCCTGTAGAGTTTTCTGTGAGAGGTCTCCTGTGAGTTTAACTGGCATTCCTTTCTATGTCAGTGGATTTTTTTTTTACATGCACATTTAAGGATCTTTCCTTATGTTTAATTGAAGAGAGCCTGATTATCCTGTGTAGTGGTGAAGATCACTTTTGGTCAACCCTGCTGGGATTTCTGTGCCCCTCCTGTCCACAGCCCTTGCCTCCTTAAAGAAAATGGCACCTAATTCAGCTCTAGGGTGCAGACTGGGTTGTGAAATCCACCCTGCTCCCGCACCTCCCATCTGGGACCTGCTGCTCTGTCTCTGTTCCTGGCCAAATCAACCAGGCCAGCAGGATGGGAAGTTCTTTGTCTGGGTTTACCTCCTGAGCTCCTGGTGAACACCCCTTACTACCTTGTTGCTGGTGCAGTTCCAGATGCCACTGCAATTCAGATAGGCACTCGCTTAAAACCACTGTGGTATCAGTCACTTCTGCTATACACCGTTATATCTGCTTCTTTCCCACGTCTGTCAGTTTCCAAGTGCCCCTTTTCTGTCTTTGTGTCCTCTTCCATTTACTGAAATTTGCCCTCTGCTTCACACTGGCTAATGTTTCTCCATCTGTTTAAACGTGTGCTTACCCTATTCCACCATCTTGATTTTCTCTGGACTGTAAATCTTAATGATATTAAACTATCCTCACTTTCAGGGTCAATTTTGTGGTACAATCAGTTAATGTGTAATCTATATTGCCAGCATAGCATATGTACCCCACATTGAATCCCAGTTATTCTACTTGCAACTCATCTCTCTGATAATGTGATTGGTAAATATAAAAAGATGGCACAACAGTTTGGGCCTTCACACCTGTGTGGGAGGCCCAGATAC